>NC_092387.1:53537703-53853076 GCF_030028105.1 Mobula birostris | reverse complement strand
TCCTATCAGTGCATCGAGGTTGTACAAGGGAAAAGCAATAATAACGCAGAGTTTAGTGCTACAGTCATAAAGGAAGTGCAGTGCAATTGGGCAATAAGGTGGAAAGCAATGACAAGGTGAATTATGGGATGAAGAGACCGTCTCATTATACAAGATGGCTCTTCATAGTGTTATAAAAAGGATTAGAAGCCATCTTTGAGCTAGCTGGTACACACCTTCAGACTTTTCTACCTTCTGTCCAGTGGCTTTGAGGAAAAGAGAGATTGTCTGTCTGGGATTTGCAGGGTCTTGATTATGCTGGCTGATTTGCTGAGGCAGCGAGGTGTAGATATTGTCCATGGAGGGGAGGCTGGTTTACTCTTGTCGTGAAGTTAATTGGGTGTAGTAAATTGACAAGGGGTGTAAGTGAGTAGAAACCTGAGAGGAGTTGAGAGGAGTTGATAAGAATATGAGGTGACCATCACCACCCTCAGTAGTTGCCCATTTAACGATATCCAAGGACAATGTGAAGAGCAATCACCAAATCAGATTGCGATTAAATCCAAGAAACCTGAGCCAATGGTTTGGAACAAAATTCCCTTGTCATTCTTGACCAGATTAGCGTGCAACAGTTCTGAGTGAAATTTGCCGAATCATTTCCAAGCTGCAGATGAAATGGGTCAGAGAGCTGCATCATTAAACCTCACGGCTGCAGACAGATACATGGCAATCATATATTTCACACCAGTGACTAGTAGTGTTAGCATTAATTTCTAGTTCACTATTTAGTGTCCTCTTCAAAATCGAATCAGGCTTCAGGAAACAAGACAAGGTTCCACATGTGATATAACAGTAATAGAATGAATATCTTAATATTGCTGTTAAAATAGCAAGTTGAGGAATATCATGTTGTATGTTAATTTGTCACTGCATAACAACTGAAAATATGTTTAGCTAAACACACTGCTTCCCATCTCAAGTGAGCTGTAAGGAGAGAACATTTGTAAAAAAATAGATTTATACATTGAGGAGTTCAATCTTTCATGAGTTAATAATGTTCACACTTGCGTTGTGGATCGTAACACACTCAGCAGTCACTTCATTAGGTATACCTGTGCGCTAATCAGCCAATCATGTGGCAGCAATTCAATGCATGGAGACATGGTCAAGAGGTTCCGTTGTTGTTCAGACCAAACATTAGAATGGGGACAAAATGTGATCTAATTGACCTTGACTGTGGAATGATTGTTGGTGCCAG
The DNA here is from genome assembly GCF_030028105.1 of Mobula birostris. NCBI lineage: Eukaryota > Metazoa > Chordata > Chondrichthyes > Myliobatiformes > Myliobatidae > Mobula > Mobula birostris. Next base: position 53,851,839 of record NC_092387.1, on the reverse strand, counting down.
ACAGGCTGGTTTGAGTATCTTAGAATCTGCTGATCGCCTAGGATTTTCGTGGACAACAGTCTCAAGAGTTTGCAGAGATTGGTGCAAAAACAAAAAAAAAACAACAACAACCAGTGAGCGGCAGTTCTGTGGGTGAAAACGCCTTGTTAATGAGAGAGATCAGTGGAGAATGGGCAGACTGGTTCAAGTTGACAAGAAGTCAAATAACCATGCATTACAATGCTGGCTTAGCCTCTAAGCCCGGCGGAACTGTTTCTACTGACAGGAGAAGGGGCACAGGCGGGTCCTGGCGCCATACAACCAGCGCTTCGGGTAGATGGAACTCATCAGCCTGGGAAGGCAGTCCATCTAAGAGAGGGAAAACTCTGATATCAAACCTCCGCCGCCTTGCGGCCATACCCAATCATGAGAAAGGCTTCCGGAGTAAACCCTGAGGACAAATCCGGAGCTGGAGCCCCTAAGGCAGTCCGACGTTGTCCTCAACCTCATTCTGGCAACTCCTGCGACATCACCGGTGCCAAGCTGTATCCGCCCTTGCCCTTCCCCTGGACAACACCAGTGGCATGGAGAGGGTAGACTTGCTGCATGGGCACCTGCCAGTCTTCCATACAACCTTGCCCAGGCCTGTGCCCTGGAGAATCCAGGCGTAGATCCATGGTCTTGTGAGACTAACAGATGCCACCACAACGGTGGTGTGCAGAAGAGCATCTCTGAATGCACAACATGTTGAATCTTGAAGTGGATTGGCTACAGCAGGAGAAGACCATGATGCAAGGAAAATTGCCACTGAGTGCGTTATTAGAATTTCAATATAAATAATGAACAGCCACAATCATTTGGTAGGAAATCTGTTCTCCTTATTACAGAATTCACATTAACTGACTTGCATCATAACTTTCTTCATTTCATGAGTGCTCCAAATAAGTTGCTGGGACATGAGGATGTGAGTTATAGGTAAAGGATGAATAGGTTAGGACTTTATTCAGTGGAAATCAGGAGAATGAGGAAAGATCTTACGAGGGGTACAGACAAGGTCAATTTCCACTGAGATTGGTTGAGAATAGAACTAGAGGTAAGAGGTTTAGAATGTCAGGTGAAATAATTAAGAGGAATCCGAGGGGGAAATTATTCACTCATAGGATGGAATGAGTGTGGAACGAGCTCCCCTGGAAGTACTGTAGTAGACATGAGGATAATTTTAACATTTCAGAGAAGCTTAGATAGGATGAGAGAAGTGTGGAGGGATATGATCCTGGTGGGGTTAGATAGCATTAGCCAGAGGACCAGGCTGACACAGACTACATGGGCCAAAAGGGATGCTTCTGGGTTGCAGTGCTCAACGATTCTACATATCACAACCACCTCCAAAACATGCCAACTATATTATAACTCACAACAAATGCTGAAGGAACTCAACAGCTTCTATGGAAAGAAATAAAGAGTCGGGATCAGGCCGAAACCTTTAATCAACTACATTATAAATGTGCAGCAAAACCACAAAACCGACGCAACTACAACTCTAGTTGCTGATCACTCATGGTGCTTTGGATAGAGTGCCTCACATTCCCATGAGGGTTACCTTGAGTCTCTCTGTCTGTGTTTAATGACAATTGGTGTCCAAATGCAGGATAACCTGGCAGAGAATTAAACATGCATTCAAGCATCTCTTCTGTAAGCGCCAAAACACTGAGTAGAGGCAATATCTTTCTCCTTAGCATGAGGACAATTTTGTACAAGAAAAAACAAGTACTGCCGTTGCAGGGAGAAGTTCGTTCACTGAGAAGTTTCAGGAAAATCAGACTCATGTGAGAATAGCCAAATTTTTATCTTTAATGATTTTTTTTAATGCCAGGTAAATTCAGAGAGAAAAATAACTCACCAAGTTTTTGAGGAGTCTCATTACTGGTGAGCCCAGGGAAATCATCACAATCTGATCATAGAGTCAGAGTAACATAGCATGGAAACATGCCTTTCTGCCCAAACTGCCTATGCTGATCAAGAGTCCATCTACTTCCCTCCAATCATTTGGTTCTTGAACCAACCAGCACAACTTTAATCATAAGTTTATCAGCACTGACTACTTTGTACAAAAAAAGGCTTTTTGTTCTAATTGTCTTCTTTCTTGTAAAAATTGTGTTTATGTTTTTCTTGTGAATGCAGATTATATGATGTCATGTGCCTGTTCCCAACGTTTTGTGGAAGGGGTAGTTCCCATACACCATTCAGGCTGTGGTTGTCGAATTACATGCAGTTCTGGTTGCCACATTGTAGGAAATGTGTGATTACACTGGAGAGAGTGCTATACAACTCTATAGACTCACATTCTTACCCTCTTCAAACAGAGCAACATCACATAATATAAAATGTGTTACAATGCTAGGACCTTGGATGATCATCCCAGAACATTGACAACAGTGGATCTATGCATGCTGTAGATAGTGTGCAGGTCAGCCTCAAGAGTGGGTGAGCCATGACATACAAGTACAATTTAATTCCTACCAATAACTCAATGGTTTCAGACATCAAAGGACATGTCTGGTGGCTGCTATTCTCCCTTAATTTTCATCTCTGTACCACACGACCTTCCTCTAAAATAATGTCCATGAGTCTCTGCGTTTAGTCAAACAGCAAAAGTTAAGAAACAACAATCCAGAAGTCTGCAGAAAAACATACCTTCCTTTCAGTATCCTGTAGAAATGTGAATAATGCAAAATGACTTACTCAAATATATGCAGTTCTGTAATTAATTAGAATCCTTCAGAGCAATCAGTGAGGTACAGTTTATGGCTGGTATTGTAGGAAAGGGAAAGGCCCAATGTCTGTGAACCCGGGAGCCCACTGGAGGGCTGAAGGCTGGAAGCCAAAGACAGCTTGTCCTGCTGAACATGCTATGTTGTTGTGTGGTAACACTTGCCAGCTGCCCCCAGCACATTGCTCAGTTTGTGTTGGTTGTTAATACAAATGATGAATGTCACCGTAAGTTTTGACATACATGTGATTAATAAATAAATCTAAGTCTAGTATAGACCATAGGACTATAAGATTTAGGAGCAGAATGAGGCCATTCGCATCTGCCCCACCATTTCATCATGTCTGATCCATTTTCCCTCTCAGCACCAATCTCCTGCCTTCTCTCTGCACCCTTTCATGCCCTGACTAATCCAGAATCTTATCAACCTCTACCTCAAATGTACCCAATGACTTGGCCTGCATGGCTGCCTGTGGCAATGAATTTCATAGATTCATCACTGTCTGGCTCAAGAAATTCCTCCTCCTCTCTATTCTAAAAGGACGGCACTCTGTTCTGAGTTTCTGTCCTCTGGTCTTAGATAGTAACATATATTAACAATATATGAGATTACTATCTTAACTAAGACAGTAACTATATTGACATAGCATATGTAAATATACAGTGGTTTGTATGGGTTTGTTACTTATTCTTTTAGGGATAAGTTACAGGTGTAAATCTGTACTGTCTTTTAGTCTTTTGTTAGTTGTCTATTAAGAAGCTCAGGGATGTTGCAATCAAGAATACAAGTCTCAATTTTTTGTTACAAATCACATAAAAGTGTTCCCTCATCTCAAGCTGCTCTTTCAAGGCCGACATCATCTCAGTTTGAGGTAATTGTGTAGGTGTGACAGTCGGTTGTGCCTCTCACACAATGGAAGACAATTCTGACAAAAGAACATGCAAGTTTCATCATCATCCTTAATTATTTCAGCTTCAAGTCTTCACTGCTTTCAATCTGCAACAATTCTAAATTATTGCGAGATTGAAGTCACTGGCCATTTTCACGTTCTGCTCTGGGAAGATAAAACAGACTATTTTAATCCTGAAATACCATCTGACTCCCAAGTCAACCAACCATCCACATTTAATCCACAGCAAGGCAGGACAGTAGTGCAGATACTGGAGTGGTTGCCTCAGAGGTCCACATGAAGCGACCCGAATTCGATTCTGACCTCCAGTGCTATCTGTGTGGTGTTTGCATAGTCTCTTTGCGACTGGATGGATTTCCCGAGTGCTTCAGTTTCCTCCTGCATCCCAAAGAGGGGCTAGTAAATTTAATTTGCTGCTGTATAATGTCTCTGGAATGTATTTTGACTGATTTAATTCAGAAGAGTTGATGGGGCTGTGGGGAAAATTAAGTGGGATTAATGTAAAGGGTCAAAAGTTCACTTTACTGTCAAAGTATGTATGTACAATACAACTCTGATATTCGTCTTCTCCAGATAGCCATGAAATTCAGAAAAACCATGGCAGTTGTTGAAAGAAAAGACAACAACCACCGCCCCCCCTGCACAATAAAGGAACAGAAGAAGAAACAGAACTCACAAATACCAAACCTCCCAATCCCTCTCTTGCACAAAAACTAACAGATCCCCCGCACAGAAAACGGTAGCTTTTTTGATGGTAGACTCGGTGAGCATATTGTACCAGCAAAATTGATCCAAAATCAAAACAAAACAATTGCCGGCAGCTTGTGACCCCAGACAGAGTTGTTAAATTTGCATGACACACCCACAGCTCCAATGATTGCTCCAAAGAGTCAAATTCCTTATTTTGATCCTGTATTAGCAATTAGCAAACATACAATTAAGCATTATTATGCATTATTTCAGCAGTCAGCAAAAGTATGACCTCTGTGGTCCCAAGCTGCAAACTGCCATGAAAATAAGCAAGAATACGTAACTTATCCCCTTCACTTTTACCAGGCCCCCACTAATGTGACTAGTTACCATAATAAACACAATGAACTTACAGCACAAAAATACAAAGCAAATAGAGAACAGATACATGGCTCCCGGTCTAATTAGATGCTATATAAGTCCATGACCACCAACATTCATTGCTTTTCTCAATACTCACTCATGCCTTTACTGCCATTAGACTTGCTCATGCCACCATTATCTGAACTACTCTCTCAGCAACATTCTCTTCTGAAATTCCAGTCTGCAATCGCAGTTTACCCACAACCCAGACTACTGGCTGCACTGCTTTCCAGGCCAGCAAGGCTTTGAACAAAATGCTGGAAGAACTCAGCAGGTCAGGCAGCATCTGTGGAGGGAAGTGGACAGTTGACATTTCCAGTTGAGGCCTTTCATCTGCATCCAACCCGAAAGTTCAACGGTCCATTTCTCTCCACATACACAAGAGAGTCTGCAGATGCTGGAAGTCCAGAGCAACACACACAAAATGCTGGAGGAACTCAGCAGGTCAGGCAGCATCTATGGAGAGGAATAAGCAGTTGATGCTTTGGGCTGAGTCCCTTCATCAGGACTGGGTCCATGCAGTGCGAATGAAGGGCCTAGGCTCAAAGAGTCAACTATTAATTCCTCTCCGTAGATGATGCCTGATCTGCTGAGTTCCTCCAGCATTTTGCATTTGTCGCTTCACAGTTGCAATGATGAATTTCTCCAGTGTTTTGTATATTGCTCCAGATTCCAACATCTACAGTCTCTTGTGTCTCCAGCAAGGCTTTGATGTTACAGCAAACAATCTGCTGGAGGTTGAACGGCATCCGGCAGGGGAGGGGAATTTTGGGTCAAAACTCTGCATCCAGAGCAGGTGCACCATCCCAATGCATGGTTTCAGCCCATAATATTGACAGTTCCTTCCCCCCCCATCCCCCCCTACAGATGCTGCTCAACACACTGATTTCCTCCAGAAGCTCAATTGCTGCTCCACGCTCCAACATCTTTTGTATCTTCAGCAAGACTTTGTGTTGACAATTTTGAACTTCTTTTCAAATTTCCCCATGAATTCACTCCTCCCTCTCATTGCAACATGCTCTTCCTCCCCAACCCATGATCACAGGATCACTAATTCCAGTCTTCTCTGCAGAACTGGTTTCTACCTCTCCTCTTCTGGCACACACGTCTGGCACTGCTCTGGAACTGCGCTGTGGAATTCTCTCTGTAAACCTCACTGCCTCTCCACCTTTCTCGCCGGCTTGAAGGTAATTCCTAAAATCTACTCCTTGTCCAAGCTTGTGATCATGCTGCTGCCTCACAACGTCAATGACTTGGGCTTATTATTTTTATTTGGAATATCGCACAGTAACAGGCCCATCTGGCCCAATGAACCTACACCACCCAATTACAACTATGTGACCAATTAAACTCTGGTTAGGCCACACTTGGAGTACTGTGTCCAGTTCTGGTCGCCTCACTATAGGAAGGATGTGGAAGCATTGGAAAGGGTACAGAGGAGATTTACCAGGATGCTGCCTGGTTTAGAGAGTATGCATTATGATCTGAGATTGAGGGAGCTAGGGCTTTACTCTTTGGAGAGAAGGAATATGAGAGGAGACATGATAGAGGTATACAAGATATTAAGAGGAATAGATAGAGTGGACAGCCAGTGCCTCTTCCCCAGGGCACCACTGCTCAATACAAGAGGACATGGCTTTGAGGTAAGGGGTGGGAAGTTCAAGGGGAATATTAGAGGAAGGTTATTTACTCAGAGAGTGGTTGGTGCGTGGAATGCACTGCCTGAGTCAGTGGTGGAGGCAGATACACTAGTGAAATTTAAGAGACCACTAGACAGGTATATGGAGGAATTTAAGGTGGGGGGTTATATGGGAGGCAGGGTTTAAGGGTCGGCACAACATTGTGGGCCGAAGGGCCTGTACTATGCTGTACTACTCCATGTTCTATGTTCTATGTTCTAATCTAATCTGTACAGTTTTGGAATGAGGCAGGATACCACATTCCAAAACCAGAGGAAACACACGCAGTCACAAACTCCTTATGGACAGTGACAGAATTGAACCTGGCTTGCTGACGCTGTATTAGTGATATGCTAGCTGCCCCGCCACTGTGCTGGCCCAAATCAGTCGATATTCCCTGTATGGAGTCGAGTCAAATTGAGTTTATTGACATATGCCAAATATAATGAGGTACCTGTACAGTTTGTGCCTGCATCACAAGCACGTAGAATCTAACGCACACTGAACATAATTATAAGACCATTAGATATGGGAGCAGAAGTAGGCCATTCAGCCTATCGAGTCTGCTCTGCCATTCAATCATGGGCTGATCCAGTTCTTCCAGTCATCCCCACTCACCTGCCTTCTCCCCATACCCTTTGATGCCCTCGCAAATCAAGAACCTATCTATCTCTGCCTTTAATACACCCAATGACTTTGCCTCCACAGCCACTTGTGGCAACAAATTCCACAGATTTACCACCTTCTGACTAAAGTATTTCTCTGCATCTCTGTTCTAAATGGACATCCTTCAATCCTGAAGTCATGCCCTCCTACCCTAGACTCCCCCACCATGGGAAATAACACGCCAGAGCTGATCTGTTCAGGCCTTTTAACATTTGGAATGTTTCTATAAGTCTATGAGATACCCCCTCATTCTCCTGAACTCCAGGGAATACAGCCCAAGAACTGCCAGACGTTCCTCATACAGTAACCCTTTCATTCCTGGAATCATTCTTGTGAATATTCTCTGAACCATCTCCAATGTCAGTATATCCTTTCTAAAATAAGGAACCCAAAACTGCACACAATACTGCAAGTGTGGTCTCACGAGTGCCTTATAGAGCCTCAACATCACATCCCTGCTCTTATATTCTATACCTCTAGAAATGATCCCAACATTGCATTTGCCTTCTTCACCACTGACTCAACCTGAAGGTTAACCTTTAGGGTATCTTGCACAAGGACTCCCAAGTCCCTTTGCATCTCTGCATTTTGAATTCTCTCCCGATCTAAATAATAGCCTGTCCATTTATTCCTTCCACCGAAGTGCATGACCATACACTTTGCAACATTGTATTTCATTTGCCACTTCTTTGCCCATTCCCCTAAATTATCTAAGTCTCTCTGTTTAGCAGATAGTGGGGGAAAAAACTTTGCAAAACAAGACATTAGTACAAAAAAAAACAATCATGGACAAGTCCATGAATGTGCAAGAGATAAATTGCAAAATTGTTTATTACTATCACAAGAACCGAGGTACAGAGAAAATCTGCTTTTTACATGCCATCTAGAAGGCTCATATCAGTACACTGAGGTAGCTCAAGGGAAAGCAATAACAGAATGCAGAATAAAGTGTCACAGTTACAGAGGAAGTGCAGTGCAGGTAGACAATGAGGTGTAAGGTCATGAAGAGGTAGATTGTGAGGTCAAACATTCATCTCATCACATAAGAGGTTCGTCAAGTGTTCCATAGTATTCCACTGCTGAGGCAGGATTAAGGTTATACAGACACAAAAGTTTCTGTAGATGTTGTAAGTCTTGAGCAATACACACAAAATGCTGGAGGAACTCAGCAGGTCAGGCAGCATCTACAGAGGGAAATAAACAATTCTGATTAAGTCCTGATGAGGGGTCTTGGCCCGAAATATCAACAGTTTATTTCCCTCCATAGAAGCTGCCTGACTTGCTGAGCTCCCCTAGTATTTTGTGTGTGCTAAACTGATAAACTCTTACAGTGAACATTTGGTACCTCATTATGGATGTTGAAAGGATAGAGTATATAAAACTCTTCAATGCCATCTCTCTAATTTTGCCGCACAAAATGACAAAGATATGGAGCCAGTTTTTGAAAAAAATGTTCTCCTGACTGAAGACTTAGAGACGTAAATGAATAAATTGCCAAGTGAAGATTCACTATGCAACTTGTATTTACTTGGATAACAGACTGTCAGGGTGTCTTAAGATACTTCAGTATTTTGTGAGGCAAAGGTTATCAAATAATTTCTCAGAGGTGCAGTTTTCACTATACTGTTCCTAAATGTGATATACTTAATTATAACATTACTACAGAGAACAGTGGTCTCCAGGCACCTTAAAGGCACATTTCTCCTCACCATCAGTAGTATCTAAAGAAGGCATTGCCCCAGAAAAGCAACATCCATCGTCAAAGATCTCCATCATCTGCTCCATTCCCTCTTTTCACAAAGATCATCAGGCAGGAAGTACGAAAAACTTAAATCTTACAGCTCCAGATTCAAGAACAGCTATTTCCCTTCAACCACTGGGTTCTTGAGCCAGCTGGTAAAACTCTATTAGCTACATTATGACCAATTCAATCACTTTGCACTGAAATTGTCTTTTTGTTGTAATTGTATTCTTTCTTATAAAAATCAGGGATAATTAATGTTTTGCCTGAGAATGTTGTGGCTTTAATGCTTTGTGTCTGTGATGTTGCTGTCACAATGTTTTGCATTACACCTGTGCATACATGTACTTGCGCATATGACAATAAACTTGATTTCAATTCATGTTGGCTTATTTTTATACCCTTTCTTAGCATAATCTAAAGAAACCCAAATTAAACAATGAGATGTTAAAAAGGGAGAAACTGAGAATTGATAGAATGAACGTGAAATACAATAGGAAAATCAAAGTGAGGCAACACAACTAGAACAAAACCAGCCAATCTATCATATGCCATGGAGCTGATCCAGCAATTAGCCACACTCAGGAATCATGCCCACACTTTGCATGCTTCATGCGCGCCATGGTAGCGTAATGGTTATCTCAACGCTATTACAGCTTGATGCGCTGGAGTTGAAAGTTCAATCCCAGTGCCCTCTGAAAGGAATCTCTGGACATGCTCCCCATGGAATGCATGGGGTTTTCTCCAGGTCCTCAGTTGCTTGTCACCGTCCAAACACATATCGGGTAGGTTAATTGGTCATTGTAAATTGTCCCATGATTAGGTTAGGGTTGCTGGGGGTGCAGCTTGAAGGGCCAGAAGGGCATATTCCAGGCTGCATCTTTAAATAAATAAAATCACTTACTTTTCCACTACAAGCATATATCATCACCGCCTCCTCTTTTTCCCATGTATTTATAGCTGCTGGTTGTCATTTTCAAGGTTCATAAGAAATCAAAAAGTGCGCATTTAGAACATCAAGTTATTCAGCGTGTTGATTACTTTATTTTAAATTATATTCTACTTGTGATAGTTTTTCTAAAGGCTGTTTGCCATTGTGGATCTATTTTCCGGATCCTACTGTCCTCCAAATGTCCATGGTGTTGTGGTGGACAAACACAATTCCCCACTTCATTCTCACCTGCCTGGATAAGAGAGCATGTCCTATGAGGAAAGGTTGAGTGAACGAGGGCTTTTCTCTTTGGAGTGAAGGAGAATGAGAAGTGACCTTAATAGAAGTGTGCAAGATTGATAAGAGGCAATAATTCTTTCTAGGGTAGAAATGGTATAATTTTAAGGTGATTGGAGGAAAGTATAGAGGGCATGTCAGAGGTAAGGTTTTTTTTACACAGTGAGGATGGGTGCGTGGAAAAAGCTGCCGGGGTAATGGTAGAAGCAGATATATTAGGGTTATTTAAGAAACTCTTAATAGGTACATGGATGATAGAAACATGGATGGTTATGTAGCAGATAAGGGTTAGATTGATCTTAGAGTAGGTTAAAAGGTTTGTACTGTGCTGTAGTCTGTTATGTTCAATGAAAATAGTGCCTGGGTCTATCAACCATCTTCTTGCTCCGAATAGTGTCTCTCATTTCTCTTCCAGCACCCAGTTTGGTTGTAGTTTGCAGCAGGTCTATGTTAACCCAGCCAAATATAAGGTGGATATTTTCACAAACACAAGAGATCCTGCAGATGCTGGAAGATCTTGGGCCAACACACTCAAAATGTTGAGGGAACGCAGCAAGTCAGGCGTGGAGAGAAATAAACAGTCAAAGTTCTGGGCCAAGACCCTTCATCAGGACTGGAAAGGAAGGGAGCAGAAGTTAGAATAAGAAGGTGGAAGAAAGATAAGGACTACAAGTGGGGAAGGGGAGGGGGTTAAAGTAAGAAGCTGGGAGGGGATAGGTGGGAGGGATAAAGGGCTGAAGAAGGAAGAATCTAATAGGAGAGCACATGGAAGAAAGGAAAGGAGGAGGAGTCCCAGAGGGAGGTGAGGAGATGAAAAGGGGAGAATGGGGAATGCAAACAGAGAGAAGGAAGGTGGAGTGATTACTGGAGGTTAGAGGAATCAAATTTATGCCATCAGGTTGACGGCTACCCAGGCAGAATATGAGGTGTTGATCCTTCAACATGAGTTTGGCCTCATCATGGACAGACATGTTGGAATGGGAATCCGACAATGTCTTACTTGTGCATAGGAGATATGAAATATATTTACCAGGTCGCTGCCTGGATTAGAGGGCAGTTGCTGCAGGAGTGGTTGGTCATACCAGAGGTTTTTTAATCTGGAGTGGCAGAAGCTGAGATGAGACCTGATCGAAGTTTATAAAACTTAGAGAGGCATGGACAGAATATGCAGCTGGCATTTCTTTCCTATGGTAAAAATGTCTAATACTGGAGGGCATGCAAGGAGAGAGGGAAAAAAATTCAAAGGTGTGCAGGACAAATTTACTTTACACACTTAGTGGTGGGTGCCTGGTGGTGGTAGAGGCAGATGCGACAAAGGTGTTTAAGAGAGTCTCAGACATGCACTTGAACGTTCAGAGAAGGGAGAGATATAGACCATGTACAGGCAGAAGAAGGTCATGTAATACACACAATGTTAGTGTAATTAGGGGTTAGTGTAATTAGGCATCATTACACTAATTAGTTTAGCACAAAATTGTGGGCAGTAGGGTCTGTTCCTATGTTATATCATTCAATGTCCCCATACAAAATGCCTGTTATTAGAGTCCCATGCCTGGGAGTTTGCTACTATCTGCGAAAACATCCACTCAGTAAGGTATTTCAAATCTCCAGCTTATCGTTTGAAAATGTAGAAAAGGAGTTCTGTTTGTATATTGCAGAGAGATGGGTGACAGTGAACTTCAAGATTAATATTTGCATTTACAGTCCCGATGAAGGATCTCGACCCGAAAAGTCGACTGCTTGCTCACTTACATAGATGCTACCTGACCTGCTGAGTTCCTCCAGCATTTTGTGTGTGTTGCTTTGATTTCCAGCATCTGCGGATTTTCTCATGTTTGTATAAATATATGCATGCAGTTTTTTTTTCCTGTGTCAATACAAAAATTTAATCTTTTTTAAAGAAAAATGTTATTTTTGATTATCAACTCTTGAATCATTATTAATCCAAATTAACCATGCCACCCAAGGCAATCAGAGGTGAAGTTTAGCACAAAACTTCCAACTATAACATGAACACTTTTAGCAGTAACATTGCACAGACAAGCCCCTCTCCATCCAAAAATCATGTTATTAAAAACAGTGTTAACAGTGAAAATGTAGCTTCATGTTTCTTTGGGCGCAGCAATTAGCACAACACTATTACAGCTTGGAGAGTTCAATTCTGCCACTGTCTGTAAGAGGTTTCTACGTTCTCCCTGTGAACCACATGGGCTTCCTTTTGATGCTCCAGTTTCCTCTCACAGTCCAAAGACATACAGGTTGGTAGGTTAATTAGTCATTGTAAATTGTCTGTGATTAGGCTCGGCTTAAGTAGCTGGACAATGCGGCTCTTTGGGCTCTTTCCACCAATAGCGAACTAAAGATAGCTCATGAAGAAAGAACAGTACACAATACAGTACACAGGAACAGGCCCTTTGGTCCACAATGCTCAACCATGATATAAAAATAAAAATAAATAAAATAAATATTAAATATCAAATGAAAATGGTCCAAGTCAATTCCAGAACAGATCTCCATTACCATAAGTCTATCAATGACCCATGTGCCTTTTTACATGTTTGGAGTGTGACATCCCTACTCCTCTTACAGCAGTAATTAGAAATAATCAAGTGGGTGTTAATTGGAAATAATGAAACAATCTCTAGTCTGACTGAACCTAGTATTTGCCTCTTACCAGTAATTACAATCACTAAGTACTCATTCTAATCTCTTTCTTCTTGTGAAGCCAAACAGAGGTGCAGTATTTGCACAGCTGATGGTTTGTTTTGTCTGCAATTTAAAACTGGTTTAAACCAGGAAACTCATAATTTGCCAAGCTGTCACCAGCTGCTGGAATTTAACAAAGGCACCCGGCCACTTCATGATAATAGCACAGTTTATGACATCCAAAGAAAAGGGCAGCTATTAATTAAACTGACCCTTAAACAAGCTTTAAATGGTTTGAGCACCTGGATGTACAAGGAAACAAAGAATTTTAAAAAGAGCTAGGTTCTTTAACACCTGCTGTGCGTTATTTTCATGTAAAAGTTCTGGCCAAAATCTGAACTTCAGTGAAATCTTTTCCATATGATAATGAGCTTCCACCAATAGAGAACTAAAGATAGCTCATGAAGAAAGAACAGTACACAATACAGTACACAGGAACAGGCCCTTTGGTCCACAATGGTGTGCCAAAATAATTAAATTAGTAATCAAATTCTCAACTAAACTAATCCCTTCTGTTTGCACAATCTCCATGATCCTTCATTGCCTGCACATTCACAGGCCTATCTGTTCTTTTATTATATTTTAAACCAAGCGAGGGTAGCTGGCAGCCATTCAGGGACATGCCTGCCCTAGCGTGCTAAGTCAGCTTCGGAGGACAGGGCAGATGAGATCTACAGTGAGATCCAACAGCTAGGAAGGCAGTTCTGCAACGCTCCATGGATAGCAAAGGGCATTAGAGGTACTGAAGATGTCATGGTCATCCACTGCAACCAAGACCCCAGTTTGTGATGCTTGTTCGTACCGCTGGACCCGGACTTCTGAGGTGGACAGAGTGGAACTTCCCCAGTGCAACGGCTTTTCCACTTTAAAACCTCTCCCGCACAGGCTTCCTGTCATCATCCGATACTACGACCACGATGGATGTAACACGGATTAGGCCCTTCAAGCCATGCTGCCCAGCAACCCCCAATTTAACTTTAGCCTTATCATGTGATAATTTACACTGACCAATTAACCTACTAACCAGTACGAGGACATGGAGAAAACTCACGCATTCTACAGGGACAATGTACAGACTCCTTACAGATGATGTTGGAATTGAGCTCTGAACTCCAACATCTTGAGCTGTAATAGCGTTGCACTAATCGTTAGGCTGATGTTGTGCTATACAAGGAGTCTCTTGAAAGCCACTATCATACCTTGCCTCCACTACCACTCCCATCAGCACATTCCACTTTCTGTGTGTAAAATCTGCCCTGCATATCTCCTTTGAACTTATCCTCTCTCACTTTAAATGCATGGCCTCTGGTATTAGATATTTCAACCCTAGGGGAAAGATACTGTCTGCCTAAAATATATATATACCTCCAATATTCTAACACACCTCCCCTCAGCCTCTGACATTCCAGAGAAAACGGAGGGCAGGTTTGTTGGCAGATATTGGAGAGTTACAAAGAGATGTTTTACTGGAAGCAGCACCTTATCATTAGTTATTGAGATCTTCCAGTGCATTAGAATTTAATCTGTAAACACAAGAGATTCTGCAGATGTTAGAAATCTAGAGCAACACACACAAAATGCTAGAGGAACTCAGCAGGTCCGGCAACATCCAAGGAGAGAAATAAACTGAATATTTTGGGTCGAAACCCTTCATCAGGAAGGAAGGGGGCAGAAGCCAGAATAAGAAGATGAGGAGAGGGTAAGGTGTAAGGAGGGATAGGAGAAAAATTAACAGCAGTTAGAGAAATTGAAGTTCATGCTGTCAGGTTGGAATATGAGATGTTGCTCCTTCAACCGGAATTTGGCCTCATCATGGCAGTAGAGGCAGCCACGGACAGACACGTCAGGATGGGAACGGGAAGTCGAATTGAAATGAGTGGCCATCAGGAGATGCCACTTCTTGCGGTGGACAGAGTACAGGTGCTTGACAGAACACTTCCCAGGTCCTCGTCAGGTCTATTAATTAGAATTAGATTTATCACTAGAACTCCTTCTTCCATTTTTGATTTTCAATCAGCATTTAACTAAGAGTGATCATTCTGCTGGTCTGTTCAAACAGCTGTAAATACTGTTGCATATGGTTCAAATTTGTTAAGAAGGATATGATGAATGTCACAACGGGAAGCTTTAAGTTTGACAGGTTGGCTGGTGTAACTTTTTAAGTGTGACAGGTTTTAAATCACGAACTATACATTACTGTTCTTTTCTACGTCATGGCTGACAGATTCCAAAATGTTCCCTGCTACTTATAACTGAATGGCATCATCTGACCTTGAGCAGAACAGTAGTGCAAGCTCAAAATTTTGTTCCAGCAGATTTTCAACAAATATATTTCATAAACAAGTAAATGGGACACTTTTTTATAGTAATTACAATTAATGGAAGCCCGAGAGGAAAATGCAGGGATTTTGACATCTTAACAAAATTTCTCCAGTGTCCATTAACTTACGGCTCTCAGGCACATCAGGTCATAGACCAGCACTTTTTTTGGTTGAACAAAGCTGACAAACCTGAACAATTCTATATATCCAGACATTCATAATTCTGAATACAAACAGCCTCCCACATCTACCTTCAAGAGTGGCTAAGTTTTCACATTAGAATTCAGTCAGTAGGAGACTTTGCTTCCTGTTTACCTTGCAAAAAATTTGAAGATTAACTAGTGGAATAATTTTTCAGATTCTGTTGAAGAGGTAAAAATAAATGACTCATTCACTATGCTCAAAGAGATTGAATGCAATTATTTCTGTTTTGTGTGGATGAACTAAAAGGGGTTAAGTAGCTCCAGTCAGACGTATATCAGATTTTGAGAGGCACAAATAGGGTAGATGGTCAAAATTTTTCTTTCCCTCTCTAGTTAGTAGTATCAAATATAAGAGAAAAAATAGGTTTATATGCTCTCTTCAAAGGCAGGAGGAATGAGGTTGAGAATGGGAATGGAAAAATACATCAGACATGATTGAATGATAGAGCAGACTCAATGGGCCAAATGGTCTAATTCTGCTCTTATGTTGTATAATTTAAAGTGAGAGCAAGGAGTTTTAAAGGGGGAGCTGAAGGGTAAGGTTTTTTTTTAAACACAGAGCGTGATTGATATCTGGAATACCTAGAGGTGGTGGTGGAGGAATCACATATAATTACCGTTTAATGGGCACCTAGACAGACAAGTACATAAGCAAAGCACAGAAGTATATGGTCCTCACCTGGGAAAATGGGATTAGTATAGATGGCTGAAGTGGTCAATATGAACGTAGTTGGCTGAAAGGCCTGAATCTGTGCTGTACAACTACATGACACCATTTATATTTACCGTCGTCTTCAAATCATCTCCAGTCAAACCAATGAAACTGCTGAATCCTGTCAGCTGACTTAATAACTGGATCAGTACAATGCAAAATGAAGGCAAAGCTATTTTACAGCAAATCAAACCATATGGTCTGACCAGGGTACGCACAAGATGCTGGAGGAACTCAGCAGACTAGGCAGATTCTATGGAAAAGGGTAAACAGTCAACGCTTCAGGCAGAGGCCCTTCATGAGTCCTGAAGCATCAACTGTTTACTCTTTTCCATAGATGCTGCCTGGCCTGTTGAGTTCCTCTATCATTTTGTGCCTGTTTCTTGGATTTCCAACTTCTGCAGATTTTCTCGTGTTTGTGGTAGAACCAGGCTATTTCAGACTAAGTCTCCAATAAACCTATTTTGTCTATTTCAGAAAATTATTCATCAACTTACTCACCACCGTTCCTAAATTCTGAAAAACTTGCATGGTGAGTCATCATAAACACACAAAACTGATCGAGGAACTCAGCAGGCCAAGTGGACAGCCCATCTCCCTCCCCAGGTTCTGTTTCACCTGCTGAGTTCCTCCAGCAGTTTGTGCGTTGCTCCAAACTCCCGCATCTACATGTGAGGAGCTACATTTTGGTAGGACTAATCAAAATAGGACATACATGGTAAATGGTAGGGCATTGAAGAATGCTGTAGAACAGAGGGATCTAGGAATAATGGTGCATAGTTCCCTGAAAGCGGAATCTCATGTGGATACGGTGGTGAAGAAAGCTTTTGGTATGCTGGCCTTTATAAATCAGAGCATTGAGTATAGGAGTTGGGATGTAATATTGAAATTGTATAAGGCATTGATAAGGCCAAATTTGGAGTATTGTGTACAGTTCTGGTCACCGAATTATAGGAAAGATGTCAATAATATAGACAGTGTACAGAGGAGGTTTACTAAAATGTTGCCTGGGTTTCATCTCCTAAGTTACAGAGGAAGGTTGAACAAGTTAGGTCTCTATTCTTTGGAGCGTAGAAGGTTGAGAGGGGACTTGATAGAGGTGTTTAAAGTTATGAGGGGGATTGATAGAGTTGACGTGGATAGGCTTTTTCCATTGAGAGGAGGGGAGATTCAAACAAGAGGACATGAGTTGAGAGTTAAAGGGCAAAAGTTTAGGGGTAACATGAGGGGGAACTTCTTTACTCAGAGAGTGGTGGCTATGTGGGATGGGTTTCCAGCAGAAGTGGTTGAAGCAGGTTGGATGTTGTCATTTAAAGTTAAATTGGATAGATATATGGACAGGAAAGGAATGGAGGGTTATGGATCAAGTGCAGGTCAGTGGGACTAGGTGAGAGTAGGAGTTCGGCAGGGACTAGAATGGCTGAGATGGCTTGTTTCCATGCTGTAATTGTTATATGGTTGTATGGTTACATTCTCCTGTCTCCATGGCCAGTTATTAGGCTATTATACCCACTAAGCATAGTGGTAGCATAATGCTTGACAATGTCAACAATCAGGGATCAATTCCTGCAGCTGTCTGTAAGAAGTTTCTATGTTCTCCCCATGACCACGTGGATTTCCTCCCACAGTCCAAGGGTGCACGGGTTAGTTAGTTCTGGACATGTTATTTTGGCACTGGAGGCACAGCAACGCGTGGACTGTCCCAACACATCCTCAGACTGTGTTGGTCATTGATACAAAGATAAATTTCACTGTACTTCTAACTTGACCAGGTGCCACACATGAGGCTGCTCAACAAACTATGAAGCCCATGGTATTACAGGAAAGATTCCACTTTAGATAAGGCAGTGGCTGATTGGCAGGAGGCAAAGAATGGGAATGAAGGGAGTCTTTTCTGGTTGGTTGCTGGTGGTTAGTGGTGTTCCACAGGGGTCTGTGTTGGGACTGATTCTTTTTATGTTATACAGTGTCTATAAAAAGTAATCACTCCCCTTGGAAGCGTTCATGCTTTGTTGTTTTACACATTGAATCACAATGGATTTAATTTGGCTTTTTTGACACTGATTGACAGAAAAAGTCTCTTTCGGCTCGAAGTGAAAACAGATCACCACAAAGCGATTGAAATTAATTACAAATATAAAACACAAAATAATTGATTGCATCAGTATTCACCCGCTTTAATATGACACACTAAATCATCACTGGAGCAGCCAATTGGTTTTAGAAGTCACATAAATGGAGATCAGTGTGCAGTCAAGGTGTTTCAATTGATTGCAGTAAAAATACACCTGTATCTGAAAGGTCCAACTGCTGGTGAGTCAGTATCCTAGCGAAAACTACACCATGAAAACAGAAGAACACTCCAAGGAACTCTGCGAAAAGGTTATTGAAAAGCACAAGTCAGGAGATGGATACAAGAAAATTTGCAAGTCACTGAATATCCCTTGGAGTACAGTTAAGTTAATCAACAAGAAACCGAAAGAATATGGCACTCTAAATCTGCCTAGAGCAGGTCATCCTCAAAAACTGAGTGACCGTGCAAGAAGGAGACTAGTGAGGGATGCTACCCATGACAAGTCTGGAGGAGCTGCAAGCTCCAGTGGCTGAGATGGGAGAGACTGCGCATACAACAACTGTTGCCCTGGTGCTTCACCAGTCACAACTTTATGGGAGAGTGGCAAAGAGAAAGCCACTGTTGAAAAAAAAGCCTCACATGAAATCTCATCCAGAATTTGCCAGAAGGCATGTGGGAGACCCTTAAGGCAGCTTGAAGAGAGTTCTATGATCTGATGAAACCGAAATTGAGCTTACTGGCCATCAAACTAAATGCTATGCTTGGCGTAAGCCAGGCACCACACATCATCAAGAACACACCATCCTTACCATGAAGCATGGTGGTGGCTGCATCATGCTGTGGGATTGCTTCACTGCAGCAGGCCCTGGAAGGTTTGTGAAGGTAGAGGGTAAAATGAATGCAGCAAAATACAGGGGAAACGTGACGCAGTCTGCAGGAGAACTGCAACTTGGGAGAAGATTTGTTTTCCAGCAACACAATAACCTCAACCATTAAGCCACAGCTACACAGGAATGGCTTAAAAACAACAAAGTTAATGTCCTGCAGTGACCAAATCAGGGTCCAGACCTCAATCCAACTGAGAATTTGTGGCTGGACTTGAAAAGGGCTGTTTACTCACAAATCCTATGCAATCTGACAGAGATCACGCAGCTTTGTAAAGAGGAATGGGAAAAAATTGCAGTGTCCAGATGTGCGAAGCTGACAGATACCTGTCTACACAGACTCAAAGCTGTAATTGCTGCCAACGTGTATCTACCAAATACTGACTTGAAGGGGATGAATATTTATGCAATCATTTATTTTGTGTACTATAATTGTAATTAATTTAGATCACTTTGTAGAGATCTGTTTTCACTTTGACATGAAAGAGTGCTTTTCTATTGATCAGGGTCAAAAAAAGCCAAAATAAATCCACTGTGATTCAATGTTGTAAAACAGTAAAACATGAAAACTTCCAAGGGGGAGTGAATACTTTTTGAAGGCACTGTATGCCAATGATTTGGATCATGGGATTGATGACTTCTTTGCAAAGTTTGCAGATGATATGAAGATAGGGGGAGGGGCAGGTAGTTTTCAGGAAGTTGAGAGACTACGGAAGGACTTAGACAGATAGGAGAATGGCCAAAGAAACGGCAGATGGAATATAGTGTCGGGAAGTATATGGTCATGCACATTGGTAGAAGAAATGAAGGGATTGGTTATTTTCTAAATGGAGACAAAATACAAAAACTGAGGCGCAAAGGGACTTGAGAGTCCTTGTGCAGCATTCCTTAAAGGTTAATTTGCAGGTTAATTTGTGGTGAGGAAGACAAATGTGATGTTAGCATTCATTTCAAGTGGACTACAATATAAAAGCAAGAAAGTAGTGTTGAGATTTTGTAAAGTACTGGTGAGGCCTCACTTGGAATATTGTGAGGAGTTTTGGCCCCTTATCTTAGAAAGGAAGTGATGAAACTAGAGAGGATTCAAAGGAGGTTCATGAAAATGATTCCAGGATTGAATGGCTTGTCATATGAAGAGCGTCTGATGGCTCAGGGCCTGTATTCACTCAAATTCAGAAGAATGAAGAGTGACCTCATCTAAACCTGTTGAATGGTGAACGGTCTTGATAGAATTGATGTGGAGAGGGTGTGTCTGAGACCAGGGGACACGGCCTCAGAATAGAGAGGTGTCCTTTTAGAATGGAGGTAAGGAGGAATTTCTTTAGCCAGAGATTAGTGAATCTGTAGAACTCTTTGCCACAGGCAGCTGTGGAGGCCAAATCTTTACGTATATTTAAGACAAAGATTGATAAATTCTTGATTGATCAGGGCATGAAGAGATACGGGGAGAAGGCAGGAGATTGGGGCAAAGAGGAAAATTGGATCAGCCATGATAAAATGGCAGAGAAGATTTGATGGACCAAATGGCCTAATTCTGTTTCTATGTCTTATGGTCTTATGATCTTATATGTTTCAATGTATATACATGTGACAAATAAAGCTAATCTTTAATCTTTTAGTTTAAAGGAGATGTACAGGGTATGTTTTATTTACAGAGTGTCAGATCCCTGAAACACACTCTCAGGAGTATTGGTGGAAGCTGATACTACAGTGAATTAAGTTTAAGCTGGCCTTGTGTTGAGCATGGCCCAAAGGGCCTGTTTCTGTGCTAAATTGTTCTACTTTCTCTGTTTATTATGTTTTTTTTAAAAAAATTATGAATACAACTTGGAACTTTCTGATTGAATATAAGCTTCAAATATTCAAGATTCAAGATTGTTTATTGTCATCCTTCAGTGTAAAGGAGAACAAAATGATTACTATTCTGGATCCAATGCAGCATAAAAATATACAACAAGTATAAAGGACACAATAAAACAAATAAAAAAAACATAAATATAGATGTAAAAGCAATCCAATAGCTGGGATAGGAGATAGGATGAGGACCTCAGTGGTTGTTGAGACTTTGTGAGAGTACAGCCTGCTCTTTTCAGGCAGAGATGTTCTGTGTTGTGTTGGCCTTCCCTGGGCCATTTCACACATGACCCTTGAGCAGAACATTAACCTACAGGTGGAAGTGAATGCTTGGGCCCATGCTGGAAGAAGCCCCATCGTCCAAGGGCAGGCATCTGGCAATTCACTAATCTTTGTAAGAACCACCACAATGTTTTTTGAGACACAGGAGTGAAAGAATGTGTTCACATGCACCATGAAGTTCAAAGTTAAAAGTACATTTATTATCAGATTACATATACATTATACAGCCTTGAGATTCATCTCTTTACAGGCAACCACAAAACAAGAAACCCAAAAGAATCCTTTTTAAAAAATTGACAAACACCCATTGTGCAGAGAGAGAGAGAGAGAAAAAAAACAAATCATGTAAGCAATAAAAGTAAGCAAATAGCATTTAGTATGAACGTGAGTCCACAGACATGAAGCCTGGGGCAGCCGGAGCAGGCCTTCAGCCTCAGCGCAGCAAAGAGCCGAGTAAACATCGCAGCACAGCGAGCAGAACAGGCTCGACCCCTGCCTCTGATCCTGACAATCCTTTTCAATGCCTTTTCAATCCATCTGGCCCAGCGTTTAAATCATCCAAACATCAGGTTGTTCCTCACTCTGAGACCCAGGCCCTGTCACACCGATACACTCTGGGGCCTGGACCCCCCCCTCCCCACCGCCACATTCTGACCCGTACTCAACCTTTCCAAATGAGCACGGCACTTAAGAGTGATGAAATCTTACTCCCGGTTTAAGTGGATGGGCTCCAAATCTACCTCTCCTCCGCTCCAACTGTGCTTCGCTCCACATGTTCCGACACCATCTCGAACATGCCTCGACCTTGCTCCAACTCCATCTCGATCTCGATCATGGCTTGACCTCTCCCAGACTCGCACCCACACGCTTCAACCTTTGATTCAGCCTCGCCTTCAGAAGAGTTGCTGCATCATAGTTCTACCAACATAGCGTCAACCCTAATTTTGGGTGCTGACCATAATCGTGCAGCTTCCTGTGCTCTCATGTTTCCTTGCACATCCGAAAGATCTGGGGTTGATGTGTTAATTTGCCACTGTAAATTGCCCTCCTATTGTAAAGTGATCAAAGTGGAAGGGACAATGCAGGGAAAGCTGATGGGAATGGGGGAACAATGCAATGGGATTAGTGTAAATTAGTTTAAGTGGCTGGTGCAGATTTGATGGATTGAAGGACCTACTTCAAAATTCAAAGTAAAATTTATTTTCAAAGCACATACATGTCACCACATACAACCCTGAGATTCCTCTTCTGTGAGCATACTTAGCAAATCTATAGAACAGTAACTGTAAACAGGATCAACGGATGACAAACTATGCAAATTCAAATAACAATAAATAGCGGGCATGAAATGGCAAGATGAGGAGCACTTAAAGTGAGACCATCAGTTGTGGGAACACCAAAAATAGAATGAGTATAGTTATCCCGTTTTGTTCAAGAGCCTAATGGTTGAGGGGTAGTAACTATTCTTGAACCTGGTGATACAAGTCTTGAGGCACCTGTACCTTCTACCTGATGGCAGCAACGAGAAAAGAGCATGGCCTGGGTGGTGAGAATCTCTGATGACAGATGCTGCTTTCCTACAACTGTTTCAAGTAGATGTGTTCAATGGTTGTTCTCGGTATTACTTTTTATTTATTTGCACATATTGTCTTCTTTTGCACATTGATTGTGTGCAGTTTTTCACTGTGTTACGTAACCGGCAACAATGAATATTAATCGAGACAGGTTATATAAAAACAACCAAACATTTATTAAACACGTATAAACGATAAGGAAAAAAAAACAAACGAAAACTTTAACCGGAGGTTAACAGGTACGCAGCCGTTCACCAACTCCACTCGGCTCTGGTTCTGAAAGCATTAAATGCAAAAACAGTTCTTAAAGCAATACAGTCAGATATAGTTCTTAAAGCGATAACTTTGAAAGTCCAACAGTTTTCCACATTCAATTGGGAGAGACTTCTCTGGAGAAAGATTTCTTTACCGATGCATCTTTACTGCTGGTTCTGTCCACAGGATTCCCGATGCCGAGAATAAACAGTTTAAGTCAACTGACCTTAAATTCCTTTTAGAGAGAGAGCACCTTTTTGCATGAACTCATTGCCCTATTGCAAGAGTTATTTCAATGCAGGTAGCTATTCCTCCAACGAAGACTCAATAAGGTCGATTCTTTATTAAACTGCCAAACGATGCCGACTTCTCTCGATCCTTCACTTCAATGAATTCTTCAAAACTGTCGAAATTGAGTAAATTGGCACTTCCAGCCACAAATTTCCAGTCCAAATACAATACCTTGTAAGACAACACACCTTCCGTTTTAAAAATGAAACGGTGTCACAAAAACAAACACGCAACAGAAATGGAGATACAACACGTTCTACCTGGAAATCTACAAACTCAAAAACCTACTGCGTCACCTGAGTCAACCCTTATATAGTCACGGGGCGCATGTCATCACGTGACTTCACATTGGCGGGAAAATCACATCAGGCGACCTCCAAAAGACGATTACAGCATTCTCACAAATAAAACAGATCTCCTTGAGCATGTAACAACTGATTCTATTGTATTTCTTTGTTCTACTGTGAATGCCTGCAAGGAAATGAATCTCAGGGTAGTATCTGTTGACATATGTATGTACTCTGATAATAACTTGATTCTGATACTGAATATTTGTGTTGTGTGGCTTTATAACCCTTAGCAATTAAAGTATCTGGTGATCATCTAGGCTTCACTGTCACAATACACGTACAGCTTAACTTTAAAAATAATCTTAGCAAATGTGCTAAAACTACAGAATAGAACACAGACTCTGATCACATTTGCTTTGCAAGTAACGCATTGAATTTAATACAATCAAATTTCCCACTGTTAGATTCAAGAAAAATGTGAATAATGCATCGCTTTGGTAACAATTGTATTTCTGGGCACCATTTTATTTATCACTAAAATGTTTAAATGGGTGGGAATAGCTGGTTTTAGAAATATAAACACTCTAGTGTGAATTGAGAGCCAGTAATTCCTCCTAGAAAGTAGCCATTACTCAGACAAGTAGATGGTTATTGACAGTATGGAAAGTCGTTGTCCTGCAGCCAGTAACCTTGGTGGAGAGGCAATGTCACAAACAACACACCATCACTCTCTAAGATGTACAGCTTATTATTTAAAGGGAGACAATTGTCAGCACTGACTGTCAGTACAAGGACATATCACCTGCCCTTTAACAACACTTATCAACTTTCCCCCTTCATATACACTCAGTGGCCACTTTACTGGTTACCTTCCTTCTGTATGTAATCAAGAGGCCATTGAGTGTATGTCTGTGGTCTTCTGCTACTCTAGCCCATCCACTTCAAGGTTGTGCATTCAGAGATGCTCTTCTGCACACTACTGTTATCATGCATAGCTATCTGAGTAATCGTCGCCTTGAACCAGTCTGCCATTTTCCTTTGTCTGCTATCATTTTCAAGGCATTTTTCACCCACAGAACTGCTACTCAATGGATGTTTTTTTTTGTTTTTCGCACTATTCTCTGTAAGCTCTAGAGAAGGTTGTGTGTGAAAATCCCAGGAGATGAGCAGTTTCTGAAATACTCAAGCCACCCCATCTGGCACCAATCATTCCATGGTCAAAGTTATGTAGATCACATTTCTTCTCCATTCTGATGTTTTGGGCTGAACAACAACTGAATCCCTTGACCATGTCTGCGTGCTTTTATACACCGACTTGCTGCCGCATGATTGGCACATTAGATATTTGCATCGAGAAGCAGGTGTCACTCAGTGTAATACCTCTTTAAACTTGCTGTTTCAAGTAAGTTTTACATTATAGTACCAGAGAACAATTATGCTTTTTGAAATTAGTGAGTTTACAATGACCTTTTCACAATGTAAGCACTGAATTAATTTTAATGACTGCTGTAGTGTTAAACAGTCTGGAAAGCCTCAATTTCATGGGAAGTGATGCTTATAGAAAAGTTAACATACATTAAGTTTTCCCTGTATTCTTAAAAAGTTTTATATACCCATTTACTGGCATAATTATATACTCATAAACTCTCTGGACTCTTCACACACATTTTTATTTGCAATTCAGCTTCACAGGGAAGGAAGTTAATGGATGTGCTGATCAGTGAAGTTAACATCAGAGCACATGTACATTTTTGTGAACTCAAGGTGAGGACACTGTGTGGAATATACTGGTAAAATTCTCTGGTCAGCTGCAGCATAGCACACATAAAGCACTTTCTCAGTCTTATTGTTTAAAAGCTTTGCCTCAGAAGAGCACCACCTACTGCGTCGATGGAATTTCTTATCTAGTTCCAGTTCCCACTCCATTTTGTGATCTCTTGATGAGTTTATTAATTTGCCGATAATTACTGCTGAACAAAAAGGAAAAATAGCAAACCTACTTGGAACTGGAGGAAGGCTATTCAAATTCATTTTAATGAAGACTTTTACCCTGTCTGCTGGATAGGCTTCAAAACAGATCAAAGAAATCTGATCACAGCACTGCACACAACTATATGGATGAATTAACCTAAGCCAAATCTCCAGCAATGATGCCACAGCAGAAAATAGGTAATTGTTTCAGTGCACTTTTAATGCGTACTGAAGAAGTTACATTCAATAGCTTTCAGCAGGTCAGGCAGCATCTATGTTGAGAAATGAACCGTCAATGATTTAGCTGAGACCATTCATCAGGAATGGAAGGAAAGGGGAAGAAGCCAGTATAAGAAGATGGGAGGGACAGGAAGGACAAGAAGTTGGGAGGGACAGGAAGGACAAGAAGTTGGGAGGGACAGGAAGGAGCACAAGCTGGCCGGTGATAGGTGAAACCAGGTGAGGTTCCTTCCAGATTGTACGCCTTCTCCTCTCATCACCTTTATTCCTCTCTGTAAATCCTGCCTGATCCGCTGAGCTGCTCCAGCATTTTGTATGTGTGTATGTGTGTGTCAACGGTCAAGAAGGCAGGCCCAGTAGGCGTTGTGGAGCGCTAAGAGCACAACAAGACACTTAGACTTCCTGGTCATCCACTGCAGCAGAAGAGGTCTCCAGCCGTAACAGTTGTCCATGCCACTGGATCAAGGTCTCTTCTGCTGAGAGAGAGGGATTGCCCGTTCAACGGCTGTTTCACTTAAAACTCCATCACACACAGGTTGTGTCTTTCTTTGAATCTGAAGAACTACTACCAGTGTGTGTGTTGCTCTGGATTTCCACCATCTGCAGAATCTCTTGTCTTTACATTCAATGGCTTAACAGCAGTAGAAGGTGTCTAAAATATGTAGGTTTAAGATAAAGGATCAAAGATTGAGACCATCGAGGACATCCTTAAAAGGACCTGCACCACCCAGGACACGTCCTCTTCTCATTACTACCATCAGGGAGGAGGTACAGGGGCCTGAAGACGGACACCCAACATTTTACGAAAAGCTTCTTCCCCTCTGCTATCAAATTTCTGAATGGTTCATGTATATTACCACACTATTTTGTTCCCTTTAGAAACTATTTTTATATATATTTCTTAGTGTAACTTACAGTAAATTTTATGCAGAGCTATGCACTGCTGCCACAAAGCTAATTTCATGATATATATCAGTGATAATAAACCTGATTCTAATCTCCTTATATAGGATGATTTTTCAGCTTTGGAGTTGATGCAGATTTTATCATTGAGTTAATTCCAATTACGAAGGGGACATCTTCTGAGAAAAGACTAAGAGACTCAAGTCATTGGTCACTGGAGTTTAAAAGAACCTGGAGGTGATCTTCATGAAGCTTGCATAATTCTGAAGGAGTTCGGCAGATGGCTGCCAAGAAATTTTCTCCCTGTTGGGAATAAGTATTCAGTCATTTTACCATAAGATATAGGAGCAGAATTAGATCATTTGGCCTTTTGATTCTGCTCCACCATTCAATCATGGCTGATTTATTTTCCCTTCCAATCTCATTCTCCTGCCTTCTCCCCATAACTTTTGATGCCTTTACTAATTAAGAAACTATTAAACTCCACTTTAAACATCAGAATCCGAATCAGATTTAATATCACTGGCATTTGTAGTCTTTGAGGCATTAGTACAATGCAATACATAACAACAGAAATAAAGCAAACTGTTAATTACAGTATCTTTAAATATATTGAATAGTAAAATTAAATTAATGCAAAAATAAAAATAAAAACGTAGTGAGATAGTGTTCATGGGTTTAATGTCCATTCAGAAATCGGATGGGAGAGGGGAAGAATCTGTTCCTGAATCACTGAGTGTGTGCCATCAGACTTACCCTATCACTTGGTCTCCACAGCTGTCTGAGGCAATGAATTCCACAGATACACCACCCTCCAGCTAATGAAATTCCTCCTCAGCTGTCTTCTAAAGAGATTTCCTATTTTGAGACTTTGCCCTCTGGTCCTCAACTCCCTCACAGCTGCACATATCCTCTCCATATCCATAAATTGCAAAGGGGATGAGTTTCTTATCAAAGGATTATGAACCTTTGGGATTCTCTACCTCAGAGTTGTGGAGGCCAAGCAATTATGCTTTTTTCAAGTCAAAGATACATAGATGTTCAGAGTTTAGAAAATATAGGGGTTATGGGGATGAGACGGTGGGGTGGGGGGGGGGGGTTAGCTGATCTACACCTCACTGAGTGACAGACCCAGCCTGAAGGCCACACAAACTCACCCCTTCTTCTATTCTCATGTTCTTTAAGTGGGTCTTTCATTTTTTCCTCAAAGATTATTTATTTATATTTATTTATTTGTTCGCTTATTAATTATTTTTGTATTCACACAGTTTGTTTTCTTTTGCATATTGGCCATTTGTCAGCCTCTATGTGCAGTTTTTCATTGATTCCGTTCTGTTTTCTTCTACTGTGAATGCCTGCAAGAGAATGAATCTCAGAGTAGTATCTGGTGACATAAATGTACTTTGACAATACACTTACTTCAAACTTTGAAGATTAAAGTGAAGGAATCAGGGCTTTTTCTGGGGAAGTCCATAATTTTCCTGGAGGTATCCCATAAATCAACAGACTTATCAAATTCTACTTCATAACTTGGCCAAGTGAAATTTGATCACCTGACCTACAGAATCACAGATCCAGTGCATAACTACATTTCAACCACAAGAGAAATATATTGTTCTTGACATAATGTTCTAACTACAGTTGTTGCAGCTCAGAAATTCTCATCTTCACACCCTATATAGAAAAGTGCCCAGTTTGGACTGGAATCCATACAGAAGTGTAGAACACTGATCACTTTTCTTCTCATGCCATGAAAATCAAAAGATCATTGCTACCCCATCCCACAGTAGGGTATAATGAACAACTATCTCCAAGACATGCCAGCATAATCAGAGATAAAGAAACCAAAGGGAGAGCAGATGCTGGAATCTGGAGCAAAATGCAAAAACCTGCAGGAATTCAGCATCTGCGGAGAGAATTGGACAGTCAACATTTCAGGTTGAGATCCTTCATCTTGATTGAGACTTAGTCCAGATGAAGTGTATCAACCCATAAATGATGACTGTCTGTTTCCTTCCAAAGTTGCTGCCTGACCTGCTGAGTTCTTCCGGAAGTCTTTGTTTAAATTCTCAGACAAGGGCAGTATAACATGCAGCACAGAAAGAAAACATGGCAATACAGGAATTACAGTCAAGTCCACAGGAACAATATTTTGCACTGTAAGTGACCTTTACAATGCTTTGCAGTGAAACAAATATATAGAACGCAGAACATTACAACACAGTACAAACCTTTCAAGCTCACTATTGTTATGTGGACCTTTTAGCCAACTCTAAAATCAATCCAAACTTTCCCGCCCATATGGCCTTCCAATTACCTGTCATCCTCTTCTGCCCCAAACAGAAAAGTCCCAGCTCACTCAACCTATCTCATAAGATATGCCCTCTAGTCCAGGAAGCATCCTGGTAAATATCCTCTGCACTAATGGTTCTACATCCTTCTAATAATGAGGGGCCAGAACTGAACACAATACTCCATGTGTGGACTAACCAGAATTTTATAGAGCTGCAACATTACCTTGCAGCTTTTGAACTCAATCCCCTTACTAATGAAAGCCAACACACCATGCACCTTTTTAACAACCCTGCAAACTTGCACAGTAACTTTGACGGGGCTGTGGCTGTGGACCCCAAAATCCCTGTTCTTTCACCCTGTCAAAGGTCCTGCATCCTGATTTCGAAGTCAACCTTCCAAAATAAATCACTTCACATTTTTCCAGCTTGTACTCCATCTGCCACTTCTCATTAGAAGAACATAAAATTTCCGTTTGGGTCATAATTTTTAATCACAGATGTGCCTGCCATGGTAGCATAGTGGTTAGTGGAACGCTATTACAACTCGGGGCATTGGAGCTCGGAGTTCAATTCTGGCAACCCCTGTAAGACGTTTATGCATCCTTCCCGTGAACGTGTGGGCTTCCATCCGGTGCTCTGGTTTCCTCCCACAGTCCAAAGGCGTACCGGTTAGTAGATTAATTGGTCATAGCAAATTGTCCCTTGATTAAGCAAGGAAATAGGTAGGTTGCTAGGCAGTGTGGCTCATCGGGCCAGAAAGGTCTGTACCACACTATATCTCCAAATAAAATAAATTATCAGAGATCACTGCATAGGATTCATAAAAACACCACAAATAACTTTTTCCAAGTTGCGTTGTAAGATAGCTGCCAACACCTCAGGATTAGAAGCTGAAGGTGGTCATGAATGGTGTATACTTTTAAGTAATGGTCATTGGCAGCTGAACTACAGTGGCTGCTTTGCTCCATAAAGCTCGGAGAAAACAGAGAAAATAATTTGTCACTCAATTCCCTTCAAAAGCCATTATTTCACTGGGCAAAGCAGTCAGCCCTTTGTGACCCAGTCAAAGCAATAATATTGTTTGAACCATTTAATTCACTTGAAGTGGATACACAACTGATGTAATGCAACATTTTTGGTAAGCTTTAGGTTATGCAGCTGCTTACAAAGGTGGATTATTTAAGAAACAATTAAGTGCATATACAAAGCAATTTGCGAGCAGCCTCACTCCTTCAGCCTGCTAAGTGAAGTGCCTTTCAAGGCTGATTTATAACACTGTCGTTTTCAGAAGGCAGCATAATTAATAGGAGCATGGATGTCTAATTTCAGTGACTTCCAGAGAAAGTGGATTTCATTTGATTTATGATGGTTAGCAAGTTTGCATTTTATCAGTTCATTCGCTCATTATTTATGCTGATGACCAATTTCTATGGCTTGCTATCGCCCAGCCCTTCAGTAATCAAAGAGAAACACAATGCATTGCAGCATTTACAATGTGCTTGCCTCATTCAAAGAAGATCGGAACTGCTCTTAGTCCTTGGAATTTTCAGAAATTTGTGTGCTACAGAGGTAACGTTTCACATTGGCAACCCTACAAAACCTATAGGGCTATGAGAATAGCATTTAGGGTTTGGCAAGATTTATAGGAATAATCCAAGCCACCGAGGGTTTTAGAAGTTACCCCCTTGTAAGGGAAAGCCAAATAAATCTCCAGCTTTCTTCTCAGTTATCATTAGTCCCCAAATGATCGTTATAAACAGTAGCGGCTGGAGAGCCGATCTGGCTCCTCTTTTGTCTGTGAATAAACATTAATAAAAGACAGAGAAATGATAAAGCACCACTCACTGCCACAGGAAGTGATGCAGGAGGAATTTCCTGGATACATAGTCATCAAGAGAGATTCCACAGTAAGAAAAATCCAAATTGCCCTGTGAAGGTTCTTTCCCTGCCTCTTGAGTTTTCTTTTATAAATGTTTACAATAAATTATATTTGAGTACTTGATGCTGCATGATTTATATCCTAGATTAAGTAAAGTATTAAAACAATTTGTTGGAGGAACTCAATGGGTTGAGCAGCATCTATGGAAGGGTGGGAGTGATTAATTTTCAACATTTTGGGTCAAAACCCTGCAGCTTTGTAGCGACAATTCTTCTATCCCACAGATGTTGCTTGATCTACTGAGTTCCTCCAGCAGTTAGCTTGTTGCTCCAGACTGAAGAGAGAAAGATTAGCTTTAGTTGTAGATGTACACCAAAACAGTGAAGGAATCACTGATTTATGTTGTGTGCATCAAATCAAATCAGCAAGGATTATGCTGGCGGAAGCCTGCAATTGTGGCCATGCTTCGGGCGCCAACGTCGTACGCCAATAACTTATTAACCCAAACTCCTGCGTCTTTGGAATGTGAGAAGAAACTGGAGTACCCAGAGCAAACAAACGCTATCGTGGAGAGAATGTACAAACTCCCTACAAACTCTGGCGGGAATCAAACACTGACTGATGATTGCTAGCACTGTAAAGCAATTGCACTAGCTGTACGGATTGTGGCATCTGGAGTCTCTTGTGTTTCCAAGTCATCTTTTCAACTTATTTTTGCCTTCTTTGCTCACTTCTCTAGATGACATAACTAATTCTGCAGTATGCAACATTAGAAACTATTCAGTATTTATGAAGGTGGTGCTGAGACCCATTGCGACTCAAATGAAAATCCACCAACTCATTGCAACTTACTGACTATAACTGGGAGCCTACAAATGGGCCAGTTATTGATGGTGAGGCTGCATTGGAATATTGCACCATACTATTGGAAAGACGTCTCTAAGCTGAAAAGATTACGGGGGAGATTTACAAGCATGTTGCCAGGACTCAAGGAACTGAGTAACGGAGAGACATCAAGCAAGTTGGGAATGTTTTTATTGGAGTGTCAGAGAATGAAGGGTGATCAGATAGAGGTGTGTAAATTCATGATGGGTAGAGATAGGGTCAATATGCATGTCTTTTTCCAAGGAGGAAAAAGCCAGCACAAGTGGTGCATGTGAGCTCAGTTTCAATGTTTCAGAGAAGTTTGGGTAGGTACATGGATAGTAGAGATATAGAGGGCTAAGGTCCGGATGCAGGATGGGAGTAGGCAGTTTAAATTGTTCAGCATGGACTAGATGGCCCAAAGGGCCTGTTTCTGTGCTGTATTTTTCTATAACTCTACGACTGTGAACAAGAATTAGAGAGGGGAGGAGATTTAACAGGAGCCTGAGAGGCATCTTTTTCACCCAGACGGCAGTCAGTATATGGAAAGGGTTGCCAGAGGAGATGGTTGAGCCGGGTACAATAACAACACTTAAAAGGTCCTTCAGCAGGTACGTGGGTAGGAAAGGTTTTATCTGTTTATTTAGGGATATCGTGCAAGCACATCTGTGCACATGAGATCTCACCAGCTTCTGCTACAATGGGAATGAGCAAAGTTTACCGGATTAATTTCTGGAAGAGCCGGTTTGTCAGAACATGGTGGCGGGCTCCAGACAAAGAGTGTATCAAAGCACCTGGGCCCGGGTCCCAGCGCAGGGAATAACCCAGTGCTTGGACAATACAAATGCCGGGCCAGATGGGCTGAAAAGGCGGGGTGTTCGGACTGGGGCCAGTTCTGATCGCTACTGCAACATTTGCTCCATTCTCCGTGGCTGCTCCGGGTTGCGATTTGCCCCACTGTGCGATAAACTGAGGCTGAGGCTATAGGCCTGCTCCTGGCTTCATGTCTACGAACTCACTTTCATATTGAATGCTGTTGTTTGCTTTGATTGTCTGCACGATGTGTGTGTGTGTGTGTGTGTGTGTGTGTGTGTGTGTGTGTGTGTGTGTGTGTGTGTGTTTCCCTCTCTCTCTCTCTGTGCATTGGGCATTTGTGGACTTTTTGAAAAATCGGTTCTTCCGGGCTTCTTGTTTTGTGGCTGCCTGTGAGCAGACGAATCTCAAGGATGTATAACCTATACATTCTTTGATAATAAATGTACTTTGAACTTTGCTACACAAACAGAAAAATAGGCAGACTACCCAATTTATTTATTTAGAGATACAGTGCAAAACAAGCCCTTCAGCCCAATGAGATATGCTGCCCTGCAACCCACCTATTTAATCATAGCCCAATCATGAAACCATCTACAATGACCAATTAAACTACTACCTGGTACGCCTTTGGACCGTTGGAGGAAACCAGAACACCCGGAAGAAATCCACATGGTCACATGGAGAACATGCAAACTCCTTACAGACAGTGCCAGAACTGAACTCCAATCTCTGATCTCCTGTGTTATATTTGTTATTATTGTTTGGCGACAATAAAGTATAAAGTAATCGTGTCACGCTAGTTGTACATTATCATGGTGGAGAGGAAAATGGGCCAAACTGAGAAAAAATGGACCAACTTAAATGGGAATCTTGGTTGGCATTGACCAGCTGGGCCAAATGGCCTGCTTCAATATTGTACGAATCTATGGCTTGACTCAATTTGCACCCAAACTGGCAAGGACACCTTAGAGTGACACTGTATGTAGACAAGCTCATCATCCCACCACACGATGGACTCCCAGTGCCCATGTGCACTTGTCCCACTTCATTCTCCACACAATCCACCTGCTGCCTCCCAGATTCCATAACTTCCCCTCCCAACCAAGTGGCCGATTATCCTACCAGCTGACGTCTTTGGGACATGAAAGGAGATCAGTAAACAGAGGAGAAACTCGTCCAATCAAGGGGACAACAAGTAACCGACACAGACAGCAACAGAGATCGGCATTAAACCTGGGTGCTGTAACTGTGAAGCATCAGTTCTATTAGCTTCACGACTCTGCTGAATAGTTATTAATATTATGAAAGTTAATTTAAAGGCCTGAATATTTATATTGAATATTGATAATTAATAAAATATATGGTGTATATCATTTTATCCTTATTCTTTTTCAGATGAATGATAACATTCAAGTGAAATTATTTATTAGAAGCCACAGTTAGTTGCATACTCTATAAAATTTAAGGATCTTCACAAAATTCAGAACAAATAGTACCATTCAATATTACTTCAAGAAAAAGAAGAATACTTTATAATTCTGAACTGGCCGAATGGCTTTCTGGTTGCAAACCAGCTTTAAGTTCCTTGGCCTCCACATCACTGAGGACCTCGCATAGTCTGTACACACCAGCTGTGTGGTGCTCTTTCACCTCAGACGGCTGAGGAAGTTTGGTATGGGCCCCCAAATCCTAAGAACTTTCTACAGGGGCATGATTGAAAGCATCCTGACTGGCTGCATCACTGCCTGGTATGGGAACTGTACTTCCCTTAATCGCAGGACTCTGCAGAGAGTGGTGCGGACAGCCCAGCGCATCTGTCGTTGTGAACTTCCATGATTCAGGACAGTTACAAGGAGAGGTGTGTAAAAAGGGCCGATAGGCTCAATGGGGACCTGAATCACCCCAACCACAATCTATTCCAACTGCTACCATCTGGGAAACGGTACCACAGCATAAAAGCCAGGAACAATAGGCTCCAGGACAGCTTCTTCCACCAGGCCATCAGACTGATGAACTCACACTGATTTGAGTGTACTCTATATTACATTAACTTTTCTATTTATTATAAATTACTATGATTGCACATTGCACATTTAGACAGAGACGCAACGTAAAGATTTTTACTCATGTATGTGAAGGATGTAAGAAATAATGACAATTCAATTGTGTTCTTCTAAACCAGGGGTTCCCAACCTTTTTTATGCCATGGACTAATACCATTAAGCAAGGGATTTGTGAACAAAACCAACATTGGAAATCAAAAAGATTATTTTTAAAACAACAATTCCTATTCTTCAGATACAACACACACAAAATGCTGAAGGAACACAGTAGGCCAGGTAGCATCTGTGGAAAAGAGTGCAGTCAACGTTTCAGGTCAAAACTTTTTTCCATAGATGTTGCTTGGCCTGCTGAGTTCCTCCAGCATTTTGCGTGTGTTGCTTGGATTTGCAGCATCTGCAGATGTTCCCTTGTTTGTGATCCTATTCTTTAGAAGTGTGCTTAAAAAATTCCTGGTACTGCATTGTGTTATCCAAAAGAAAATCTGTTACATACACTTACCTCTCACACAAATGTTTAATAACTGTCACTAAAATTCGTAAAAGTTGCATTAAATACAAAGCCAAAGTCAAATTTATTTTCAAAGTATGTATATGTTACCATATACTACGATGGAATTCATTTTGTTGCATTTACAAAAAAATAAAGAAAATAGAGTTTATGAAAAACTATACATAACAAAGACTGACAATCAATGTGAAAAAGGGAAGTTGAGCAAAAAAAATAAATAATTCTGAGAACATGAGTTGTAGAGTCCTTGTAAGTGAGTCTATAGACTGTGGTATCAGTTCAGAGTTGAGGTGAGTGAAATTGGGAGCTTGATAGTTGTATTGTAATAACTGTTCCTGAACCTAGTGGTGTGGGAACTAAGGCTTCTGTAATACCTCCCCAATTGCAGTAGTGAGAAAAGAGAATGGACTGGATGGTGGGGGTCTTTGCTGATGGTTGGTGCTTTCATGTGGCAGGGCTCCATGTAAATGTACTTAATAGTGGGGAGAGGTTTGCCTGTGATGGGCTGGCACTTAACTTTTGCTCAATTGTTTATAACTATCTCTGAGATTCAGAAAAGTTGTCAAAAGAATAATCAAGACTTCTTCAGCTTTCAGTCATCTATGTGCTCGGTTCATTATCATCCCACATCCTTTTACAGAATTCAGGTCGTCTGTTTGAATTTAACTTAATCAGCAGCTGATGCTTGTTATTTCCATCAGAAAGAGTTTAGATTATTTAACAAGGTGTTTTAAAACATTTTACAGCCAATTAAGTACTTTCAACGTGTAGTAACTAATGTTATATAGAATGAAACAACAAAAAAATGCATAATTAAACAAATAGCCAGATGAGTACAGAAGAATGAAAAACAGGAGTGAGCCATTTGGTCCTTACAGCTGCCTGTCATTCAATAAGATCAAAGCTGAACTTTGACCATAATGCCAATTTTCTGAATTAAATCTATTTTCCTTCCAACACACAAAGCATTGGAGGAACTCAGTAGGTCAGATAGTATCTGTGGTGGGAAATGGACAGTCAGCATTTCAGGTTGCAAGTTCAAAGTAAAACTTATTATTGAGTATATGTTACCATACCCTAATTCGAGATTCATTTTCTTGAAGGCATCTAACAGGGAAAAATGAAAAATAATAACATTTACTAAAAACCAACCAATGTGCCAAAGAGCAGGGAGGATGGTAGGGAGGTGGGGAAGGTAGGGGAGGTGGGAGGGAAGGCAAGGGCAGCTGGAAAGGGGAGTGGAGGCTGGGAAGGGAGGGGGAATGAGGCAGGGAGGGGTGGGAGACAGGGAGGGGAAGGGGAGAGAGGCAGGGGAGTTGGGAAAGGAAGGGGAGTTGGGGAAGGCAGAGTAGGTGAGGTGGGGAAGGGAGACGAGGTGGGGATGGGAGGTGAGGTGAGCAGGGAAGGTGAGGTGAGGAGAGGCAGGGAGGGGAAGAAAGCCAGGGAGGCAGGGGAAGGCCGGCAGGGAGGGGGGCATGTACAGGAAGGCAAGACAGTGACTATACTTCATTAGGAGTTTGAAGAGATTTGGCATGTCAACAAATACACACAAAAACTTCTATAGATGAACCATGGAGAGCACTCTGACAGGCTGCATCACTGTCTGGTATGGAGAGGGTACTGCACAGGACCGAAGAAGCTGCAGAGGGTTATAAATTTAGTCGGTTCCATCTTGGGTACTAGCCTACAAAGTACCCAGGACATCTTCAAGGAGCAGTGTCTCAGAAAGGCAGCATCCATTATTAAGGACCTCCAGCACCCAGGGCATGCCCTTTTCTCACTGTTACTATCAGGTAGGAGGTAAAGAAACCTGAAGCCACAGACTCAGCGACTCAGGAACAGATTCTTCCCCTCTGCCATCTGATTCCTAAATAGACATTGAACCCATGAACACTACCTCACTACTTTAATATATATTATTTGTTTTTTTGCATGATTTTTAATATATTCAATATATGTATACTGTAATAGATTTACTTTTTTATTTTTTTCTTCTTCTATATTATGTATTGCATTGAACTGCTGCTGTTAAGTTAACAAATTTCACGACACGTGCCGGTGATAATAAACCTGATTCTGAATCTGAGTATGTGACGAGAAGGAAGGGCAAAATGATGGAGCAAGAAAGAGAGTGGAGTGAGGATGGGGAGGAAGGAGTGCAGAGGGCTGATCTGAAAGATTTCAGGTCAGACAGAAAAGGAGTCCGTCCTCAACACTGAACCACCAATTTACATTGAACTGCAGCTTGAATCCATGATTCCGCACCAATATTGCAGAGTCCCACTATTTTCCACTATTGTGGGAAATATTGCCACCATTTCAAATTGCCTCCATCAGAACTGACCACAGCAGACCAGATTAATGCCCGGATAGCTAAAACCACCAATGATATACCGGACAACACACATAAAAGTTGCTGGTGAACACAGCAGGCCAGGCAGCATCTCTAGGAAGAGGTACAGTCGATGTTTCGGGCCGAGACCCTTCGTCGTCGACTGTGCCTCTTCCTAGAGATGCTGCCTGGCCTGCTATGTTCACCAGCAACTTTTATATGTGCTGCTTGAAATTCCAGCGTCTGCAGATTTCCTCGTGTTTGCAAATGATATACCGGACATGGCGAACAACAGCAGGAAAGGCTTCTAGCTTTGCACTCTCTTTGGAAATACAGAGTGCATGTTGAATGTGGATACTACTGAGAACTTCAGACTAAAACAAAGACTTTGTAGCGGATCCTCAGTCCAGTTTGTGGCAAAGCTATATTTATTAAATGAATGTATCCTGACTTATACATACCCAAAGAAACAGCACAGCAGATGATAATAGATTAATCTCGTCACAGAACTGTGTGAAAACATATCAGGATCTGAACTATCTAACAAAAAAACATTTGGGTACTGAGCGCTCTGCTGTACTATGTTCACTAAAATCATTACATAGCATTCAGGCCTTCTTTCTCGAAGTGAAAAATGTTTTGAGTACAGCAGCTTGTTTCATCTGTGGTGTTGTGTCAAATATTTTTCTGAGGGTACTTTTCCTCTGACCTGTGCACAATGGCTTACGAAATCAATGGTTTTCCAACCGCGCAAAGGCAAGTGATCAAATGTTGCGTTCGCTTTCTCTGTATCTTTTATGCACCTATTTCACTCATAGTTTGCCACAGATCGACAGCCGGTCCCATTAGTGCTCAGAAGCCAAAGTAAACAACCGTTTAGCATAGATGGTGAGCACTCTCTAGCAACTAAATATTTGAAGGATTAGGATATATTACTAAGGACCCCCATCACCCAGAACATGCCCTCTTCTCATTGTTACCGTCAGGAAGGAGGTATATAAGCCTGAAGACACACACTCAGTGATTCAGGAACAGCTTCCTCCCCTCTGTCATCCAATCTTTGAATGGAAATTCAACCCATGAACACTCCCTCACTTTTTTGTATTCTTTCTGTTTTTGCACTACTTTTAATTTAACTATTTAATACTTATTGTAATTGATTTACTTATTGCATTGTGCTGCTGCTAAGTTAACAAGTTTCACGACATATACCCATGATATTAAACTTGATTCTGATACAGGATCAAACACTTTACCCTCTTCACAATGAAAGTACGATGTCATCAGTCTAAAAGCATACACAAAAATATTCAGCAAAAAAAATTAAATAGCATTAAAAATGGTAACAATAAAGCAGTGTATGAATAGGTACACCTAGAAAATTATTCAATTACTTTATTTTTTTTGATGTTATGAATGATATTGTAACTGAAAAAGGTTGGAAGATAAACTAGCATCTTTACGGTAAATTTTAATACTGAAACTTTAAGCTGCTCTCTTTCCTAAAACTGCCTGTTTTCATACATAATACAAGATGGAGAGGGTTTACTATGAATAATGTTTAAGCCCTAAAGAATCTTATAGCCTATAAATCTTAATAGAAACCCCTGGACTCCAATGGGCTGCTTGTCGTTTTTACCCAGTCCCACTCCATCTTGGATCCCCTTGTGATAACTGCAATTTTCTCCAAACAAGTGGCGGTGGCTTGAATTTACTTCAGTGGCAATTTGACTACAAACAGGATTACATGCATATAACCTATGCAAATCAATAAAAACATGTCAAGGCCCCTTAGCAGTCAGTGCTCTCCTGAATGCAATTCATTGCGCTGCAAATAAGAATAACAGACTGTGTAACAAATGAAACCTGCTCGCATAACTAGCACCTGTTGTCAGGCAGTTGAAGCTTGTATTTTTCATTTGCTGTACAGTAAATCGTATTAAGGCATATATAGAATGGTAAGGGACTTAGGGATGTGTACATATTGCATGCTAGTAGGCATATTCTGAAAGAAATTTAGGTTGTTTCAGCTGGAAATACATTTTAAAATTGTGAAGCAACTCTTGAGGACCAGATTTTGTCACACCATACATTTAAAAGCCAACCAACTACAATTAAATTCTGCCCATTTTATTACAAGTCCATAAGACAATAAAGCATAGGAGCAGAATTAGGCCATTTGGTCCATTGAGTCTACTCCACCATTCCCTCTCGACCCCACTCTTCTGCCTTCTCCCCATAACCATAGAACATTACAGCACAGAAACAAACCTTTGGTACCCTTACCAGTCAAGAACCTAATCAACCTCTCCTTTAAATAAACCCTATAAATAGGCCTCCACAGCCACCAGTGGCAATGAATTCCACTGATTCACCACCCTCTAGCTAAAGAAATTCCTGCTCATCTCTGTTATAACGCCACACCCTCTGGTCCTTGATCTACCACTATACAAAGCACTTTCTCCAAATTCTTTCAAGGTCTTTCAAAGGGATTTTATAGCAGAGTTTGAGGGACCATGATTAAAAAAAAGGGGGTCAGCAGTGAATAAATAGTTTCTGCCTTACATCTATTGCAGAGATGCAAGTGATTCTGCAGAAGCTGGAGATCTTGAGTAACACACAAAAAATGCTAGAGGAACTTAGCAAGTCGGGTAGCATCTATGGTGGGACTAAACAATCGGCGTTTTGGGCCAAGACACTTCATTGAGACTGGAAAGGAAGGGTTTAGACAGTTATGACCTGCCAGCTTGCAGTCCTCCCCCAACCACACCTTTTCATTCTGGCTTCTGCCCCCTTCTTTTCCAGGCTTGATGAACAATATACTGCAGTATTTGATAACAATGGCGCATTTACCTTAATCAGGTAAAATACTTTTACTTCAGAGATGGTTATTTCTCATCCAGATACAATATACCCTTAACATCATATCACATGCAAAAAAATCTGAGTAATTGTGTAGTTTTTAATTAAGTTTGGAACTCTCTGCCATAAAGGACTGTATTAGGTCAGTCACTGACTAACGTCTGAAATGGATGGCAAAGAAATTCCAGGATGTGGAATGAGGGCTGGCAAATGGTAGCCAGGCTTGTGGTTGTTCAGCTTTTACCCTGCCCCAAAGCAGAGTAGGACCAAGGGACCAAATAAGTCCTGGTGAAGGGACATGGCCTGAAACATTGACTGTTTAGGATGGTGGTGAATATTGGTGGCTTGGGTTGAGGCATTTGATGTTGTGGTGTTTGCCGAGCTTGGCAATTCGCTTGCAGACATTTTGCCACCAGACAAGCTGACATTCTCAGTGCACAGGTGTTGGTGTTTATCTCTGGGAGTACTGACGTTTATATAGGGTCCCATTTGCCTGTCTCAGTCTTGATTGACCGTCCCTTCTGTTGACCTTTGAATTCTATTGGCTCACTTTGCTTTGGCTCTTAGGGGTTCATAGATGGCATCTATGTTGATAAATTGGCTGTTTATTCCATTCCACAGATGATACCTGACCTGCTGAGTTCCTCCAGCATTTTGTGTGTTACTCTGGATTTCCAGCATCTGCTGAATGTCTTGTGTTTCTGATTTACAACTTCTCTGACTTCTTACGTGCTACTCTTCTCAATAATTCATTAAATAAATTGCTTCTGAATCCAGGTGCAAAGATACAAACTGTGCAATCATCCTGCATTCTGATAAAAAAAGATAAATTCCAACTGTATTTAAAGTTCACTGTAAAATGCTGGTGAACATCATAGCTGTGGTTCACAGGATATCTCAGAACAAAAGACACTCTATTATGCTGAGAAATGGAGGGAGGAGAAGATGGCGGCGCGACGCAGCGCACGCGGCCTCTCCGGTGAAATGATATTGTATTTGTTAAATAGGGGCCGTGCACAATCCTGATTTGATGGAGGCGGATGTGAGAAGCACAGAGGAACATCTAGAGAAACTTCTAAAATGCCCAGTTTGCTGCCACTGCTACTGTGCGATCGAGAATCTCTGGAGGGGAGGCCCCAAATCCTCAGCTTTGCCTGTTGCTGGCAACCGGGGCTGGGGTCGAAGCGCTCGGTCGAGATGGTGCTCGGTGCTTGGAGTCGGAGGAGTGGTTGGAGGCTCGAAGTTTTCAGACGGACTGAGAGTCAAACTGTGGTCGGGTGCTTCCAGGATGCTGCATCGGCAAGTTTGCGGTGCTGGAAGCTCATGGCAGGGAGAGTTTTCTTCCTTCTACCGTCTGTGTGAGATGTTGGGACTTTCGAGAGACTTTGAGACTTTTTTTTACCGTGCCCATGGTCTGTTCTTCTATTAAATTATGGTATTGCTTGCACTGTTGTAACTATATGTTGTAATTATGTGGTTTTTGTCAGTTTTTCAGTCTTGGTCTGTCTTGTGTTTCTGTGATATCACACTGGAGGAACATTGTATCATTTCTTAATGCACGCATTACTAAATGACAATAAAAGAGGACTGTGTGTCCTCATAATCTAAAAAAAACCGTAGACTCCAATAACCTATTAAGGATAAAATATGTGATCACTGAAACCTGAGAGAGAGAAACATATATGCACAAGAGATTCTGCAGATGCTGAAAATCCAAAGCAACACACACAAAACACTAGATGAACGCAGCAGGTCAGGCAGCATCTATGGAAATGAATAAACAGTCAATGATTGGGCCAAGACCCTTCTTCAGGACTGGAAAGGAAGGAGAAAGATGCCAGAATAAGAAGGGGAGGGAGGGGAAGGAGGACTAGCTAGAAGGTGATAGTGAAGCCAGGTAGGCGGGAAAGTAAAGGGCTTGAGAAGAAGGATCTGATCAGAGAGAAGAGTGGACCATAGGAGGAAAGAAAGAAGGAGGGGCACCAGGAGGAGGTGATAAGCAGGTGGGAAGAAGAGATAAGGGGCCAGAGTGGGAAATAGAAGAGGGAAAGGGCTGTGAAAAATATACCAGAAGGAGAAATTGATATTCATTCCATCAGGTTTGAGGTTACCCAAATGGAATATGAAATGTTACTCCTCCACCCAGAGTATGACCTCATCATGGCAAGACAGGAGGCCACAGAACAACATGTCAGAACAGGAGGAGGCACACATCATCAAACCATTCAATACTAGTATTAAGTTACTCTCTTGATGTTTTAATTTTCTTTTTTAAGGGAACATTTTAAACAGAACTCGTCGAAAAATTGAAGAACACCACTTTGTTTCCATATGTGGGTGACCTAAAATTCTAACAGGATACACAAGTGACTACAGATGCTGGAATCTAGAACAACACATAAAGCACTCAGCAATCAATCAGCATCTATGGAGGGAAATGAACTGCCTGGATGAAGGGTCTCAATCCAAAATGACAATTCTCCAATTCCCCCCCATCAATGCTGCCTGACCTGCTGAGTTCCTCCAGCGATTGTGTACAAAACTGAATCAGGTTAATTTGAATATTGTAGGTTGCAATGGATGGGGTGCACATTGTTGTAACTTGAACAAAGTCACCGGAGAGACACTGAAGCTAGAGGATACAGAAGTGCTTTATTCAACAAAATGAGACTCTCTTGGAGGAAGAGGCCTTTTTGACCCAATATTACATGACATTTTATATGTCAACGATCAAATTCTATAGTTACGATGCTTCTTTTGAATTACGCATAATTTTCACACCACTTTCTTTGCACTCACACTTCAGATACCCAAAATGAATGTTAATCAGCATTGCCTGGTTTTCAATTAACTGATATCCACAACTCCAGTAAACTATTGTCCAGAGCTGCATTTTAAATTTAATCTACAATCCAGGTTCAGGTCTAAAGATAGGTTGCTGAAGGTATTTGCTACATACCCTGTCTCCAGAATATGTCCTAACACACATTCCCATATAGTTATTTTTAATTTTTTATAACATATAACTTTATACAATTAATTTCCCCTTTAAATAAAATCCTGTTTAAGCAAACATTAGATTGTGTTAAAAAATTGGAGATGCAGTTTGCTGCCACAAATGATCAAAATAGCTTGGTGCCCATAATCATAAAATGATTAGTATTCTAATGCATAATGGCAAAGCAAGTACTTCAATACAACAGAAAAGTCTCTATTATACTAATGGTGTATGCTTTCTGCATTATTATAAAAGCAATTTTAATCATAGTATGCTCAAAATAAGTAATAAATAAGTAAATGAACATGGTTCAATTTGAATTATACTGAAACTGTAGACTGCCAGAAGGAAAAGTCACAATATTCTGAAAACAGCTCACATTCCTTTTTAATAATACATGGCTATATTAAAAAGGGGACTGTATAAAAAGATTACTGTTAGGACAGGATATCATTAAAACATTTCAATGTGATATATCATGCATGTACATTTCCAAGATTTCCTCTGCAACTTTAGAACTGCCAGCAACCCATTTAAATCACCAAACTATACGATTGCATATTAAAAAGATACTTTTCAATTAAGAAGGTGTACCATGGACAGCATCCTAACTGGCAACATCAGCATCTGGTATGGGGTGCGTGGGTGGGGGGCTACAGCACAGGATCAAAGTGAGCTGCAGAGAGTTGTAAAATCAGTCAGCTTCATCATGGGCAATAGCCTTTGTGGTATCCAGGACTTCTTTGAGGAGCAGTGTCTCAAAAAGACAGTGGCCATCATCAAGGTCCCCCATCACCCAGGACATGCTCTCTTGTCATTGTCAACATCAGGAAGGAGGTACAGAAGCTTGAAGCTACACACTCAATTAGTCAGAAACAGCTTCTTCCCTTCTGTCATCCGATTTCTGAATGGACATTGAACCCATGAACACTACCTCACCTTTTTTATATTTCTATTTTTTACACTACTAATTTAACTATATATATATATATACTTACAGTAATTCACAGTTTCTTCTCTATTATTATGAATTCATTGTGCTGCTGCCACAAGGTTAACACATTTCACAATATATGCCGATGATATTAATTCTGATTCTGATTCTGATTCAAACAATTATCAATTCTGGTACAGTCATTTGTTAGTCTTTCCCAAATATTCAAAGACAACATGACATGTCTGATGACTGGCCAGTCTACATGAGCTGATATAAAAGGAAGAGATTTCACTTCATGCAAGGTGTAACACACCACATAGGGTTTATTCTACAGCGCCTCAGTTTTCTTAAACATGAACTATGGTTGGCTTGAGATTTGGATCATATGTTGTCACAATATTAGCAAACCTTTTCAATTTCAGTTGAAAATCTCCAACCTAAGCCTGTCTTATTTTTAAGAAAGAAACTTCCTCTGAAATCTAGAGCGATACACACAATATGCTGGAGGAGCTCACCCGGTCAGGCAGCGTCTAAGGATGGTAATAAACAGTCGACGATTTGGGCCAAGCCAGGATCCTCCAGCACACTCTCAGCATTGCTCTAGATTTTCTGCATCAGCAGTACCTCTTGTGTCTATG
Source organism: Mobula birostris (assembly GCF_030028105.1). Classification (NCBI taxonomy): domain Eukaryota; kingdom Metazoa; phylum Chordata; class Chondrichthyes; order Myliobatiformes; family Myliobatidae; genus Mobula; species Mobula birostris. The sequence goes on along the minus strand of NC_092387.1, from coordinate 53,807,001 downwards.
TTCCTCGGAAATCTTTTCAGTTCATCTCCTGAAACCTGAACGGTTAGCAAGTGGAAAATTGCTGGGGGCTGTACATTGATGACGTAAAGGTGCTTTGAAGATGTTCCTCTTTGTTCAATCATTTTGGATACAAAGCATTAGTATCCAATAATAAATACAGGGCACTTTGCAAAAAATACACTGGAATTTGCATGACTTTTCTTTCAAATAAGTGCAACTTAAATAAAACAAAATCACACAAACTTGTTACCATTCATTTGTCATTATTTGTCAATGAAAATCTGAAAGAGAGATGAATGCAAACTTCAAGTCCTGAACACAGGGAAGAAGTCTTATAATATCTCCTCTGCTTATGCTTATTAACAATGAAAAAGAATCACCTTCAACAGTATTAACTATGGCCTGCTGGATGAACGATGCCTTCTTAGATTCACAACATCTGTTTGTTCCACTCTCTTCTCAGCATGCTACACCTATTTCTCATGCTTAATGATGCTCATCCACTCACAGAGTTTTACGGACAAATGTGTGTTTAGCCGCATTCATCACTCTGAATGAGTATTCTTGATGAAGCATCCACTGTGCTGTTTAGCTCTTTCCGTTTCGGTTTGTCAAATGACAGCCGAGGTGCACAGTTTTCATGTGTGTGTAAAATGAGGGTGAAACAATCCTCGGGACTCGTGTTCGCGCATATAACTTTAACAGCGTGGATTACAGAACAGATGCTGTTCTGCTGTTCAACCAGCTTTGGTTTATATCTGTTAGCAAAGCATGATCATAGTTTGAATCCTCTCACTTGGAGGACAATAAGAGTTTATTTCTATTATTTTAAGTTCAGATTATGATCTCATGCTTTAGAAAGATGTACCCTTTTATAATCTTTAAGATATTGACAACATTGTTTTCAAATGCTGATAAGATGGTATTCCTAACACAATGCGGCGAGATGCACATACTGGCGTAAGTACACAACTATTGCAAGTATGTCATTCAGGAGAACATAAAACGTAGAACACTATAGCATAGTACAAGCCCTTCGGCCCATAATTTGGGGCCAAATTTTTAACTTACTCTAAGGCCCACATAACCCTTCCCTCCTACATAGCCCTCCATTTTTCTATCACTCATATGCCTATTTAGGAGTTTTTAAATGCCCCTAATGTATTTGCCTTTACCACAACCCCTGGAAGGACAATGCACACACACACACACACACACACACACCACTCTCTGTATAAACCTTACCTCTGATGTACCTCTCTAATCACCTTGAAATTAAACCCCTTGTTTTAGCCATTTCTGTCCTGTGAAAAAGACTCTGCTATCCACACTATCTATGCCTCTTATCATCTCATACACCTCTATCAAACCGCCTCTCATCCACTTCCGCTCTAAAGAGAAAAGCCCCAACTCGCTCAACCTACATTCATGAGACATGCTTTCTAGCCCAAGCACTATCCTGGTAAATCTCCTCTCTAAAGCTTCTCGACCCTTCCTGCAATGATGCGATGTGGAATGAGATGAGAGGCTGATTCTGGCCTCTCATCAAAACGGGGTTTTGATCTTTTTCTGGGATTCATTTTGATGAGATGCAAGAACCAGCCTCTCCTCAAAACGAATGAATCCTGGGAAAGGAACAATGGCGGAAGAAGAGGCTAGGTCTTCAAATGAATAAACATCCCAACAGCATGGGGCAACCCTGATCTCCCAGTTGCTGAAGAAAATCAGAAGGCAACAGGTCCTAACCCCAGACTGTGCCAGTTTCAGAAAAAAAACATGGGAAAGGACTCAAACTATTTCCCTTTCTTTGCTATTAAAGCCTCATCAACAACCTGCTCTGACTTGGCAGTAAACCCAAACCATGGTAACAAACAACAAATTTTATCCTACATTCCTATCAGTGACAGACTATTTCACAACATATATCCAGATTGTGGTTCTGTAATTTAAAATAAGTAGTTTAAAAAGCAATAGAAACTTTTGACATCACTTTTGAAGATGGCATCCATCGTTAAGGACCCACATCATTCTGGGCATATCCTCTGTAGGAATCATGCAGCTGTGCTCTATCTACGTTACATTCTGTGTTGCATGTTTATTATGGTAACTGGTCACGCGGTTGGGGGCGTGGTAAAAACAAAGGGTTCCGTTACGTATTCATGTTTTGTTCTCGGCAGTTTAGTGCTGGCAACTGTCAGATGTCATATCTTTTATTGACCACTTAGCTTCGCTTAATTAAGCTTAACTTCGCTAACTTATATTTGAAATCGCTTAACTTCACTTAAATCTGCTTAAGTACATTTAATATCACAAGTTTTAGTTTTATAAGTTTCATTGCTTCAAGATTCTATGTTTTACTAGTTGCTTATGAAGGATCAAATACATTGCTTCAACTTTAGGGAACATTCTTACTGGATTGATCGGAGGGCACGTCAGACAGGATAACTCCCCGCGTGGTCGCCAGCAGCTGCATTAGTTTGTTCGAATAGCGGCTACGCTCTCTTTTTATGGGTACTGTAAGTGAAGAGGCACAGGAGCCTGAAAACACACTTAACATTTTAGGCACAGCTTCTTCCCCTTCGCCATCAGATTTCTGAATGGACAACGAACAACCCATGAAGACCAACTCACTATTTTCGCTCTCTTATTTAATTTAACTTCTTTTATATATTTCTTACTGTAATTTATAGCTCTCTTTATATATTGCTCTGCACTGTTGCCACAAAACGGCAAATTTCATGACATAATGTAAGTGATATTAAATCTGATTCTGTTTCTGATTTGTTTTATATATCACTGCATGTCCCTTGGCAAAACTCTTGGCTAATCAGATGATAGGCTGATTGGTCATTTTGTATTATATCTCCACTCACATAGTTATTTTCTTGGCGAGGTGCTTATGCCCAAGTGACTTATCCATTTTAGAATTTTTTTTATTCACTCACAGTGCACTGACTAGTGCTAATATTATTTTGTGATTGCATATGCTTCCTTAACAACGTGTGTGCTGTGTTTCACTGTGTGTACTGTACAGTGTTTTGAGCCTTGGCCTCAGGGAAACTCTGTTTCGTTTAACTGTATATATGTGTATGCTTGAGTGACAATTAAACTCGAACTTGAACTCAGAGGCTGGTCAAAACTACAACTCAATCAAGAAGCTTTGTGGATAACTTGTCACCAAAACACTTTTGGATGTTAAGGTCATTTTGCATTCATATTGCAACAACTTCTTTAATAAATTACAGAAGTAAATAAAATGTAAACAGTATGAATAAATTTTGAATAATTCTGCATTCTATTCCACGGATAAACCATCCCCAAAAATGGCTTATACTGGTGTTTTACATTATAATTAGAGTTAAACGCACATTCCAGTTCTTTTTTATAGATTTAGCTGTGTGCCTATTTGCCCAGCAATTGCAATGGGGTAAAAGGAACAAACAGCATAACATGCTGCCTTGCTACTTAATTCATTAGTGTAAAAATTTAAAAATGCCATTATAACACTTAATATAGTTAGTAATTTTAAAATGCTACAGTTCAACTTATTGAAGTGAGAAAATAGTTCATTACTACACTATAAACTCTTTGCTTACTATGTGGTTGTATGGAACAGCAGTTATTGTGATCATATTTAAAGGCTCTAACTTGCATGGTGGTTACCTTCCTGTCTTAATACCATGCGATGATTACTGATAAAAAAGTAATACTTAAGGATCATTGCCATGAGGCTCAAAACCTTTAAATTTACTCAGACTATTAAGACTACAGATCTTGCACTAACAGCTACAAAGAAAAAGCACAAGGTGACACCATACAGTATTTAGGTTGATAGATATAGCAGATAGAAAGAAATTAAATTAAATATGTAGTGCAAAAGGAGCCAACAATAGTTAAGCAGTATTCATTGGTTAGTTCCTTGTCCATTCAGACATCTGATAGTGGAGGGGAAGACGCTGTTCCTAAAACATTGAGTGTATGTCTTTAAGCTCCTGTAGCTCCCCCTTGATGGTAGAAATGAGAAGAGGGCATATCCTGGGTGATGGATGCCGCCTTTTTCAGGCAGTGCCTTTTGAAGATGTCCTCGATGTTGAATGCCTATCATGTATAGGTGAGGAGGGAGAGAAGGAGCAATACAATCAATGCAAAATACGGATATAATCAGTAAATTTCTATATAATTAACAGCAAGATAAAAATGCATGTATGATACAGAAAACAAGGACATAAAGCTGGATAGAGATACATAACCACTTGAAGTTATTATAAAATTATTTTAAGTTCCTAACAAATAAATGAATAAAGCAACACTCACAACACACTGGAGGAACTCAGCAGGTCAGGCAGCATCCGTGGAAACGATGAGTCGACGTTTCGGGCCGGAACTCTTCGTCAGACTCACGAAGGGTTCCGGCCCGAAACGTCGACTCATCGTTTCCACGGATGCTGCCCGACCTGCTGAGTTCCTCCAGCGTGTTGTGAGTGTTGTTTTGACCCCAGCATCTGCAGATTATTTTGTGTAAATGAATAAAGCATCTTTGTTTATTCAGGTGTGGAGAGAATGGAGAAGTCAGAGAGCTTGAAGCAAATTGAAAGAATTATCTTGGCTTGTCCTTACTTGACGCGTGGTGAACAATTCTGGTGTTGCATTTAAAAAAAAACTACAGAGAGAAGGAGATACTTTAAAAGATGGTAATCGAATTGGAAAATTTATAATTTGAGAATAAGTGAGCTGAATCTCTAGTCCCAAGAGTAAAGGTACCTAAAGCAAGTCTTTAAGTTTATAAAAAGACTTGGTGACTTTGAAAACTTTCCCACCTTGTTAAATCTCAACAAACAAAACAACAGAGAACTAACTTCATTCTTCAGAAGATTTTGTTATTTATTTATTTATTTATTGACATACAGTGTAGAATAGGCCCTTCTGGCCTTGTCAAGCCACAACACCCAGTAACCCCTGACTTAACCCTAGCCTAATCACAGGACAATTTACAATGACTAATTAACCTATCAACTGGCATGTCTTTGGACTGTGGGAGGAAACCGGGGCACCCAGAGGAGACCCAAGTGGTCGCAGGGAGAATATACTAACTTCTTACAAGCAACTATGGGAATTGAACCCAGGTCACTGGAACTGTAAAGCATTGTGCTAATCACTATGCTAATGTTATGTTTTCCAAGATTGTCAAGTCCACAAATGCAACATTCCAGAGTCCGGCAAAAATGGTTTCTACTGAAGATCTTCATAATGGCACAAGATTAGCATCAGGAGCACCAAGGCCTCCTACTGGCCTGGAGGATCTCAACCTTACACATCCAATTTACACCCAGTGGCCACTTTATTAGGTACACTGTCTCCATAAAGCAAATATCTAATCGGCCAATCATGTGGCAGCAACTCAGGGCAGAAAAACATGCAGACAAGGCCAAGAAGCTCTGTTGTTGTTCAGACCAAGCATCAGATGGGGGAAGAAATGTGAACTAATTGACTTTGACCGTGGAATAATTCCTGGTGCCAGACTGGGTGGGTTGAGTATCTCAGAAACTGCTGATCTTGTGGTATTTTCAAGCACAATATTCTCTAGATTTTAGATTATGAAGACACATAGTCCCCTTTTATTGTCATTTAGTAATGCATACATTAAGAAATGATACATTATTTCCTCCGGTGTGATATCACAAAACAGAGGACAAACCAAGACTGAAAAAACTGACAAAACCACATAATTATACATATAGTTACAAACAGTGTAACAATACCATAACTTGATGAAGAAAGTCCGTGAGCACAGTAAAGTTCAAAGTTTCTCAAATGTCCCACATCTCACGCAGACGGGAGAAGGAAGAAAAACTCTCCCTGCCATGCTGACCACAATCCAACTCTGAGTCATCGAAAACTTCGAGCTCTGATCAGCTCTCCGACACAGAGTACTGAGCGGCATCTCTGTCCGAACGATTCGACTTCTTTCTCGGTCACCAAAAGCAGGCAAGGCCGGGGATTTTGAGGCCTACCCTCCGAAAGATTCCCGACCACACAGTAACGACAGCAGCGGATGGGCGTTTCAGAAATTTCTCCAGATGTTCCTCTGTGCTTTCACGTCCATTCTCCAACAAATGAAAATTGTCCATGGCCCCTGTTTAACAGATACGACATCACTTTTCACCAGACAACTGCGCACGCACAGCGCGCTGCCATCTTCTCCTTTATAGAGAATTAAGCAAAAAACAAAAAAGAACATCTAGTGAGTAGCAGTTCTGTGGGGGAAAATGCCTTGTTAATGAGAGAGGTTGGCGGGTGGGGGGGGGGGTGGGCAGGATATGGCCAGACTGGTTCAAGCTGACAGGGAGGCGACATAACCAAAATACAGGTATGCGTCGCTTAACATCCACGATACGTTTTGTGAAATCGGATGTTATGTGATTTGGATATTGTGCGAACACCATACTATGTACTTAGCAAACCGATATGGAGTACTGTAGTGTACCTGTATTGACTAAATCCATGTCATTAGCAATTTCTCCATATCTGATATAGGTCCCTCTCGCATTTTCATGAGCCTTGTAGTTTTCAGTGAAGCCAATCCTTTAACAGCTTCGAAAAAGTTTTCTTTGTTTTTCAGGATTGTCGTGATTGTCGAGTGCGACATGCCTAAAATCCCAAGCAATAGCATTCACTGGTTTTCCACCTTCATATTGTAGACAATAGACAATAGGTGCAGAAGTAGACCATTCGGCCCTTCGAGCCTGCACCGCCATTCTGAGATCATGGCTGATCATCTACTATCAATACCCGGTTCTTGCCTTGTCCCCATAACCCTTGATTCCCCTATCCATAAGATACCTATCTAGCTCCTTCTTGAAAGCATCCAGAGAATTGGCCTCCACTGCCTTCTGAGGCAGCGCGTTCCACACCTCCACAACTCTCTGGGAGAAGAAGTTCGTCCTCAACTCTGTCCTAAATTACCTACCCCTTATTCTTAAACCATGCTCTCTGGTACTGGACTCACCCAGCATCTGGAACATATTTCCTGCCTCTATCTTCTCCAATCCCTTAATAATCTTATATGTCTCAATCAGATCCCCCCTTAACATATGAGGAACGTTGTCTGCTCTTAGACTGTATTCCTTGGAGTTTAGAAGAATGAGGGGAGACCTCATAGAGACATTTCGAATGTTAAAAGGCATGGACAGAGTGGATGTGGCAAAGTTGTTTCCCATCATGGGGGAGTCTAGTACGAGAGGGCATGACTGCAGGATTGAAGGGCGCCCTTTCAGAACAGAAATACGAAAAATTTTTTTAGTCAGAGGGTGGTGAATCTACGGAATTTGTTGCCACGGGCAGCAGTGGAGGCCAAGTCATTGGGTGTATTTAAGGCAGAGATTGATAGGTATCTGAGTAGCCAGGGCATCAAAGGTTATGCTGAGAAGGCAGGGCAGTGGGACTAAATAGGATAAAATAGATCAGCTCATGATAAAATGGCGGAGCAGACTCAATGGGCTGAATGGCCTACTTCTGCTCCTTTGTCTTAAGGTCTTATGGTCAATCTCCTTAATTCCAGCGTGTACAAGCCCAGCCTCTCTAACCTCTCTGCGTAAGACAGTCCGGACATCCCAGGAATTAACCTAGTGAACCTACGCTGCACCTCCTCCACAGCCAGGATGTCCTTCCTTAACCCTGGAGACCAAAGCTGCACACATATTGTTTAATAACCTTTTGTTTCACTTCCAGATCAATACTTTTTCTTTGCCTCTTGCTGCTGCTATCACTAGGAGTGGTTTTGCTGCATTTAGAAGCCATGATGCACTTTGCAGTAATATTTTTGAAAGAAAATTAAACAGAGATAACACTCAAGAGACGTGCAATACACGAGATTGGTTACGTCAGCTAGGTCACGTTCTCCGATCAGAACTACGGACGTATACGCGATCGGACGTTGTCCGAATGGACGTTAAGCTGCGCACACCTGTAACCACACATTACAACAGTGGTGTGCAGAAGAGCACCTCTGAATGCACAACATGTCGAACCTTGAAGTGGATGGGCTACAGCAACAGAAGACCATGAATATACACTCAGTGGCCACTTTATAGGTACAGGAGTAACTTAATCTGAATCAGATTTATTATCACCAGTACGTGTCATGAAATTTGTTAACTTAGCAGCAGCAGTTCAATGCAAGACATAATATAGGAATAAAACAAAACAAAATAATAATAATAAACAAGTAAAAATCAATTACAGTATACATATATTGAATAGATTAAAAATCATGCAAAACACAGAAATCATATATACTTAAAAAGTGAGGTAGGGTCCAAGGGTTCAAAGTCCATTCAGGAATCGGATGACAGAGGGGAAGGAGCTGTTCCTGAATCACTGAGTGTGTGCCTTAGAGCTTCTATACCTCCTACCTGATGGTAACAGTGAGAAAAGGGCATGCCCTGGACAGGGGAGGTCCCTAATAATGGATGCCACCTTTCTGAGACACCACTCCTTGAAGATGTCCTGGGTACTTAATAAAGCGGCTACTGAGTGTAAATATACTTTATGCCATAAATTAAGTCACTGAACATTTGGGCAAAAAAGGAAACCTACAGATGATTAATATGACATAATCACAGCATTTGGGGAATTTAGAAGCAACTTCCACACTCTGAGAGTGATAATTCTGTGTGAATACCTTTGTGTAGGCCAAGCTGATACAAATAGTACAGATGCCTTAATGTGCAACTGGATAAGAATATCAGGGAGAAGGAATGCAGAGAGCTTTGCTGTATGTTTCGATGCGCATGTGATAAATAAAACACATTTTTAAATACAGTTCAATCAGAAAAGAAGGAAGAGATGCACGAAGTGTATGCGTATCAGCACGGATTGTTCTATTCCCATACTCTAGTGTTAATGATGCTACAAGAAACTGGACCTTTGCTTTTATTCAAGTACATCTCCAACTTCCCAGCACAGAGCTGGGTGTGTTGGTTGCTAATGGAAATGAGCATTTCACTGTAAGCTTCCATGGACATGTGATGAATAAAACAAATTTTTAAATAAAATTCAATAAGAGAAGGAGTATCACTTGTACGTGGAAACATACAGTGAAATGTGTCATTTACATTAACAACCAACATGCTGGGGACAGCCCGCAAGTGTCGCCATACATTCTGTGAAGCTAAAGATATAATTGGACAGGAGCATTGCAAAGATGTGCTGTGCTATGGGCTTGACTTGAGTGGTGCAGGAAAACAAGTCAACAGGTTGGCCGGTAGTTAGAAGTGTTTCATCTTATTATTATTTTCATTCTTTCTATTTTTGTGATTGCAACAGAGAAAGATTGGAAAAGAAATTGTGGTTAAAAATAACAATTTTTTTGACGTCTTCATGCTAAGAGTGCTTCATTTAGAGCAAATTGCGCAAGTTTCACTAAATGTCATCTTCTACTTGTTAAACCGCACTTTAAATTGTCACATGGCAATGCTTTCAATATATGACTCAAATCCAACATCAATGAAAAATGTATGGTCGTACATTTTACTTGACTTTTTTGTGCCAAGTAAAATGAGGAAAATGTTTATAATGCATGATTGTAAACAACAGCGTGTTATCAAGCAAAGATAAATGATTTTATAAGTACTGCATTTGATCAGAATAGATGGCACTAACATGATTAAACGCCATATTTTGCAAGTAGTTTACAATAGATATAATGTGACCTCATTATTTACTTTTTCTACATTTCCAGAAACCAGAAGCACAGCATGACAATCCTTTCAATCCAGAAAGTTTCCATTTGTCTCAACAAATGACAGTGGTAACCATTCCAGAATCCAAAATCTCAAGATCACTGGCCAGGAACAGTCAATCCTAGCTAATGTCAAATGTGGAGCATCTCAGGTCACTTTGAATTGTTTGTTAACTGCAGCCTTTGATCAAATTGTTTTTGGATTGCTAAATAGCTGAAATAATAAAAGCAAAAGGCAGGCAACTGAATAATTAAACTATCCGAGAAATCTTTTTAAGTTACTTGCAATGATACTTTATCAATTACCTTTATCGAGTTTCTTTTAGCCGGAGGGTGGTGAATCTGTGGAATTCATTGCAACAGAGATGTGGAGGCCAAGTCACTGGGTATATTTCAAGCGGAGGTTGATAGGTTCTTGATTAGTAAAGGCACCAAAGGTTATAGGGAGAAGGCAGAAGAATGAGGCTGAGATGGATAATAAAACAGCCATGATGGAGTGACAGAGCAGAGATGACGGGACGAATGGCCTCATCCTGCTCTTATGTCTTATGGTCTTATCAAAATAATCATACAAAAAGCAAATATTATTAACTTACAGGCTTGAGTCTATCATATAACTTGTCAGTTTAAAAACACAGCCCCAGGCAGCTACTGTAATAAATGTATATTGAAAAATATTGTTTAAAGGAGAAAAATGAATCCTATTGATTTGCAATTCAGCGAACATGTAAACTCTGACAGGAATTCTCATATTATATGTCACTGTCCCATAAACGAAAATGCTCACATTATTTTTAAACAGAAGTCCTGAAGTTGAGGCCCAAAGGCCGGATTCCTGAGTCTGCGAGTCCACGGGAGGAGTCAAAGGTTCAATGTCTGTGAATCCATGAGTCCACTAGGGACTAAAAGTCAGAGACGTCCTTCCCTGGGGTTGGAGAACTGTGTGTGCACATAGATGGGTGGAAGGGAGGGAGAATCTGAGTTTGTTGCTTTGTTGCTAGTTGTATTCTGTTTTGCTCTGCTGAACAGTGTGGGCCCGCTATGTTGGCACTGGGGACACTTGCGGGCTGCCCCCAGCACATCGTTAGGTTGTGTTGGTTGTTAATGCAAACAACTCATTTCACTGCATGTTTAGACATATGTGTGATAAATAAATGAGTCTGAATCTGAATGCTTTACTGTAAAAAAAAGTGTTGACAACATTGAGACAGTAAATGCCAGTTGGAGTGTTTCTTGAACCGTTCTCAAGGTTCTTTTAGTTAATTTGTCATTCAATGTTTACACTTCTGCATAAATCAACATAGAGGCAGGAAACATGTTCTCGATGCTGGGAGAGTCCAGAACCAGAGGCCACAGTTTAAGAATAAGGGTTAGACAATGTAGAACAGAATTGAGGAGAAACTTTTTCACACAGAGGGCTGTGGTTCTGTGGAATGCTCTGCCTCAGAAGGCAGTGGAGGCCAATTCTCTGGATTCTTTCAAGAAAGAGTTAGATAGAGCTCTTAAAGCTGGCGGAGTGAAGGGATATGGGGAGAAGGCAGGAACAGGGTACTGATGGTAGATGATCAGCCATGATCACAGTGAATGGCGGTGCTGGCTCGAAGGGCTGAATGGGCTACTCTTGCACCTGTTGTCTATTGTCTATTGGAACAAAGCTTTTGGCGATCCATTGACTGCACTGACTGTATAAATTTAGATTTCCATATAATATGCACATGGATTATAACTCCTATGCCTCTCATCCTCTTCCTTTCTTATCCTACTTGGCAACGCACTGCTGCTACACAGTGTTAGCTTGAATGGTATCAAACATTTGCTTGCCACTACACATCATATCAGGTAGCATCACCAAATTTTTCCATTGGGTAGTATAAATTCTGGATGGTGGGGCAGAGGTACACCTCTACCAAAGGAGGTGTAGGCTGCTCCATCCCTCTGCTAGCCTGCAGGTCGCTTTTGGGCAAGGTGCAGCTCCTGCTTAGCCACCCCTCCCCCACCCCCCTGATCAGGGTCATATGAAGCCATGGGTGAAGGGGGTGGATGGTCATATGAGCAGCTGGTGCATATTACAAGTTCTCGTTATGTGACCACTAACAGCAGACAGACAGTCTCTGAGAATATTAATATTGGTTGGGGTCACAGTGTAAAGGCACTGCTCAGAAGGCGGCTGAAGAAAAATCTACCGAGAAGAACCATGATCACCTCCAGCACATAATGACGATAAGTATAAATTCAAACTTCAAAGTACATGCCGTCCACTTATGCCATCGCAGCTTTTTATAAAACTGTTTCTGCTTTCTTCTCTAGGTGAAGTTGCACTTAGTGCTCCCACTGCACCAGCCCAGCAACCTTGGGCACTATCGATGTGGAGTCGACACATTCCCCTTGGACTTCCCCCAGCTCTCCTGTTTCCTCCCACAAGCTGGTAGGCCTGTAGTGAACCGTCCATGGCCTAGTTGGGCAGCTGAGTGTAGTCCTCAAACATACATGAGGCAAAAGGTTATGGGAAAATAAATAGGTGGACGGGATGAGTGAGAATACTCACACCTGGTACAAACTTCTTGGGCCATTGGGCTCCTACCATGTTATGGAAAAATAATACGAGTTGTTCTGAGACTATTCACACCAGTTAGGTCCTATCTACTCTACCTCTTGTACATTATCCTTGTATTTTCTGTGGAGGCGAAGCCATTGGGTGTATTTAAAGTGGAGGTTGATAGGTTCTTCATTAGTAAGGGCACCAAATGTTATGGAATAAAGGTAGTAGAATGGGGTTGAGAGGGAGAACAAATCAGCCATGATGGAATGGCGAGGCAGAACACTGAAATGCTCCCACAATCAACTGACTCACATTCAAGAACTCTTCATCACATGTTCTCGATGTTTCTTGCTTATTTATTTATATTATTGTTTTTTTCTTTTTGCATTTGCAAGGTTTGTTGCCTTCTTCACTCTGGTTGAAAGCCCTCATTTGGCAGTCGCTCATTGATTCTGTGATAGTTACGATTCTATAGATTTATTGAGTATGCCCACAAGAAAATGAATCTCAGGGCTGTATATGGTGACATTTGGTAATAACATTTACTTTGTAGTTTGATGGGCTGAATGGCCTGTCTTATGCTCCGGTCCTGTTTCCTGTCTTATCATCTTATTAGATTAATGTCTAACCTGTATATTTGCCATGAACAAAGGAACTAATTTCTAATTCACCTCACTACCCAACCCATTCAACAATAGGCCATGATGCTTCAAACTTATTTCTTCAGATGACATATCTGAACAACTGCCAACAGTTTGTCATCTGAAAGGGAAAACAGCAGATTAATTAGTTGATTGCCTTTGTACTTCAACAAGTCAGATTCTCTCGATTTCATAATCAAATACAGTACACACCTTAACAATTTCCTATCTAATGCCTCCTTCTGAGCACAAATCTGCCTCCATCCCTAAATCAGGACATTGATTCCCCAGCTCATCACATGGCTTCACTATTCAACAAAGTTGACTCACTACACAAAGTAAACATGACAAAAGAAACATCTACAAACTACAGTGGACTGTCAGGTCAGCAGAGGAGTCTGCCATGACTGCAGGACTTATATGTGTCCAGGCCAAAGAAGCAGATAGGAAAAATCATTGTGAACACTACCCTGCAAACTTTTACAAAAGCTCTCTTCTGGAAAGCACTATAGGGCAATTAGTGATCAATCATCCTAGTTAACTCCCCAACCGCCTCTGTTTATTACCCCAGTCAACGTACCCACGATAAGCCACTTTTATAATGTTGTTTACATTGTAAATACATGCTGGTATTTATGTATTTATACACATTTTATTCCATTTATGTGCTTTAACCTCAAACATCATTGTTTTAAATAAATTTCTTTATTCTTTATAATTGAACTTTTTTTGCATGTCACACCCTGACCAATACACCACAGCAAACTCCTACCGCATATGGTGAATAAAGTTGACCCTGATCTCAAGCAACTGCTGAAAGCACAGATAATGATTCAGAAAAAAATACACTATACCTGAATATGCAAACCACCTTGCAGCTGATGATCTCAGAATACTTCTAATTAAAGAAGTTATTAAAAGTGCATGCAAAAGTAGGAAGTTCTTAATCTGCTAATTTTATCAAACCAATCTAATATGTGAAATTAAACTAATTTTCAATTTGGGCAGGACTTGATGATCTAATCTTGAAGTTATTAGAAGTGCTCAGTCCACATCAATGAGTTCATTAAATATAGGCAGGTACAATTTGCAGCTCATCGAAAATTCAAAGGAATGCAATGGAAAAGGTTCCCTATCAAAATTTGGTAAAAATTTGTTTTAATTATTTACGTAATAGCCTTGGGATTAAGTATAGAATGTTCCCTGGTCAGAGGTCTTATTCTTTGACCTAGCCTCAGGCCTTTAAAGGAGCTTTAACGTATGATTATTTGTATCCCCTTAGCTACGCATCAAGATCCCAAAGTGCTCTGCACAATATGTATAGTCAGTAGTTGTCTCAGCTGAGGCGGCACAATGAATGAAGGACTGTAATGATAAAGGAAGATAGTGTAAAAGTTGGACAGAAAGGAGCAAAGGAATAAAAGGAAGGAGAGATAATAGGATGAGGAAGAAGGGAGTAGTTGTGGCCGGCAGCTATCAGACTCCTGGACCAGTTGAGCTCATCTCAGCACGGGAACTGACTCTGTAGCTGTGGACTCACTTTTGGGAACTCTGCAGTTCATCTTCTGCGTGTTATTTGTCTACTTTTTGCACAGTCTGTCCTTTTTTCGCACACTGGATGCTTGTCGGTCTTTGTTGTATGGGGTTTCTCGTGCATTCCACTGTGTTTGCTTTGTGGCTGCCTGCAAGAAGATGGATCTCAAGATTGTGTACGGTATACAGACTTTGATAATAAATTCACTTTGAACTTTATATCATAGAAACTAAAACTTGGATTACCAAAAAGCAAATTCATGAGGAATTATTATAAATTATAAGAAAGGATAACAGAGAAAAAGATGACAGACAGAAAGGCAGAAATCCACAATACACTGCCATAAGTTACTGACACTGGAATAATACCGGAAGAGATGAAAAAATCAGTCTTTATCACTCTTCCAAAGAAACCTGGAGCAAAAGAATGTGAGTTACATAGGACCATAAGTTTAATGAGTCATATCACTAAGATACTTCTAAGAATTTTGATGACAAGATCTAAAAGTAAGATACAAGCTGAAATAGCTAAAGAACAATGTGGTTTTGGGAAATACAAAGGTTCAAGAAACGGGATGTTGGTGTTAAGGATACTATCAGAACGAGCTATTTAAGTGCAAAAAGATCTGTTTGTTTGTTTTATCAACTACACAAAAGCATTTGATAAAGTGAGGCACAATAAGTTACTTGAAATATTACAGGAAACTCTAGATCTAGATTTGAAAGACCTCTGCCTAATCAGAAATCTGTACTGGGAATAAACTGCTGCTGTAAGAACAGATGGAGAAGTGAGTCAGTTTACGAAAATCAAGAGAAGCGTTAGACAAGGGTATGTTTTCTCCCCTGATTTATTTAATGTGTACAGTGAAACAATATTACAAAACATAAGAGACATCTTGGGAATCAAAGTTGGCGGTGAAAACATTAATAATTTCAGATACACGGATGGCACTGTGTTAATTGCAAGTACGGAGGAAAACCCACAAAACTTAATTGATATAGTTGTTGAAGAAAGTGCAAAAATAGGTCTATCTATCAATTGCAAAAAGACAGAATGTATGGTGATGTCCAAAAAGAAGAAGAATCATATCTGCAGGCTGAAGATAAATGGGGAAGACATACAAGGGGTGATTGATAAGTTCGTGGCCTAAGGTAGAAGGAGTCAACTTCAGAAAACCTAGCACATTTATTTTTCAACGTAGTCCCCTCCTACATTTACACACTTAGTCCAGCGGTCGTGGAGCATACGGATCTTGGACCTCCAGAAAGTGTCCACAGCAGAGGTGAATTATAAATTTGTGGCCTAAGGTAGAAGGAGATGAGTTATACAGCTCTCTTTATATGCACATGCAGTTCAACTATTTGAGTGATTATGCAGAAAGTTTGAAGTTAATAGCTCATCAGGGGTGATTGATAAGTTTGTGGCCTAAGGTAAAAGGAGATGATATTGCAGAAAGTTTGAACTGATGAGTTATCAACTTCAAACTTTCTGCATAATCACTCAAAGAGATGAACTGCATGTGCATGTAACAAGAGCTGTATAACTCATCTCCTTCTACCTTAGGCCACAAACTTATCAATCACCCCTGCTGTGGACACTTTCTGGAGGTCCAAGATCCGTATGCTCCATGACTGCTGGACTAAGTGTGTAAATGTAGGAGGGGACTATGTTGAAAAATAAATATGCTAGGTTTTCTAAAATTGACTCCTTCTACCTTAGGCCACGAACCTATCAATCACCCCTCATAAAACAAGTGCAGAACTTTGGCTACTTAGGAAGCTGGGTGACATCAGATGGCAGGTGCAACATGGACATCAAAAGAAGAATAAGGATGGCAAAAGACACCTTTACGAGAATGAGGAGTATACTGACCAACACTAAACTAGGCATGATAACTTGCCTCAGAGTACTGAAATGTTACGTTTATCCAGTTACGTTATATGGCTCAGAATGTTGGACAATATCTAGTAACATGAGGAAATGAATTGAAGTGGCAGAGATGTGGTTTTTGAGGAGGATGCAAAGAATATCATGGACGAAATGAATATCTAATGAGGATGTCATTAACAGATCAAGCACAAAAAGAGAAATAATGTATGAGATCATGAAAAGGCAACGTAACTTCATTGGACATGTGATTAGGAAAGAGGAGTTAGAATGCACGGTAATTATGGGAAAGATTGAAGTGAAGAAAGCAAGAGGAAGGCACAGACAAATGATGATGGAGACAGTAGCCAGAGAACTGGAAATGAATACCAATAAATTGATCCACTTGACCCAAAACAGGAATGTTGGCCATGGCAGTCAAAGCTCAAACTGGGCACAGCACCTGATGATGATGATGAAATTACTGATGTGTACGGTAGCATATCATTAACATTATTACAGTGTCAGTGGCCTGGGTTCATTTCCTGCTGTTGTCGGTAAGGAGTTTGTATTCTCTCCAGGTGACTGCATAGGTCTCCTCTGGGCGCGCTGATAATCCTCCTCATTCTAAAGACATACGGGTTAGAGTTAGTGAGTTTTAGGCAGGCTATATTGGCATCAGAAGCATGAAGACACTTACGGACTACTGAACACAATAATCACTGATTTGATGCAAACGAGACATTTCACTGTATGTTTCAATATTTTGACAAATAAAGATAATATCCATATATTATTAAGAACATCCACCATCTGAGCCTTACCCTTGTCTCATTTCTGCCATCAGACAGCAGGGTACAGGAGCCTGAAGACCCTCAAAATTCAACAACAGTTTCCTCCACATCTGGGCCATACCCTTTATACATTTCTGCTAGAAGACAGCAGGGTACAGGAGCCTGAAGACCAACACCTGAAAATTCAACAACAGTGTCTTCCGCACTGTCATCAGATTCTTGAACTAACCTGAAAAACCCCAGTTCTACCTATATTTCCCTCAACTTCCACTAATATTTTACATTATTTTTGTCTTGGTGTAAATTTCATAATAATCTATGAAAATTTATGTTTGAAATGTATTATGCTATTGCTATATAAAGCAAATGTTTGTGGTGTTTATACCCTGGGTATTTATATCCATGAAAAGAATTTTGAGCTTCAAATAAAGTTTTCTCTTTCAAATTTGAAAGAAACATAAAATGGGTATGGGTTGCACGGCCACATAAAAAGGAAAAGTGAAGGGTCACAGCCCAAAACTGAACACTTCCTCAAGGATTGGTGGTGTGTGGTAATTAAGAAATGGCAAACCACACTGAGTCACTGCCTACAGGACTTCTGTCGAAGAAGATGTGGGTGACTAAGAGAGGAAACATAATAAGATGATATATATTGCTTCTTGGAAACCTCTGACCAGGTATAAGTACTTTCCAAAGGATTGCAGCAGCCTAAACTAGAAGGGCATAAAGAAAAGAATGTGCAGTGTTTCAGATTAAATTAAAGTTTTCCCGTATCGTAAGGTAATTATTTGACGAATGATTATAACAGTCAAAGTTTAAGCTAAAAGAGGAAGAAGTTGGCATGGGCAGACAATTCCTCACCAGTGGGTGACTCAGTATTTTAGGAGCAGCTTCTTCCCCTCTGCCATCAGATTTCTGAACAGTCCATGAACATGACCTTTTTGCACAATTTTTTGATGTACACTCGGTGGCCAATTCCATGGAGTGTAGGTTTGTGGTCTTTTGCTGTTGTAGCCCATCCACTTCAATGTTGTGCACTCAGAGATGCTCTTCTACACACCACTGTTGTAACATGTGGTTATTTGAGTTACTGTCACCTTCCTGTCATCTTGAACCAGTCTGGCCATTCTCCTCTGACCTCACTCATTAGCAGAGCATTTTAGCCTACAGCATTGCCACTCACTGGATACTTTTTGTTCTTCACACCGTTCTCTAGATTAAAACTCAAGAGAAGGGTTTTCCAACCTTTTTCGTAGCATGGACTCCTACTGTTAACCGAGGGGTCCATGAGCCCCAGGCTGAGAGCCCCTGTTCTCGAGATTGCTGTGCGTAGAAAATCTCAGGACATGAGCAGTTTCTGAGATACTCAAACCACCCCACCTGGCACCAGCAATCAAAGTCACTTAAAACAAATTTCTTCCCCACACACAGCCTGAACAACTGAACTTCTTGACCATGTCTGCACGCTTTTATGTATTGAGTTCCCGCCACGTGATCGGTTGATTAGATATTTGCATTAACGAGCAGTGTATGGGTGTACCTAATAAAGTGGTCACTGAATGTATATTCTTACTATAACTCATAGAAGATTTGTATGTATGGTTACTGTACTGCTGCTGTCACATGTCATCGACTCTGAGTCTGAGTCATCACTCTTCTTTCCCTTCTAAAATTGAAGTACAGCAGCTGAAGTTCATCTCCAACTGCTTTGGGAGAGGTTGACCTTTAATGACTTCACTGGAATTGTCAAACACATATTCAACATGTGACAATACACATCTGGTGTCTGTTTATATTTATAGACAGGAAGCAAGCATAGCAACCCATACCCATTAACTAATAATTAGAGTACACACAGAAGACAGCTCAATTTATTTCACAGACTGAACAAACTTTTCAACTGGTCTTATTCTACATCTTACTCCTGTCCTACCTGAGAAGGAAATATCTAAAATCTGACTCAAAAAGCCCAATACTCTGTAATGCAGAATCAACATTACTATCACTGACATGTTGATAGATCTACTGTTTTGAGGCAATAGTACAGTGGAAAACAAAAAAGAATTACTGTAAGTTACAATAAGAGATATAAAAATTAAATATGAACTCAAAAAAGAGAGCTCAATGGTGAGATAGTGTTCATGGGTTTATGGAACGGTCAGAAATCTGATGGCAGTGGGGAAGAAGCTGTCCCTAAGACATTGAGTGTGTGTTTTCAGGCTGCTATACCGCCTCCCTGACAGTAACAATGAGAAGAGGGCATGTCTTGAGTGGTGAGGCCCTTAACGATGGGTGCCGACTTCTTGACTTTTGAAGATGTCATCGATGGTATACGGGCTTGTACCTACGATGAAGCTGGCTGAGTTTACAACCCCCTGCAGCAATTTATGAACCTGTGCATTGGCACCCCCTACACGAGACGGTGATGCAACTGGTCAGAATACTCTCCACGGTATGTCGGTTCAAATTTAGTACTCATCGGTGACATGCCAAATCTCCTCAAATATCTAATGAAACATAGCCACCAGTGTTCAAGAACACAAACTGGAAGTAGAGAATTTTGAAATGGCGTATTATTATGCTTACATTCTGTTAGATTCATGCTCTCACTATGATCTTAAGTAAAGAATTTCAGGAGACCAGGCCACTCTTAAACAAGGACAGTAGCATAATTGGTCAGGATGATGTGCAGTCTGAAAAGGGATACTGTTGTTCTGATGATTGTGACTGAGAGTGCCCTATTCCATTGTTACTTACTCTTAAAGCCACTAGTCAACTGTAAGGTTTTCTCTTCCTCATCTCATGACATAAAGTTTGGGGTGTCCAGGGCTTCATCCCTGGTCTTCTTCAATTTCATATCTAAACCCTGTCCTTTGGTATACAATTCAAAACTACAAAGTCATTTTGAATACCTACATAGACTACACCCACTTCTGATAACCATCATGCTCTCCTCAGGACTTCAAAATTCTTTTAGTGTTTGTCCAACACGAAGAGTGGCCTAAACACGGATTTCCTACAACTAATTAATGGAACCAGCAAAATTTGGTCCCAAATCTCCACTTGATAGCTGCTATTTCCACTACTGCTGCCTGAATCCTAGCTGCCAAGGTCCTAAATATTGATTATATCTGAGGTTCCTTTTCCAAATGTGCTTGATCATGGCCCCATATGAAGTTCATTTGAATTCTGCACTGAAATAATTAAATCATTGAAATGAAATAATAAAGTTGTTGTCGTCCTGAAGATTATTATTGTTGGAGATTAGGGCACTGCACCTTTAGATCTTGCGACGACTCTAGGCGCACTGCCCACATCATCAGCTTATCAGTGAACAGTATTGATTGCTTTTCTTTTTTTAAAAAACAAGGACTTGAATCCAATTTTGATTTCCAATGCCCTGTAAGATGTTATTTTCCAATAAATTGCATTTCTTGCCAGAGACCATTGTTGTCTTGTTTAATAAATAAAACTATTATTTGAGTGTCTCCTCAAGCCTCATTTCTCCTTTTTAAGGCCAACTCAGCACCTTGCTTCAGCAATTTTTCTTTCAACTGCTTAAGGCATTGCACCAGGCCTTCTTCACACTTTTGATTAATGTATGTTGCTTGGTGCTTAACCTACACAAGGTAGAATTTCTTTGATGTAGAATTATCAGTCACACTTCCCCTTCCCTGCTTTTCCAGGGAATGTTATTTTACCAAGCTTTTTCAATATTATCAAGGTTGGAATCTTGTGCTTTCCCAGCGTATATGATGAATAAACACTTCTCGGGCTTCCAGACAGGTACAGGTATTGATTATAAATGACGTTTCAATGACAAACTCTGCCATCTTCTTCAGGGATGATGCCTGGGCATGTCTAGCCCGGTGGTATTTATACCCACATCGTCCATCCCTCCTGAATGCCCATAGGATTACCTTTTATGGCACAAAGCTACTGTGCCGTGCCAACAGTTTTAGGACCACCTGGTAAGGGAAGCCTTTGAAATAAAACTAGAGGAAAAGACTTTTAACAAAGACAAAGTTCTCGCTCTAAGTAAGAACTGGAATTTGATTGTAAGCAAGGTGGGAGAGGGGAAACCTGATTGGATGAGGGACTAACCAATCAGGAGGGTCGAACTATGGGGGTAGAAATACCACTGGACTAGACATGCCTAGGCGTCATACCTGAAGAAGATGGCAGAGTTTGTCATCGAAACGTTGGTTATAATCGATACTTGTACCCGGCTGGAAGCCTGAGAAGAGTTTATTCATTATTAAGATTAGCTTATAAAAGGAATCACACACTGAAGTAAGATAGCCAAATGTCAATTGGATGATTAGATACATCACCAGAAAGCATTCTCCTAACTACTTACTGCTGGACTGAATGTTTGACTTCATAATTTTATATTTATTTTGTTTTTAAATTACTTACTTAAGTCCATCACTACTGCTGGGGCATAGACCACCGGCAGCTGTTTGCCAGAGTACTTGGTCCTGGGGCAGTCTTTCAAGTTGTCTCCAGGTGTAGCCAATCGAAGACTGTTTCCCTCCCAGGGAAGAGGCCTTTGGAGCATCTGTTAACATTTCTGTAGCACTGTTTTTTTTTTA
This sequence comes from Mobula birostris, assembly GCF_030028105.1. Lineage (NCBI taxonomy): Eukaryota > Metazoa > Chordata > Chondrichthyes > Myliobatiformes > Myliobatidae > Mobula > Mobula birostris. The sequence goes on along the minus strand of NC_092387.1, from coordinate 53,785,293 downwards.
AATGAGATGGGGTTGCTGTGACTATGTCCAAACTTCCTCCATTTGTAGCCAGGCTTGGGATCATCCTTGACGGAGATTCATCTTGTTTCTGTTAGTCATAAAGTCACTCGGCACAGAAGCAGAAACCTTGGCAAATCATGTTCATCCCAACTATCAACTATCCATCGAAACCAATCCTATCCAGTGCTTGGTCTGTGGCCTTCTCAGTGATGTAGATACTTATTAAATGTTGTGGGAATACCTGCCCTCACCACCTTCCTAGGCAGTGCATTCTAGAGTTAATCTTAAAAGTATTCAGAGCAATTTACTTTTACATTGAAGTTGAATTTTCTAGAAGAAACAAAAAGACTTCTAATGCTGTGAAGGTTCAAAATTGAGGTTTACTAAATATGTTTTGGTGTGGGTTCAAAGTTCAAATTAAATTTATTATCGAAGTACATATATGTCACCGCATCCTATGCTGAGATTCATTTTCTTGTGAGCTTTCATGGCAAATAGAAAGAAACAATGAAAAACCACACATGACCAGGACGGGCAAACAACCAATGGGCAAAAAATGACAAACAGCAAAAAAAATTAATAAGCAATAAATATCAAGAAATTGAGTTGTAGGGTCCTTTAAAGTGAGTGTATAGGTTGTAGATTGCTGGGATGATTGAAGTTACCCCCTCTAGTTCAAGAGTCTGGTGGCTGAGGGGTTCTTTAACCTGGTGGAGTAAATATCAATGTACTTTCCCTTGAACATAAAGGATATGATAAGACTCATGCAAGTAATGATAAAATGTGCTTGAAAATCATATTTAAAACTACTGACGAGTTAACATTGTCACAATTAATGAACCTGTCAACCATGTTTAATTAATTTAAAAAAAACACGACTGGTACAGTTTTAAGTCGCTAGGTTAATTCAGAAATAGTTGCATCGGAAATTTAATTAATGCCTTTCAAAATAGAGCTGTCAAAAAAAATCACCACAAAACATTTGGAACCTTTTGTTTAAAGTTTTAGACACGAATACATTACTAGCCACATTCAGCTAATAAAAAACTGTCAAAGCAGAAATTTAAGCCGCATATAATTTTCTCCAATGAAAGTATTGAGCATTTTGTTTAAACTGAAGTGCGGCTGTTTAGCTTTTGATTCTGAGAAAGCTCTCTCAAGCAAATGAAACAGAATTCCACCTAGAAAGAATAAAACAATGCCACTATTGTTTATATTTAAATACTAATTCTTTACTGCCAGTAGTAACCATTTACTTCATCAGGTTCACGATGAAGATGTGTGACAGGATGATAAACTGGTAAAATAATAAAAAAAATCTCAACTCATTTTAAATACACTAATTGGATGCCCCATCTCATTCAAAAGAGAACAGCCATGTGCGTGTGACCAACAGGATACTGCTTTGTGCCATCACAGCACACAAAGTTTTAATTAATGTATCATTATAGGACCAGAGACTGCTGGCACAATGCTAAACAGCAACTTTAAGCATGAATGGATCAATTGGTCTCATGACAATAACAAACTCAATGGGCAACAATAGTTTCAACAGTATGCCTTCTCTTCCACTCACACTGACAGTCTCCCTCTTATCCATATACACACTCACTCTGACAGTCATCTCCCTGTCCATCCACTCACTCCACAGTCGGCCTTCTGCCCACACACTTAATCATGACAACAGTCTGTCTCTTGTACATACAGTCACTCACTCCGACAGTCTGTCTCCTGTCCACACACTCACTCACTCTGACAGTCGGCTTCCTGTCACGCACTAAGTCCAACAGTCTCCCTCCTGTCCACACATTCATTCCAGCAGTCTCCCTCCTGTCCACATAATCATTCCGACAGTCTCCCTCCTGTCCACAAACTCATTCCGACAGACTCCCTCCTGTCCACACACTCATTCCGACAGTCTCCCCCCTGTCCACGTATTCATTCCTACAGTCTCCCTCCTATCCACACACCCATTCCGACAGTCTCCCTCCTGTCACACACTCATTCCGACAGTCTCCCTCCTGTCCACACACTCATTCTGACAGTCTCCCTCCTGTCCACGTAATCATTCCTACAGTCTCCCTCCTGTCCACACACTCATTCCAACAGTCTCCCTCCTGTCACACACTCATTCCGACAGTCTCCCTCCTGTCCACACACTCATTCCGACAGTCTCCCTCTTGTCCACATACTCATTCCGACAGTCTCCCTCCTGTCCACACACTCATTCCAACAGTCTCCCTCCTGTCCACACACTCATTCCAACAGTCTCCCTCCTGTCCACGTAATCATTCCGACAGTCTCCCTCCTGTCACACACTCATTCCAACAGTCTCCCTCCTGTCCACACACTCATTCCGACAGTCTCCCCCCTGTCACACACTCATTCCGACAGTCACGCTCCTGTCCACACACTCATTCCGACAGTCTCCCTCTTGTCCACATACTCATTCCGACAGTCTCCCTCCTGTCCACACACTCATTCCGATAGTCGGCCTCCTGTCCACACACTCATTCTGACAGTCTCCCTCCTGTCCACACACTCATTCCAGCAGTCTCCCTCCTGTCCACACACTCATTCCGACAGTCACGCTCCTGTCCACACACTCATTCCGACAGTCTCCCTCTTGTCCACATACTCATTCCGACAGTCTCCCTCCTGTCCACACACTCATTCCGACAGTCTCCCTCCTGTCCACACACTCATTCCGACAGTCTCCCTCCTGTCCACACACTCATTCTGACAGTCTCCCTCCTGTCCACACACTCATTCCGACAGTCTCCCTCCTGTCCACGTAATCATTCCTACAGTCTCCCTCCTGTCCACACACTCATTCCGACAGTCTCCCTCCTGTCCACACACCCATTCCGACAGTCTCCCTCCTGTCCACGTAATCATTCCTACAGTCTCCCTCCTGTCCACACACTCATTCCGACAGTCTCCCTCCTGTCCACACACTCATTCCGATAGTCGGCCTCCTGTCCACACACTCATTCTGACAGTCTCCCTCCTGTCCACACACTCATTCCAGCAGTCTCCCTCCTGTCCACACACTCATTCCGACAGTCACGCTCCTGTCCACACACTCATTCCGACAGTCTCCCTCTTGTCCACACACTCATTCCGACAGTCTCCCTCCTGTCCACACACTCATTCTGACAGTCTCCCTCCTGTCCACACACTCATTCCGACAGTCTCCCTCCTGTCCACGTAATCATTCCGACAGTCTCCCTCCTGTCCACACACTCATTCTGACAGTCTCCCTCCTGTCCACGTAATCATTCCTACAGTCTCCCTCCTGTCCACACACTCATTCCGACAGTCTCCCTCCTGTCCACACACTCATTCCGACAGTCTCCCTCCTGTCCACGTAATCATTCCTACAGTCTCCCTCCTGTCCACACACTCATTCCGACAGTCTCCCTCCTGTCCACACACTCATTCTGACAGTCTCCCTCCTGTCCACGTAATCATTCCTACAGTCTCCCTCCTGTCCACACACTCATTCCGACAGTCTCCCTCCTGTCCACACACTCATTCCGACAGTCTCCCTCTTGTCCACATACTCATTCCGACAGTCTCCCTCCTGTCCACACACTCATTCCGACAGTCTCCCTCCTGTCCACACACTCATTCTGACAGTCTCCCTCCTGTCCACGTAATCATTCCTACAGTCTCCCTCCTGTCCACACACTCATTCCGACAGTCTCCCTCCTGTCCACACACTCATTCCGACAGTCTCCCTCTTGTCCACATACTCATTCCGACAGTCTCCCTCCTGTCCACACACTCATTCCGACAGTCTCCCTCCTGTCCACACACTCATTCCGACAGTCTCCCTCCTGTCCACACACTCATTCCGATAGTCGGCCTCCTGTCCACACACTCATTCTGACAGTCTCCCTCCTGTCCACACACTCATTCCAGCAGTCTCCCTCCTGTCCACACACTCATTCCGACAGTCACGCTCCTGTCCACACACTCATTCCGACAGTCTCCCTCTTGTCCACATACTCATTCCGACAGTCTCCCTCCTGTCCACACACTCATTCCAACAGTCTCCCTTCTGTCCACACACTCATTCCGACAGTCTCCCTCCTGTCCACATATTCATTCCTACAGTCTCCCTCCTGTCCACGTAATCATTCCGACAGTCTCCCTCCTGTCACACACTCATTCCAACAGTCTCCCTCCTGTCACACACTCATTCCGACAGTCTCCCTCCTGTCACACACTCATTCCGATAGTCTCCCTCCTGTCCACGTAATCATTCCGACAGTCGGCCTCCTGTCCACACACTCATTCCAACAGTCTCCCTCCTGTCCACGTAATCATTCCTACAGTCTCCCTCCTGTCCACACACTCATTCCGACAGTCTCCCTCTTGTCACACACTCATTCCGACAGTCTCCCTCCTGTCCACACACTCATTCCGACAGTCTCCCTCTTGTCACACACTCATTCCGACAGTCTCCCTCCTGTCCACACACTCATTCCGATAGTCGGCCTCCTGTCCACACACTCATTCCAGCAGTCTCCCTCCTGTCCACACACTCAATCCGACAGTCTCCCTCCTGTCCACACACTCATTCCGACAGTCAGCCTCCTGTCCACACACTCATTCCGACGGTCGGCCTCCTGTCCACACACTCATTCCGACGGTCTCCCTCCTGTCCACACACTCATTCCGACAGTCTCCCTCCTGTCCACGTAATCATTCCTACAGTCTCCCTCCTGTCCACACACTCATTCCGACAGTTTTCCTCCTGTCCACACACTCATTCCAGCAGTCTCCCTCCTGTCCACGTAATCATTCTGACAGTTGGTCTCCTGTCCACACACTCATTGCAGCAGTCTCCCTCCTGTCACACACTCATTCCGACAGTCTCCCCACTGTCACACACTCATTCCGACAGTCTCCCCCCTGTCACACACTCATTCCGACAGTCTCCCTCCTGTCCACACACTCTTTCCAGCAGTCTCCCTCCTGTCCACGTATTCATTCCGACAGTCTCCCTCCTGTCCACGTAGTCATTCTGACAGTCGGCCTCCTGTCCACACACTCATTCCAGCAGTCTCCCTCCTGTCCACGTATTCATTCCGACAGTCTCCCTCCTGTCCACGTAATCATTCTGACAGTCGGCCTCCTGTCCACACACTCATTCCAGCAGTCTCCCTCCTGTCACACACTCATTCCGACAGTCTCCCTCCTGTCCACGTAATCATTCCGGCAGTCTCCCTCCTGTCCATGTAATCATTCTGACAGTCGGCCTCCTGTCCACACACTCATTCCGACAGTCTACCTCCTGTCCACACACTCATTCCAACAGTTTCCCTCCTGTCCACACACTCTTCCGACATGTCTCCCTCCTGTCCAGACACTCATTCCAGCAGTCTGTCTTCTATGCATACATCAGTCACTCCAAGAATGAGCTTCTTGTCCATGTGAGGAGTGGGTGGGGTCTCCATTGGGCGGAGATGACCATGGACATTGTGTTCCAGTTGTCTAAGTACGCAAGCTTGGTCAGTACGATATGGAGCTGTTGCCCATGTAGCAAGCTCCTCCTCTCCACGCATTTGATGAACCTAAAGACTGCAGAAACCAATACAGTTTGGTACCAGCACTGTTGTAGGAGTTGTCAGTCAGCATTGAACCCAATGTAGGACTGGCTTAGAGACTCTAGCTCTGGATTTTTCCCTTGGGGTTTACTCCTGAAACCTTCCCCATGAGTAGATATAGCTGCAAGTCAGCGGAGGTCTGGGATCAGAGTTTTCCTTCTCCTGGATGAGCTGCCAACCACTGCTGATGAGCCCATCTGCTCAAAGTGACTGTTTTTAAGGGGCCAGTGACCCACCTTTGCCCCTTTTCCTGTCAGTAGAAATGGTTCCACTGGGCTTAGTAGCTAAGCCACGCATGAAGGCCAAGAGCTGGACTTGGTGGTCAGAGGCTATTTGAGGCGCGCACGCCATTAGAAGCATTTGATAGGTAGTGGGAGTTCGTCCCCAATACCATCCCCAGCTATAACAACAATACAACAATTTGCCTCCACTCACTCCAATAGTCTGCCTCCTGTCCACATCCTCATTTTGGCAGTCTGTCTCCTGTGCATATACTCACTCACCCAAGAATGTGCTTCTCAACCATATATTCACTCACTCCAAAAGTTCACCTCCTGTCTATACCACACTCACTCAGGCAGTTGGCCTTCCATCCAAACACTAGTTCAATCACTCAGACGTTCTGCCTCCATTGCATCCACTTACCTCCAACAGTCTTCCACTGAATACACACAATCACTGTGAGAGCGCCTCCCGTCCGCAAATTCACTCACTCCAAGAATCTGCCCCTGTCCATCCACACATTAATTCTGACAGCAAACACGAGGAAATCTGCAGATGCTGGAAATTCAAGCAACACACATAAACGATTCTGGTGAACGCAGCAGGCCAGGCAGCATCTCTAGAAAGAGGAACAGTTGACGTTTCGGGCCGAGACCCTTCGTCAGGACTAACTGAAAGAAGAGCTAGATTTGAAAGTAGGAGGGGGAGGGGGAGATCTAAAATGAGGAACAACACCTTATATTCCGTCTGGGTAGCCTCCAGCTTGATGGCATGAACATTGACTTCTCAAACTTCTGCTAATGCCCCACCTCCCCCTCGTACCCCATCCGTTATTTATTTATATACACATATTCTTTTTCTCGCTCTCCTTTTTCTCCCTCTGTCCCTCTCACTATACCCCTTGCCTATCCTCTGGGTTCCCCTCCCCCTTTTTTCTTTCTCCATAGGTCTCCTGTCCCATGATCCTCTCAGATCCCTTTTGCCAATCACCTGTCCAGCTCTTGGCTCCATCCCTCCCCCTCCTGTCTTTTTGCTCTTGGCTCCATCCCTCCCCCTCCTGTCTTTTTGCTCTTGGCTCCATCCCTCCCCCTCCTGTCTTTTTGCTCTTGCTTTTAGCTCTTGGCTCCATCCCTCCCCCTCCTGTCTTGGCTCCATCCCTCCCCCTCCTATCATTTTGGATCTCCCCCTCCCCCTCCCACCTTCAAATTTCTTACTAACTCTTCCTTCAGTTAGTCCTGATGAAGGGTCTCAGCCCGAAACATCGACTGTACCTCTTCCTAGAGATGCTGCCTGGCCTTGCTGCATTCACCAGCAATGTTTATGTGTGTTCCATAATTCTGACAGTCTGCCTCCTGCGCATAAATGACCTATTCTGAATGTCTGCCTCAACACCATCCAGTCTCTCACTCCAACAGTCAGCTCCTTGTCCACATGCTCCCTCACTCCGTCAGCCTGTCTCCTGTCCATACACTGACTCATTCCGACAGTCTGCTTCCCGTCCACAAATTTTATTCACACACTAATTCCGACAGTCTGCCTCCTGTCCATTAACGAATTTGCCCCAAACATCTGCCTCAGCATCCACTCACCCACTCCGACAGTCAGCATTCTGTCCATATACTCAATCACGGCAATAGTCAGCCTCCTGTCCACGGACTTACTCACTCACTCGGTCCAACAGTCAGCCTCCCGTAAGTGAACCGACTCACTCTGACAGTTTGCCTCCTGTCCACCAATTCACTCACTCTGGCAACCTGCCTCCCATCCACACACTCACTCCAAGAATCATCCTCCCATCCGTACATTCACTTACTGTGACAGGTGGCCTCCCATCAATACACACACACATTCACTCCGAAAGTCTGCTCCTGTCCACTCACACACTCACTTTGACTTTCTTGCCCTCCGTATGGTATTTTGACATTAAACTTTCAGTGATGCTTTCATTTTGTACCTTTTTAATCATGTTCTCTATTACCATTTTATTTTGGTCTAATGCATTACTTTGAAAATATAGTTGCCACTTTATGAAAGGATGTCCAAATTTATCATCCTTTTTTCTACAAACATAAAATCTTTAACAGGGAAAGAACAAATATTCACCTGACAGTCCTTTACAGATTATTTGTGAAGTGGACAATTGTAAATAATGAAGAAACAATATTGAACAACACTGTAAGCTCTTCCTTTGAGATACTAACGTGATCCAGAAATATCTTTCATATTGCACAATCGTTTAGTTATACACCGTGTATGAATAACTGCAAACCAGCAACTTTCAATGCACCAACCCTAAGGCATTTTAGTAACAAATATGGTTTGATCTGCTGTACTCCTAGATTTGTTTTTTTAGAAATCTTCTGAGTCTTGACAATCCCAGAAGGAAAAACAAAATATCACATTCTTTCACATGCAAGTCTCCACAGCAAACAACTACTCCATATGTTAGCTGTTATGTTTGCGGCTTACTATAATGCTGGTAGTTTGTTTATATAATGACGACAGCTGCATTATTTTCTGCTAAAGTTGTGAATAAATAAATAAGACACATAGGATATCTTCCTGGTGACGGAGATTTATGGCAGTTCTTTCATAACTGTGAAAGACCCATAATTCAAAAGCAATGCAGGAACAATTGAGTTATGAACATATTTTACACCAGAACCCTCAGTCACCATTGAAATATTCTTTTTCACTATTGTAACCCCATGGCACCAAATGTAGTTCAAAACACATTTGTGAATTTATTTTTGGTAACTATTTACCACTACATAGAACATTAAGCTTCATATTTTTTCATCCTAATGAGCAGTTGGATTCTCACATTTGTCAAAGGCACATTTGACTTTTGTGCAATATAGGCAAGGATGAAGACATTTTACTGAAATATGACAGAACGGAATCCTTCAGAAAGCACGAGCTTTTAGTGTGCCATGGTACTAAAATGTTACATGACACCATTAGCAAAGGTTTGCATCTTTTAACGGAGCCCAGGGGGAGAGAAAGAAATTGTTTTGGCTTTATAGGCATGAGTTAAACAGCAGGTTCCAAGGGATAAGATGTTACTGAAAAATAGAGGTCTCACAAAGTGCTGACAGCAGCAATGCCATCCGATTGTGCTTTAGGTGCACATCTATACTAGTCTAGCAAGCAGAGTAAGACACAGTAAGGAGAGAAAACCCTTTCCAATTCTTGAGACTTGGTGAGGGGAAAAGAAGAAATCGAACCCTGAAAATTGAAAAACATAAAATGCCAAAAGAGATTCTTCAATGTCTGGGTCATTTACTCTTGAAATCCTTTCTCATTTACTGATGGCTGTGGCAGACCTTATTTTGTCACCAGTCACTTGGCACTTTGTTTAATTATGCAGCACGCAGACAGAACTTTTTTTTTCTGATCACATAAATCACATCAGTTTGACACAATATTCAATAGAGTCTGCCGTTGCAACAATACACTGAAAGATATCGACTCCAGCTCTCAAGTCCATAAGGTGTATCATTTAGCAGAGAGTGATAATTAGACACAGAATTTACTGAAAACTGTCAATAGGCATGTCAATAGAAGAACTCTTAGCATCTATCATCCCACAAATCAATGAAGTTTTCAGCTATGAAATCAGGAAAATGATAGCTTTCAAATAAATGGTGGAAAGGAAACATGAAGATCCTTGGGGAGGAATAAAACAGCTCAATTTTCCTCACTGTGCAACTATTCGACTGGCTTGCTGAATGGAAAAGGTCAAAGAACATTACAGCAAAATATCTCTGAAACAAGATGTACAACATCTTTGGGACATGACAAATAGCAAAACCACACGGCTAAGGCCTGTATATCTTTGACCTGACAGAGGTAAAGCAAGGGCTAGCAGGTGCAAGTCATGACAGGGAATGGAAGATTATAACTGGCTTTACCATCACGATACTACAGCCTGCTTAACTAACATCAATGTGAACAATGCACAATTCACTTTCTCTTCTGCATGCACACTTACATGCTTCAATGCATCAAGAGTAACACACAGAAAATGCTGGAGGAATTCAGCAGGTCAGGCAGAATGTACGTCCTGAGACCCTTCACTAGGACAACCCTTCAGCCCAAAAGCCTGAAACCACCGAATATTCCTCTCCGTGGATGCTGTCTGACCTGCCAAGTTCCTCCAGCATTTTGTGTGTGTTGCTCTGGATTTCCAGCATCTGCAGATGTTTATGATCAATGCATCAAGATTTGGAATCATCCAATTCACTTCAGAAGACCTGTCCTGGACCCAACATGTAAATCCAATTGCAAAGGAAGCATGGCAGTGCCTCTACTTTCTTAGAAGGCTGTGGAGATTTGGCGTGGCATCAAAATCTTTGATAAACTTCTATAGTTGTGTAGTTATTGACTGGCTGCATCAAAGCCAGGTATGGAAACACCAATGCTTCTGAATGGAAAATCCTACAAAATATTAGATTAGGTTAGATTAGATTAGATTTAACTTTATTGTCATTGTGCTGAGAACAGGTACAAAGCCAATGAAATGCAGTTAGCATCTAACCAGAAATGCAAAGAATAGTGTTATTTACAAAATAACTGCGAATAAAAAGTAAGTGCTACAGCACACAACTATGAAAGTACTGAGACAGTACCATATGGGTGTAATACTGCTTAGCGCTGTGATGTGAGGTTCAGCAGGGTCATAGCCTCAGGGAGGAAGCTCTTCCTGTGCCTGCTGGTTTGGGAGCGGAGGCTCCTGTAGAGCCTACCTAAAAAGTCCATGGTAAGGGTGAGCTGCATCCTTGATAATGCTTTTCACCCTGCCCAGGCAGCATTTATGGTAGATGTTCTCAATGGTGGACAATTGGGTGCCGGTAATCCGCTGGGCAGTTTTCACCACACGCTGGAGTGCTTTGTGGTCCAATACGGGACAATTGCCATACCACACTGAGATGCAGTTGGTGAGTATGCTCTCAATAGTACAGCGGTAAAAGTCCATCAGTATCCTGGGACAGAGGTGAGCTTTCCTGATGCTCCGCAGGAAATGAAGGCGCTGTTGTGCCTTTTTGATCAGGATGGAAGAGTTCAGGGACCAGGTGAGATCCTTGGAAATGTGGACACCAAGGAATTTGAAGCTTGATACATGCTCCACTACAGCTCTGTTGATGTAGATGGGGATGTGAGTGTGGCTCCTACCATGCCTGAAGTCCACAATGATCTCCTTGGTCTTCTGGGTGTTAAGGGCCAAGTTGTTGTCGAAAAAATATAATGGATTTGGTCCAATACTTCATGGGTAAATCCCTTCCAACCACTGAGCACATCTATATGAAACACTGTCATAGGAAAGCAGCATCTATTATCACAGATCCTCTCCACCCAGACTATGCTCTTCTCTCGCTGCTACCATCAGCAGAAGGTACAAGAACCTCAGGACTCGCACCACTAGGTTCAAGAACAGTTATTACCCCTCAACCATCAGGCTCTTGGACAGAGAGGTTAACTGCACTCACTTTCCCATTCATTGAAATGTTCTCACAACTAATAATCTCAATTTAAGGATTCTTGTTATTTCATGTTCTCATTATTTATTGCTATTTATTTACATTTGCACTTGCACAGTTTGTTGTTTTCTGAGCTCTGCTTAATCTTTCATTGATCCTGTTATAGTTACCATTCTATAGAAATGCTGAGTATGTCTGCAGGAAAATGAACCTCAGGGTTGTATATGGTGACATATGCTTTATGTACTTTGATAATAATATTTGCTTTGAACTTGACACATCAGAATTCAATCAAAATGGATAACATATATCTCACACATTTATTTTTCCCATTTCTGACCACACTGGCTTGAGCTCAAGTGCAAAGTTCATTTTACTGGAAGGGAGCTTTAAACAACTGAAGGCATTTCACAAAAGCATGATCAGAAAGGGACCAATACAAAGGCAGAGGATGAGGAATCGGACAACTGAGGAAAACCCCGGTAAAGAGACTCAAATGAAGATCACACTACTTCATTGTAAGATAAAGGGATGGAACCATTACTTCCTCAGAGGGCTAAAGAAATTCGGCATGTCCCAGTTGACTTTTACAAATTTTTATTGGTAGACTATAGAAAGTATTCTGTTTGGATGCATAACAGCTGGCATGGCAACTGATCTGTGCATGGCCACAAAAACTGCAGAACTGTTGACACAGCTCAGCAAGTCCCAGGAGGCAACCTCCCCTCTGTGGACCTTGGCTCCTATCACTGCCTCAGTAAAGTAGCCAGCATAATTAAAGACCCCACCTACCATAGGCATTCTCAGTTCTCCCTCTCTCTCAGGGCAGAAGATACAAATGACTGAAAGCACATGCCACCAGGCTCAAGGACAGCTTCTATCCCACTGTTATCAGACTCTTGAATGGACCTCTTGTACAATAAGATGGACTGCTGAGCTCGCAAACTACCTCATTATGATCTTGCACTTACTCGTCTACCTACAACAAATAAACAAGCCCTTCAGCCACAAAGTTTGTGCCAGCCATCAAGTGCTCTAATTTTTTTTTATACTAATCCTACGCTATCTATTATATTGTCCTGTTTAACCATCAGCTTCTCCCAGATTCAACTAATCACTAGCACATTGAAGGTAAATTTATTGTGGCCAATTAATCCACCAACCTGCACATTTTTGAGCTTTGGGAGGAAACTGTGAAAATATATTCAAAATGTTGAGATTCTTTTAAGCATTTAATTTTGTAATGTGACAAAATGGAACCTGTATAATCCCAGAGTGCTTTGCTATATGCTAAGCATATATGTGACTGAAGGCATGTAATTATTGATCATTGTGTAAATAAGGGGAGATCGGTACTTTGTGTGGCCTTGAATAGAAGTGAAACAAGACTGCAGATGCTAAGTGGACGAGCTGATTTCCAGAACAGAAAACAGTCAATGAATAGCCTGGAAAACACTGTCTCATTTTCACTATGTTCTGTACCAGCAGTTATGGTTGAAATTACAATAAAAAGTGACTTGACTTGACTTGACTTGAAAACTTGGATAACAATGAACTTTGTAAGCTGTAAAATGGAAGCCGCCTGCTGTCAAATATGAAGAGTGGAGGTGGACTTCCCCTTGCAAGTAATAAATATGCTTTTAATTGATTCACTCTGAGTTTATTGTGCTTTGTTGTAAGACCTACGAAAGGTACACATTAGAACCCACATGGTCACAGAGAGAAAGTGCAAACTCCACACATACAATCTCCCATTGTTCCCACATTATTTCAACTGTCATGTCCAACCCACACTCTCTACAATCTCTTGAAGCCTCCCTTCATCTTTGTTACAACCCAGCCAGATTTGTACCATTAGCTGATTTCGATAGAATACACTTGGTCCATGCTTCCAAAGATGGTGGGTCCTTCAGAACTCCACTATTAACATCATCTGGCCAAAAACCCAGCCTGTTTGATCCTTCCTCCTTTCTTATTATGATTCAATTTTTTTTAGAGATACAGCATGGTAACAGGATCTTCCACAGCACGAGTCTGTGTTGCCCAATTACACCCATGTGACTAATTAACCTACTAACCCACACGTCTTTGGAAAGTGGGAGGAGACCCATGGGGAGAATGTACAAGCTCCTTAAAGACAGCAGTAGAATTCAATCCGGGACTCTGGATTATTATTTTTTAGGGCACTACTATCATCTTCCTGATGACAAATTCCAGCATTTCCCTGATGTTAGCTAGCTTGTAGGCTGCAAACACGAGGAAATCTGCAGGTGCTGGAATTTCAAGCAACACACATAAAAGTTGCTGGTGAACGCAGCAGGCCAGGCAGCATCTCTAGGAAGATGTACAGTTAATGTTTCGGGCCGAGACCCTTTGTCAGGACTAACCACAGTCGACGTTCGGGCCGAGACCCTTCATCAGTCCTGACGCAGGGTCTCAGCCCGAAACTTCAACTGTACCTCTTCCTAGAGATGCTGCCTGGCCTGCTGCGTTCACCAGCAACCTTTAAGTGTGTAGTTTATAGGCCTATGTTTTCTCTCTCCCTCTTTTCATAAATCCTCAATTACATTTACCACCTTCAGATCAGTGGGAACAAAATTGACAATTGAGATAGAGGGCATAATTTCAAAAGTGTCGGGATACGTACTTCAAAAGAAAGAAAATTAAAACATTTAACTGACTTAAAATGTTTTCAAAAATGGCAAAGTGAATTCTCTTATTTAATATGCCTAAGCTTCAGAAAAGTATTCAATGAAGTACCCTGTGGAAATGATTTTAAGGTAGAAGTGCTTGGAAAAGTGGATTTCTAGAATATACGAATTTTGGAAGGTGACAATTAGTGCATTCACTGTCTCCATGGCAACCCCTTTAAACAACTAAGAATGAAGATCCTGGTGATTTATCAGCTTCCAACCCCATTCATTTCCCCAGTAACATTTCTCACTGATGTTCATTTCTTCCATCTCCTTATTCATTCTGGACCTGCTATTCTTCACTTGTTGTGTAAGGACTGGAGTAGAAAATGTCCTCTCTTGGAATATGAAGACAGATGCTAAATTTTTACTTTCTCTGCCCTTTCCTTTTTCTTCCTTATAATTTCTTGTCTCTCAGAATGTAAAGGATCCACATTAACTTTTGCTTTCTAGCTATGTTGTAGTGTGATCACTCAAGTTGAGTATGATGTTCTCCTAAGGGGCTGCCTGTTGGTGGGTGTTCAGCTGGCTATTAAGGTCAGTTCAAGATCCACATAATCCAAGATGTCAGATGGATTCCCTTAATGGAGAATGACTGCATGTGACTTTGCTTAATGTGAGGAGGCTAATGTACATGCAGCCACCACATGGTCCTAGATAGGTTGGGGTCAGAGTTAGAACATAAGATACAGGAGCAGAATTAGGCCATTCAGCCCACTGAGTCTTCTCCACCATTCCATTATGGCTGATCCCAGATCCCATTCAACTTCATACGCTGGCCTTCTTGCCATATTCTTTAATGCCCTGACCAATCAGGAAATGACAAAATTCTGCCTTAAATATACCCACGGACTTGGCCGCCACCACAGTCTGTGGGAGAGCATTCCACGTATTCACTACTCCCTGGCTAAAAAAAACAAATTACCTTTGTTCTAAAGGGTCGCTCCTCAATCTTGAGGCTGTGCCCTCTCATTCTGGATACCCCCACCAGAGGAAACATCCACACCCACTCTATCTTGCCCTTTCAACTTCCGGTAGGTTTCGATGAGATCCCCCCACATTCTTCTAAATTCCAGTGAGTACAAGCCTGTAGCTGTCAAATGTTCCTCATATGTTAACCCCTTCATTCCCAGAACCATGCTCATGAACCTCCTCTGGAGTCTCTCTGAAGACAACACAACCTTTCTGAGATACGGGGCTCAAAACTGTTGACAATACTTCAAGTGCAGACTGACTAGTGTCTTATAAAGGCTCAGCATTAGCTCCTTGCTTTTATATTCTGTTCCCCTTGAGACAAATGCCAACATTGCACTTGCTTCCTTTACCACAGACTCAATCTGTAAATTGCCCTTCTGGGAGTCTTGCACGAGGACTCCTAAGTCCCTCCGCACCTCTGAAGTTTGAAGCTTCTCCACATTTAAATAATAGTCTGCACTATTGCTCCTTTTACCAAAATGCATTATCATACATTTCCTAACACTGTATTCCACCTACACCTTTTTGCCCATTCTTCCAATATGTCTAAGTCCTGCTGCAATCGCATTGTTTCCTCAGCACTATCTACCCCCCACTTATCTTTTTATCATTCGCAAACTTTGCCACAAAGTCATCAATTCCATTATCCAAATCACTGACAAGCAATGTGAGATGTAGCAGTCCCAATGCTGATGCATAAGGAACACCACTAGTCACTGGCCCCCTTTTATTCCCACTCACTGTCTCCCGCATGTCAGCCATTCCTCTATCCATGCCAATCTCTTTCCTGTAATGCCATAGGATTTTATCTTGTTAAGCAACCTCATATGTGGCACCTGAACAAACGTCTTCTGAAAAGCCAAGTAAATTACATCCACTGTCTCTCCTTTGTCCACCTTTCTTGTTAATTCTGTAACATGGAATGAAAGATAACTAGGGCCCCTTCACTCCTGCAGCTTTCCTCCAGCTTTGCTGCCATTGTCTTCCGCCAGCTGCGCCATTATGGTCTGGTTTGATCGTTCTTTGTCTGAAACCTCCCACTTTGACCTTACTGCATGTGTGACCCTATGAGGAACTAAATCCAAGTGGCATGGCTCTCCAGGTCTCTGGAACTCACAGGCCTTTCTACTATGGCAAGGTGACGATCCTTGGTGAGCCAGCCATCTGCACATTGCTTTTGTTTCCCAATAGATTACTTTCATATAAAAGTTGCTGGTGAACGCAGCATCTGCAGATTTCCTCATGTTTGCGAGATTACTTTCATATCCTACTTTTCCTTTCCTTTACAGATCCTTGGTCCTCCTTTGCTGAATTCTGAAATATTTCTTGTCATCAGGATAGCTTTTGGGATTTGGGGCTTTAGTGCAGGTATCTACTTACTCTAAACTTTGCATTAATTCCTTAAATCCTGACATTTTCACTTAATTTCATAGGTTTTACTGTATTTTTCAAAACGATTATAACAAACTCATATCTTAACATGTCTTCATTGTTTAAAGCCATGGTTTCAGCCTGAATTTTTGAGTATGTACAAAATTCTACTCAGTTTTGATCACTCTTCCCCAGACGCTCATACCTATTAAATTACTGATTGACCTTATTATACATTACCAGATCTAATTCCTTCATTGGCTCTTCTTGCATATTCAAAGGTACAAAGGTACAATTTAATATTAGAGAAATGTAGACAAAATACATCCTGTAATGCTTTTTCTTCGCAACCATCCACGAAAACAGAGGAGTGCCCCAAAGAATGAATGACAGTTAAATGGTAAAACCCCAAAGTAACCCCCCCCAGCTTCCCCCACCCACGCGTAAACAGCAGCGAGCAACAATGCCCCCTCCCCCCACCAGCAAAAAAAACAAGGGTCGGCACCACCAACAAGCGCTCAAGCTTGCGCAAAGCAATAGCAAAGACACAGACTTGCAGTTACCCTAAAGACTTTGTGTTTCACCCGGTATTTGACATATCGCAGGTTCTTGCTCTCCCTAATTAGTGAGAAAGAGGTGCCTCCATTTTCTCCATTCATTTAAAAAACAAGTACAATAACTGGTACTGGGTTGAATAAACAGTGTCATTCTATTCTTGCAACCAAGAAGACATCAATGTTGCGTAAACATTGGAGTCACATGGTAATATAGCGGTTAGCATAATGCTTTTATAGTGCCAATGACCTGGATTCATTCCTGTCACTGCCTGTAAGGAGTTTGTATGTTCTCCCCATGACAGCGTGGGTTTCCACAAGGTGCTCCGGTTTCCTCCAACATAGAACACAGAATAGTACAGCACAGTACAGGCCCTTCAGCCCACAATGCTGTGCTGACCCTCAAACCCTGCCTCCCATATAACCCCCCCACCTTAAATTCCTCCATGTACATGTCTAGTAGTCCCTTAAATTTCACTAGTGTATCTGCCTCCACCACTGACTCAGGCAGTGCATTCCACGCACCAACCACTCTCTGAGTCAAAAACCTTCTTCTAATATCCCTCCTGAACTTCCCACCCCTTACCTTAAAGCCATGTCCTCTTGTATTGAGCAGTGGTGCCCTGGGGAAGAGGCACTGGCTGTCCACTCTATCTATTCCTCTTAATATCTTGTATACCTCTATCATGTCTCCTCTCATCCTCCTTCTCTCCAAAGAGTAAAGCCCTAGCTCCCTTAATCTCTGATCATAATCCATACTCTCTAAACCAGGCAGCATCCTGGTAAATCTCTTCTGTATCCCTTCCAATGCCTCCACATCTTTCCTATAGTGAGGTGACCAGAACTGGACACAGTACTCCAAGTGTGGCCTAACCAGAGTTTTATAGAGTTGCATCATTACCTTGTCGCTCTTAAACACTATCCCTCGACTTATGAAAGCTAACACCCCATAAGCTTTCTTAACTACCCTATCTACCTGTGTGGCAACTTTCAGGGATCTGTGGACATGTACCCCCAGATCCTTCTGCTCCTCCACACTACCAAGTATCCTGCCATTGACTTTGTATTCTGCCTTGGAGTTTGTTCTTCCAAAGTGTACCACCTCACACTTCTCTGGGTTGAACTCCATCTGCCACTTCTCAGTCCACTTCTGCATCCTATCAATGTCTCTCTGCAATCTTCGACAATCCTCTACACTATCCACAACACCACCAACCTTTGTGTCATCTGCAAACTTGCCATCCCACCCTTCTACCCCATCCGGGTCATTAATAAAAATTACGAAAAGTAGAGATCCCAGAACCGATCCTTGTGGGACACCACTAGTCACAACCCTCCAATCCGAATATACTCCTTCCACCACGACCCTCCGCTTTCTGCAGTCAAGCCAATTCTGAATCCACCTGGCCAAACTTCTCTGGATCTCATGCTTTCTGACTTTGTGAATAAGCCTACCATGTGGAACCTTGTCAAATGCCTTAGTAAAATCCATGTAGATCACATCCACTGCACTACCCTCATCTATATGCCTGGTCACCCCTCAAAGAACTCTATCAGGCTTGTTAGACGTAATCTGCCCTTCACAAGGCCATGCTGACTGTCCTTGATCAGACCATGATTCTCTAAATGCCTACAGATCCTATCTCTAAGAATCTTTTCCAACAGCTTTCCCACCACAGACGTAAGGCTCACTGCACTATAATTACCCGGACTATCCCTACTACCTTTTTCAAACAAGGGGACAACATTCGCCTCCCTCCAGTCCTCCGGTACCATTCCCATGGACAACGAGGACATAAGGATCCTAGCCAGAGGCTCAGCAATCTCTTCCCTCACCTCGTGGAGCAGCCTGGGGAATATTCTGTCAGGTCCCGGGGACTTATCCATCCTAATGTATTTTAACAACTCCAACACCTCCTCTCCCTTAATATCAACATACTCTAGAACATCAACTTCACTCATATTGTCCTCACCGTCATTAAGTTCCCTCTCATTGGTGAATACCAAAGAGAAGTATTCATTGAGTACCTCGCTCACTTCCACAGCCTCCAGGCACCTTTATCTCTAATCAGTCCTACCTTCACTCCTGTCATCCCTCTGTTCTTCAGATAATTGAAGAATGCCTTGGGGTTTTCCTTTACCTTACTCACCAAGGCCTTCTCATGCCCCCTTCTTGCTCTCTTCAGTCCCTTCTTAAGCTCCTTTCTTGATACCCCATATTCCTCAATAGACCCATCTGATCCTTGCTTCCTAAACCTCATGTATGCTATCTTCTTCCACCTGACTAGATTTTCCACCTCACTTGTCACCCATGGTTCCTTGACCCTGCCATTCTTTACCTTCCTCACCGGCACAAATTTATCCTTAACATCCTGCAAGAGGTCCCTAAACATCGACCACATGTCCATAGTACACTTCCCTGCAAAAACATCATCCCAATTCACACCAGCAAGTTCTAGCTTTATAGCCTCATAATTTGCCCTTCCTCAATTAAAAATGTTCCTGTCCTCTCTGATTCTATCCATTTCCATGATAATGTTAAAGGCCAGGGAGCGGTGGTCACTGTCCCCCAGATGCTCATCCACTGAGAGATCTGTGACCTGACCCGGTTCATTACCTAGTACTAGATCTAGTATGGCATTCCCCCTCGTCGGCCTGTCAACATACTGTGACAGGAATCCGTCCTGGACACAATTAACAAACTCTGCCCCATCTAAACCATTGGAACTAATCAGGTGCCAATCAATATTGGGGAAGTTAAAGTCACCCATGATAACAACCCTTTTATTTTTGCACCTTTCCAAAATCTGCCTCCCAATCTGCTCCTCGGTATCTCTGCTGCTACCAGGGGGGACTATAGAACACTCCCAATAGAGTAACTGCTCCCTTCCTGTTCCTGACTTCCACCCATACTGATTCAAAAGAGGATCCTGCTACATTACCCACCCTTTCAGTAGCTGTAATTGTATCCCTGACCAGTAATGCCACCCCTCCTCCCCTTTTCCCTCTCTCTATCCCTTTTAAAGCACTGAAATCCAGGAATAATGAGAATCCATTCCTGCCATGGTGCCGGCCAAGTCTCTGTAATGGCCACTACATCATAATTCCATGTATGTATCCAAGCTCTCAGTTCATCACCTTTGTTCCTGATGCATCTTGCATTGAAGTACACGCACTTTAGCCCTTCTACCTTACTACCTTTACACCGTTTATTCTGCTTCTCTTTCCTCAAAGCCTCTCTATATGTTAGATCTGGCTTTACTCCATGCACTATACTTGCAGTTCTCGCATGACCTTTATCCTCCTCCACCTCACTATCTGCTCTAACACTCTGGTTCCCCTCCCCCTGCAAATCTAGTTTAAACTCCCCAGAGCAGCACTAGCAAACCTTCCCGCAAGGGTGTTAGTCCCCCTGCTGTTCAGGTGCAAACTGTCCCGTCGGAACAGGTCCCACCTTCCCTGGAACAAGGCCCAAATGTCCAGAAACATGAAGCCCTCCCTCCTGCACCAACTCCTTAGCCACGTATTTAGCTGTGTTATCTTCCTATTTCTAGCCTCACTAGCACGTGGCACGGGTAGCAATCCTGAGATCCTGTCTTTCAACTTTGCACCTAACTCCCTAAACTCTCTTTGCAGAACCTCCTCCTCCTTCCTATCCACGTCATTGGTCCCTACATGGACTACAACATCTGGCTGCTCACCCTTCTTCCTGAGAATACCGAGAACTCGATCCAAGAACATCCCAAAGAAGTACAGGTTATTAGGTTAATTGGTCACATGGACAGCACGGATTTTTTAAAAAATCATTTTTTAAAAGATTTCAGCATGGCATTATGGCACATTAATGCTTAACTAAAACCTGGCACTCCTGCCAGGATGGAGAAAGTAGCCACCAATTTATCATTAACTTATCTATCGCAGAGATCAATTCTTCACGAAAACAAACAAGAGACAAAAATATTCCGAAGGGCAGTCAGGAGATACAAGAAATTGCAGGTGCTGAGATTTACAGCAAAAAAAATCGCTGCAGAGAACTTAACAAAGCAGCATCTGTGGAGGCAAAGGAATAGAGAGGTCAAGTCAAATCAAGTTCATTGTCATGTGCACAGGTACATCTACAGTATATATAGGGGCAAAGGAAAACCTACTAGCAGCGGCATTACCGACACATTGCATTACAGGCACAACATTAAGAAGAAAAAAAAACATAAATTATACAAGAATGGTACAAGAAAGAACACAACAAGAACCAAAGAAAATTATAAACACAAGAGATCCTGCAGAAATCTTGAACAACACACACAAAATACTGAGGGAACTCAGCAAGTCAGGCAACATCTATGGAGGGGAATAAATAGTCGACGTTTCGGATCCAGACCCTTCATCAGGACTGAGAGTGCAGACCATATTTGGCCAATATATAGAAGTGAGAGGAAGGGGCAAAATCGAGGCTGGGAAATGATTTGTTAAATCAGTCAGCAACTGGCTTGAAGTATTGCTCATTTCATCACCTCTTCTCAATCAGCAGTTCAGCGTATCATCAACGTATTGTTAGCAAAATATAGCTGGTAAATGCCACTTCAGTCTTCCGATTGTAAAAATACAGCTGAATAATATTTGCGGTTCCACTCTGGGATAATTCACACTCAAATTAAGTAAGCTCATTATATATCAGAATATCAGTAAATATCACAACATGCTCATTCTTGCTTCACTATCATTAAATGAGCAAAATACCGATTTCACATTCACATTACCCAACGTGATAACACTGAATTACATGATGGCTTTCCGGTGATCTAATATGTAGCAACTAGAGTATCAGAAAATGATTTTCCAAGATCAATCACCCTACTCATCATGCTGTGCACTAGAGGCAAGTGTTCGTCACTAATATTTAAAAGGTTTTGCTGACAGAAAAGACCTGCTTGTTGATTAAAGGGCCTGTCTGGATAACCTTTTATTTGAAGAATGATTGCCAGTGGGTGACAAATACTTCTGTGTTACTTCCAAGGCAAAGATATTGACATTCAAATTCATGGTGCTTACATTGAGCAGATGTCACTGTTGGCAAGCAGCTTCACATCAACTGCAGGTATAGCTAGTGCAGGGCAAAAAAACAAGTACTACCAATCTAAGCCAGAAGCCCTCAGCAGTTGAATAAGTCACAATTCACTGCCAAATCTTTCTTTCAATAATTGTACACTCAGAGGGCACTTTTACCCAATAAAGTGGCCGCTGAATGTATGTTTGTGGTCTTCTGCTGCTGTAGCTTATCCACATCAAGGTTTGACGTGTTGTCCATTCAGAGATGCTCTTCTGCACACCACTGTTATAACTCATAGTTATTTGAGCTACTGTCACCTTCCTGTCAGCTTGAACCAGTCTGGCCATTCTCCTCTCTGACCTCTCTCATTAACGAGGCATTTTTGCCCACAGCACTGCCGCTCACTGGATATATTTTGTTTTTTGTACTATTCTCTGTAAACTCTAGAAACCATTGTGCATTAAAATTCTAGGAGATCAGCAGTTTCTGAAATACTCAAACCACCCCATCTGGCACTAACAATCATTCTACAGTTAAAGTTACTGACATCACATTTCTTCCCCATTCTGATGTTTGGGCTGTACAACAACTGAACTCCTTGACCATGCCTTTATGCATTGAGCTACTGCCACATGATTGGCTGATTAGATATTTTAGGATAGTCCAGTCATTTCTGGTTCCCTATTATAGTAAGGATGTGGAAGCTTTGGAGAGGGTGCACAAGAGGGCATTTGCTATATGGAGAGGTTGGACAAACTAGGGTTGTTTTCTCTGATGGTGAGGTCTAATTTGCGATATTGTGTGTAGTTCTGGTCACCTACATACAGATGAGCTATTGATACCATTGAAAGAGTGCAGAGAAAATAAACAAGGATGTTGCCAGGACTTGAGTACCTGAGTTAGAGAGAAACGTGAATAGGTTAGGACTTAAGAGTGTAGCAGAATGAGGGGAGATTTGATAGAAGTATATAAAATTATGAGGGGTACAGTCAGGATAAATGCAAGCAAGCTTTTTCTACCAAGTTTAGGGAGACTAGAGCTAGAGATCATGGATTAGAACATAGAACATAGAATAGTACAGCACAGTACAGGCCCTTCGGCCCACAATGCTGTGCTGACCCTCAAACCTTGCCTCTCATATAAGACCCCACCTTAAATTCCTCCATATACCTGTCTAGTAGTCTCTTAAACTTCACTAGTGTATCCGTCTCCACCACTGACTCAGGCAGTGCATTCCATGCATCAACCACTCTCTGAGTAAAAAACCTTCCTTTAATATCCCTCATTGAACTTCCCACCCCTTACCTTAAAGCCATGTCCTCTTGTATTGAGCAGCGGTGCCCTGGGGAAGAGGCGCTGGCTATCCACTCTATCTATTCCTCTTATTATCTTGTACAACCTCTCTCATGTCTCCTCTCATCCTTCTTCTCTCCAAAGAGTAAAGCCCTAGCTCCCTTAATCTCTGATCATAATGCATACTCTCTAAACCAGGCAGCATCCTGGTAAATCTCCTCTGTACCCTTTCCAATGCTTCCACATCCTTCCTATAGTGAGGTGACCAGAACTGTACTCAGTACACCAAGTGTGGCCTAACCAGAGTTTTATAGAGCTGCATCATTACATCGCAACTCTTAAACTCTATCCCTCTACTTATGAAAGCTAACACCCCATAAGCTTTCTTAACTACTCTATCCACCTGTGAGGTAACTTTCAGGGATCTGTGGACATGTACCCCCAGATCCCTCTGCTCCTCCATTAAAGGTGAAATGCTTAACAGGAACATGAGGGAGAACTTCATCGCCCAGAGAGTGGTGAGAGTATGGAATAACCTGCCAGGGCAGGTGGTGGATAAGAGAAATGTGCATAGATTATTAGATGGGAGAGCTATGGAAGGCTGTGGTCCAGGTGCAGGTCAATGGGACTACACAGATTAATAGTCTGGCACAGACTAGATGGGCCAAAAGGCCTGTTTTTGTGCTGTAGTGTTCTATGCCTCTATCAAGCATGTATACCTAATAAAGTGTGTACTGAGTGTAATCTCATTACAAACACTCATTGTTTTTAACTCTACACTCAAGCATATCCCATTGTCATAACCCCACTATTAATTCCAAGGCATGTTGCTTCTTAAAAGTCAAAAAAACTGACCCTTTGCATGTGAAGGTCGTTCTCTAGCATACAATCTCCCTAAGCACTACTGACAGGAAAATCCCAAAGCAAATACTGCCACATCTTTCTTAATGTGCTTTCAGTCGACAACAAGGTAAAATTGAACTACAGTGCTGTATCAGACCAAAGGTTACACTGATAATTCTGTTAGCGTAATTAGATCTTTACACCACATGTTAAAATTTAGAGTTTTTTTATATATTCATACGTTATTTTATGATTCTGTGGCCTGACATAATGTAAGTCTGCGGCTGCTTAACACGCATCTTCACCTCTCTTTGAAGAATATGATTGGCAAGCCTAAAGTTTAGCCAAGTTGCTTTCACACTGTTGACTTAGACAACAGGGGCCTTTCCATTAAATCAGACTCACATGGTTCACATGGTGTTAATACAAATTACAAAGAAAGAAGTTACATATTGGATTTGAAGGTATAACCAGCTGTGAGATGGTATGATATGCACGGGATATTCTACAGTTGCTGCAAGTCTAGAGCAACACACAAAAAATGCTGTGGGAACTCAGCAGTATGGAATAAGTATTTTGGACCGAGACCTTTCATCAGGAATGAAAAGGAAAGGGGAAGAAGGCAGAATAAGAAGGTGGCTGGTGAGAAAGGAGCACAAGTTGTAGACTACCAGGTGAGGTAGAAGGTGAGAGGGTGGTGGAGGGGTGGAGTGAGAAGCAAGGAAGCGACCGATGGAAAAGGCTGAAGAAGGATGAATCTAGTTGAAGAGGAGAGTGGACCAAGGGAGAAAGGAAGGAGAGGCAACCAGAGGAAGGTGATGGGCAGGTTAGGAGAAGAGAAGGCATGAGACGGGAGCCAGAACAGCTATTGGAAAGCTGGGGGGGAGGGGGGGGTGGCAGTGAGAAATTTTAATGCTAGTTAGAGAAACCAATGTTCATGCTGTCAGATTAGAGACTACCCAGACTGAATATGAGGTACCCTGCTGAGTTCCTCCAGCAGATGGTATAATATTATTGGAAAGATCATTTTTGTATCATCACAATTTTACAAAATCACTGTGCAGGGTAATTAAGATTACGCCACCATCTGGTATAAATGCCTTGCATTCTACTTTGTTAATGTTTACAGGTGAAATGAACAGAGTAAAGGGTAAGACTGAGGAGTAAGCAAAGCTGAAGCAGTACATAGTGAGCCTTTGGCTCAGTGGTACATCAAAGAATCAGATCCTTCAGCTTCTCAAGTCCCTTTCAGATGACTAGGCAACTATTTTTACACTAATCCCAACCTAATTCACTTCATTCCTCTCACAGTCTTATCAACTCTTTTCCCCTCCCTGCATCCTCCACCCCCCCCCCATCATCCTGACTCATCACCACAAAAGGGACACTTTACGGTGTACTGGAGGTAAGGGTTGAACACATGTAATTGAAGCCCTAAGGCAGAACCTCTGCTAGTTGTACCAGTGTGGTGTCCATGGTGCAGAAGTTCAAGTTTATCATCATCTGACTGTACATATATACAACCAAATGAAACACCATTCCTCTGGACCAACCCACAAAACATATATCACACACAGCACATTAAACAAAATACTACCACAGATAAATCAATAAAATATAATTTAAGTTGCAGGTACTGCACAGCACAGGTGCAGAGTAAACAGTAAACAGTACTCGTGACAAGACCTTGGTGGTGGCAAAATATTCATTAGTCTCATTGCCTGAGGGAAGAAACTGTTACCCGGTCTGGAAGTCCCCTCATCCTGATGCTCCTGTACCTTCTTCCTGACAGTGGTGGGTCAAAGAGATTGGGGGATTGGTGGTAGAGATTTCAACATGGATTTTCCAACCACTTCCAACAAGGATGTGGTGATTTGGAATCTGGAGAGCAGTTGCATAAAATCCTCTTTTCCTAGTCATGGACCTGGCCCAGTTTGGGTATGATATTGGAAACGTTTATTTAAAGGCTGCAAATAATGACAATAACAAACAGAGTGGAGATAATTGTGTAGGTAAAGAAAGAAATATTAGCTTTATTTGTCACATGTGCATTGAACTATCAGAGCATACAGTGAACTGCATCGTTTGTGTCAATGGCCAGCATAATCCTAGAACTGTAGTGTCCTGATGAAGGGTCTCGGCTGAAGGAAACGTCATCTGTACTTCTTCCTATAGATGCTGCCTGGCCTGCTGCCTTCCACCAACATTTTGTGTGTGTTACTTGAATTTCCAGCATCCGCAGATTTCCTCGTGTTTGCATTACCTTAGTAATTTTGTCTGTTTCTTTTACAAGGCCAAGTTGCTTGCTTGGCGCTCAACCCAGTACGGATGGAAAGCGTGCAAGGAGCCAGCCAGATTCAAACCCAGGACCACTCACCTCGAAGTCCAGTCCAGATGTCACTACATCACCAGCCAGCAATACTAAATCCCTTCTAGACTAATTACCCCACTTTTATTGGGGAACATTGCTGCTGCCTCTGTTTCTTTAACTGTTTAAACAACTTCTTTTAAGACAACTGCGCAGTCACTTGAGTATTTGGAAGTCACGTGTAAATGACTCAACTCTTCGAGTGACATGGTGCTGGCAACATACCTACCTGAATGAGATCTGTCGTTCCAGATTGGCATGGTTTCATATCCAATGATTCCCCAGTGCAGCGCTTTGTGTTGTTGCAATGATGAAATTGATTTGAATAAACCATGAACAATATAATGAAAATTCCACCCATCCCTAAGGTCTTGAAGTGACCTGCTTTTAAAATAACTCAGTGCAGAATGTTGAAGACATTCAATGGCTATTTCAGAATGCTTGACTATTTTAATGTAGGCTGTGCTAATTCACCTCCTCTAATAGGGCAGCTTTGAAAGTGCAGTTCAGACAAGCAAAGAGGAGTGGTACTGAGTCACTTATTGTCACACATGGCTTTCTGAAAAACAGAAATGTTCAAGTCTTATTTAGGTCAGTTACTTTAGAATATTTTCAACCCTGGTTATTCACTATGCATCAACTGTTTGCTCAGGGATTACATGCGGCTATTAAAAGTTAACTATTCACATAATCACAACCCAGGTTTGAAAGCATCTATATTATTTTATTAGGGCAATGCTTTCATCTTTTATATGACATTACATCTAACTTTATATCAGATTAACTACAAAGAGATTTTACTGCGTTTCCATTCATTTAAGAAAACCGAAGTAATTAGAATGAACTATAAATGAATTGCCTTGTGGAATAATGCTTCAATATAACGTGCCCTAAAGTCAACTGTTTCCATTTCAAACAATTCATACAAAGGTTTGAACAGGTGCAACAGGCTGCTTTTTTTGTCAAGGGCTGCATAACATAGGACAGGTTTGGGCCAGTACGCGGTGGATTTTAGACGAATGAGGGAGGGATCTCATTGAAATCTATCGAGTATTGAAGGGCCTAGATAGAGTGGATGTAGAGAGGATGTCTCCCATAGTGGGGGGAATCTAGGACCAGAGCGAGCAGCCTCAGAGTAAAAGAATGTCCCTTTAGAACAAAGGTGAAGAGGAATTTCTTTAGCCAGAGGTTGGTGAACCTGTGGAAGCCAAGTCATTGGGTATATTTAAAGCAGAGGTTGATAGGTTCTTGATTAGTCAGGGTGTCAAAGGTTCTGGGGAGAAGGCAGGAAAATGGGGATGAGAGGGATGATAAGTCAGCCATGAACCAATGACAGAGCAATGGCCTAATTCTGCTCCTATGTCTTATGGTACACTCGATTCTTTCTATTGGTACTACAGGTTAAAAATAGATGACGGGAATAAAAGACACCATGAGCTCAATACTGGTTTCATGTCTACCAACCTGAACACCTGCCATTAGTTAATATAAACAAAACTTAGAATTTATAAAGTGATTATTGTAACACAGCTTCTCATCACTTTTGCAAATGTGGGTAATGAGAAATACGTATATACAGTATGCTATAGTGTATATTATCTATAAAATATAGGTAAAAAGGATGATGCCAGGACTTGAGGACCTGAGTTAGAGGAGAAAGGATGAATAGATGAGGACTTTAGTGTTGGGCACATGGCCAAGTGGTTAAGGCGTTCGTCTAGTTACCTCAAGGTCGCTAGTTCAAGCCTCAGCTGTGGCAGAGTGTTTGTGCCCTTGAGCAAGGCACTTAATCACACATTGCTCTAGTCTGTGCGAGGAGTGGCGCCCCACACAGACTTCCAATCTGCGCCTTGTAATCCATGAAAATGCCCGGCGCAGGCCTCTCATGGTCTGGGTTGACGTTCCCTCCCTCCCCTTATTCCCTGGAGTGTCGGACAATGAGGGGAGATTTGACAGAGGCATCCAAAATAATGAGGGGTATAGATAAGTTAGTTGCAAGTACACTTTTTCCACTGAGGCGGCGTGAGACTAGAATTAGAGGCCATGGGTTAAGGGTGAAAGAAATTTTTCACTCAGAGGGTGGTAAGAGTGTGGAACTAGCTGCCAGTAGAGGTGGTGGATGTGGGTTTGATTTCAACACCTGTGGACAGGAGGGGGATGGAGTGTTATGGTCCAGGTGCAGGTTAATGGGACTGGGTAGATTAATACTTTGACACGGACTAGAAGGGCTGAAGGGCCTATTTCTGTGCTGTAGTGTTCAATGACTCTATGACTCTATAAATCAGATTGCTGGAAGGAAAACACTAACTTACTCAAGCTTTAAATGCATTAATAACTAGTTACCAAAAATAACTGGGACCCCTTTGCTAGAGAATTGACTTGAAATTTATGTACCTAAGACGGAAAAAACAACTTTCCCTTTTTGCTCCCTTCATGTAGTACTTTATATTAGCAATCTTTGTTTTGTTTACACATGCCATGAACCTAAAATATGTCAACTTTAAAAACAACAACAGAAAATTAGCAGCGTAAACTCACCCTTTATCAATCTCGATGGCAGCGCCACTGCACGTGCGCTAATTATTAACACAGGAGATTCTGCAGATGCTGGAAACCCAGAGTAATGCACACAAAATGCTGGAGCAACTCAGCAGGTCAGGCAGCATCTATGGACAAGAACAAACTGTTGATGTTTTGGGTCAAGACCTTTTATCAGTACTGATGAAGGGTCTTGGCCCAAAACGGTGATTGCTCATTCTTCTGACCTGCTGAGTTCCTCCAGCATTTTGCTTGTGTATGTGTGTTATTGTGCAAATTATTCTTTTATTTTGAAGTTACATACAGTAACACCAACATTTACTTCAGTAAATGCTCCTCAGCAGGACAGGACAATGACATAGCTCCTGACTCACAGCTCCACCTGCCCAGATTCAATGCCAACCCCTACTGCTGTCTGTGCAGAGTCTGCACATTCCCACACGACTTCATGGGTTTTCTCTGGACGCTGCAGTTTGTACCCACAGATTTCAAAAGTGAGCAACTGGGGGGTTGATTGGCCACTGTAAATTGCTCTTTATACAGTGTGTATGTGAGTGGATTAGAATGCCAAGGGAACATAATGGGATTAGTGTAGGATTAGGATTAGGGTAAATCTAGTCAGTGTAGTGGGTCTGCTGCAAAGACCAAGGAGGTATTTAAAAGTGCTTAGAAACTCTGTGCTCTGTCCTAGTGTACTAAGCTACCAACTGTGTGACTAACAGAATTCTAAAGAAATGAACTGTCACTCAAATATGACCATGCTGGGTCTGTAAACATATTTTACAGTTCACTAAAATGGCAATTATTAAATCCAAGGTGGTACCTCTCAGAGATTTTTGTAGGTTAATTTTTAGACGATGGTAAAGTCATTTAATAATTTATGGTTAATCAGGTTTGTCGGGGGTTGTCGGGGCAGCATGGCTCAAAGGGCCAGAAAGGCCTACTCTGCACTGTATCATTAAATAAAATAAATAAACAAACACAGCTCTTAAAAGAAGCATGCCAGATAAGAAAAGGCTCAGCTGGCCGAGAACTAATTACTGTATTGTGTTGGACAACATAAACGTTCTAGACTAAGTCAAAAGAATGATTTAAACCGAGGTGACGACAGAAAGTGCAGAGACCCAAAAATTGGCCTAGTTCATCCTAACCTCAGTTGTTGGTTCTACAGAGAACTTCTGCAGATGCTGGAAATACAAGCAACACACAAAGAATGAAGGAGGAACTCAGCAGGCCAGGCAGCACCTATGGAAAAGTGAATGTTTCGAGCTGAGACCTTTCATCAGGACTAGAAAAAAAAAGATGAGGCGTCAGAGTTAGAAGGTGGAAAGAGGGGAGGAAGAAACATAAGGTGATAGGTGAAACTGGGAGGAGGAGGGGTGAAGAAAAGAGCTGGGAAATTGATTGGTGAAAGAGATACAGGACTGGTGAAAGGGAAATCTGATAGAAGAGGACAGAAGGCCATGGAAGAAAGAACGTTTGGTAATACCGCCCCCGCTTCATTATTTCCCATTCCCATTTCCCTCTCTCACCTTATCTCCTCACTTACCCATCATCTCCCTATGGTGCTCCTCCCACTTCTCTTTCTTCTCTGGCCCGAAACGGCCGACTGTACTCTTCTTCATAGATGCTGCCTGGTCTGCTGAGTTCTTCCAGCATTTTGTGTGCATTGCTGCAGAGAACTATTGGCTCACATATGGGCGGGGGTCAGATCCACATGACTTCCCACCAACATATTGCAACCAGAAGTCAGGAAGGGTTGGAGATCAGATGTAAATATTGTGGGCCTTCAGCTCCACCAATGGATTTAGCATTAAGTCCTTCAACTTTATACCAGGGTTTACTTGAATAGGCCCACCAGCCTTGAGAGTGGGGAGGTGGCTTGTTGTTTTCATCATCTATATTACGTAACAATTATAATTCAATTTTAGGACTTGTGTTTCATATACAATTAGTTCTATTTAATAATTTTTAAAAAATTAACACCCTTAGGGAGCAGTGACTCAGAAAGGCAGCGTCCATTATTAAGGACCTCCAGCACCCAGGGCATGCCCTTTTCTCACTGTTACCATCAGGTAGGAGGTACAGAAGTCTGAAGGCACACACTCATCGATTCAGGAACAGCTTCTTCCCCTCTGCCATCCAATTCCTAAATGGACATTGAAGCTTTGGACACTACCTCACATTTTTTTTTAAATATCCAGTATTTCTATTTTTGCACTTCTTAAAATTTATTCAATATACGTAATTGATTTACTCGTTTATTTATTATTTTTTAAATTTTTATTTATTATTATTCTTTTTCTCTGCTAGATTATGTATTGCATTGATCTGCTGCTGCTAAGTTAACAAATTTCACGTCACATGCCAGTGATAATAAACCCGATTCTGATTCTTTTGAACTGTTACTGGGCACCATGGTGGCATAGCAGTGAGCTCCACGCTCTTACAGCTCAGGGTGTTCTGGAGTTTGTAGTTCGATTCCAGCATGGTTCTGTAAGGAATCTCTGTGTATTCTCCACGTGGAATGTGTGGGGTATCTCTGGGTCCTCCCACAGACCAAAAGACCTACCAGGTCCTGTGATAAGGTTAGGATTATCCAGGGTTGTGGGGTTGCTGAGGTAGGAAGGCCTACTCTGTGCTGTACCGCTAAATAAATAAATAACATTGTGATATTTAAAAGGCATTTGGACAGACAAGTGAATAGAAAAGGTTTTGAGGGATTAAAGTTTTAAGGTTAAGATAAAGTGGATGCGAAAAGGATGGTACAAAAGAGGGGGAGGCTTGAAAAAGAGGGCACAGCCTCAGAATACAAGGGTGTCTCTCTAGAACAGAGATGAGGAGGAAATTATTTAGCCAGATGGTGGTGAATCTGTGGATTGCTGTGGAGTCCAAGGCACTGGGCATATTTAAAGAGGAGGTTAATAGGTTCTTGATTAGTAAGGGTGCCAAAGGTTATGGCGAGAAGAAGGTAGAATGGGGTTAAGAGGGAAAATGAATCAAATGAATAATTGAATGGGAAAGCAACTCAATGGGCTGAATGGCCTAATTCTGCTCTGCTGTCTTGTTTTACCAGAATCAGGTTTAATATCACCAGCATATGCCGTGGAAATAGTTGTCATTGCGGCAGCAGTAAAATGCAATACATAATAATAGAAAAAATGTGAATTACAGTAAATATATACATATAAAGGATAATTTAAATAAGTAGTTCAAAAATAGAAATTAAAAAAGTCGTCAGGTAGTGTTCATTCAGAAATCGGATCGCAGAGGGGAAGAAGCTGTTCCTGAATCATCGAGTGTGTTCCTTTAGGATTCTGTAGCTCCTTCCTGATGGTAGCAATGAGACCAAGTCATGGCCTGAGCAGGTCTTATGAATTTGGGCCAAATAAATGCAAGTGGATGGGTCTAGCTCATTTAGACAACTAGCTTGACACGGACAAGGGAATGAAGGGCCTGTTTCCATGCTGTATAGCTCTATGACTCTAATACTCTTAAAGACACCTATACACCACTGAGAGACACCATCTTTAAAAAGACCTAATGTGAATAATTACAAGCTAATTAATTTAAAATGCGAGAAGGAGAAAATGTTGCAGTTAAGACGTGACTGGTAAGTAAGTGAATGAAATTCCATCCAACAAATTAAAAATTTGTAAACGCAGTGCAGTGGCCATTGTCCACATCTGTTTGAAAAGTTAAGGTGACCCCTGTTTCCATCCAGGGAGTCAGTGTGGACATGGTGGAGGATTATAAATATCTGGGGATACGAATTGACAATAAACTGGACTGGTCAAAGAACACTGAGGCTGTCTACAAGAAGAGTCAAAGCCATCTCTATTTCCTGAGGAGACTGAGGTCCTTTAACATCTGCCGGATGATGCTGAGGATGTTCTACGAGTCTGTGGTGGCCAGTGTTATCATGTTTGTTGTTGTGTACTGGGGCAGCAGGCTGAGGGTAGCAGACACCAACAGAATCAACAAACTCATTTGTAAGGCCAGTGATGTTGTGGGGATGGAACTGGACTCTCTGACGGTGGTGTCTGAAAAGAGGATGCTGTCCAAGTTACATGCCATCTTGGACAATGTCTCCCATCCACTACATAATGTATTGGTTGGGCACAGGAGTACATTCAGCCAGAGACTCATTCCTCCGAGATGCAACACAGAGCGTCATAGGAAGTCATTCCTGCCTGTGGCCATCAAACTTTACAACTCCTCCCTTGGAGGGTCAGACACCCTGAGCCAATAGTCTGGTCCTGGATTTATTTCATAGTTGACTGGCATAATTTACATATTACTATTTAACTATTTATGGTTTTATTACTATTTATTATTTATGGTGCAACTGTAATGAAAACCAATTTCCCCTGGGATCAATAAAGTATGACTATGACTATAACATCACATGGAGATACTGGACAGAGTAGACCACAGAGGGAAAGTACATTTGG
This sequence comes from Mobula birostris, assembly GCF_030028105.1. Taxonomy (NCBI): domain Eukaryota; kingdom Metazoa; phylum Chordata; class Chondrichthyes; order Myliobatiformes; family Myliobatidae; genus Mobula; species Mobula birostris. The sequence goes on along the minus strand of NC_092387.1, from coordinate 53,751,837 downwards.
CCTTGTTCACAACCAACACTGTTTGCACTCCACGTCTCCACCTACATCACATCAATCTCACAGCATAACTTTTACTTCCTTTCCTCTCATCTAGCTTCATTTTGAAATCATAGCTAACTTCTCCATTCACCTTCCGCAATTTTGGATTCCACATTCTAATCATCCCAATACAAAGAAACTCACCCTTCATCCTCTTTTGGATTTATTAGCAATCATCTTGTGTTTATGGCCCCTGATTTTGGACTTCCACACCAGTGGGACTATTCCATCCTCAGCTACTCTGTCCAAGCCATCCATAACTTTTAAAGACTTCACTTTGGTCTCCTCAAAGTCTTCTTTCTAAGAAAAATGCCTTAGTGTTCAATACTTTCTGACATGTATAATTTTTCAGTTCTTGTATCATCCCTGTAAATCTGGTTTTGCACTCTCATCATTGTCAGACTATAAAAAGAATATAGAGGCAAAAGAGAAATCAGTTCTCACTGTCTGTTCTTTAAATATACACTTAGTGGCTATTTTATTTGGTATACCTTTACACCTGCTTGTTCATGCAAATATCTAATCAGCCAATCACGTGGCAGCAACACGATGCGTAAAACCATGCAGACGTGGTCAAGAGGCTCAGTGGCTGTTCATATCAAACATCAGAATGGGGAAGAGTGTGATCTAAGACTTCGACTGTGGAATGATTGTTGGTGCCAGATGGGATGGTTTGAGTATCTGAGAAACTGCTGATCTCTCAGGATTTTCACACACAACAGTCTCTGGAGTTTACAGAGAATGGTACACGAAACAAAAAGCTTCCAGTGAGCAGTAGCTCTGTGGGTGAAATGCCTTGCTAATGAGAGAAGTCAGAAGAGAGTGGCCAGACCGGTTCCAGCTGACAGGAAAGTGACAGCAATTTAAATAACCACACTTTACAACAGTGGTGTGCAGAAGAGCATCTCTGAACGCACAACATGTTGAACCTTGAAGTGGATTTGCTTCAGCAGCAGAAGACCACACTGGATTCCACTCCTGTACCTAATAAAGTGGCCACTGAGTGTATGTTTCTGACCTTCTGCTGCAGCAACTCATCTGCTTCTTTTGCTTATTCTTCTTTCAAATATGATTCTGCTTCTATTGGAACCTCTGATTTACATTTTGATGGCATGTTTTTAGGCCGATTGTACGATCTGGAGCTTTGCTGTCTCCGAGGAGTTTGGTGAGGTTTCTAGTGGAGTGTGTAACCTGGAGGTGTGGCGCGAGCCCATGATCGACTCCATTTCTCGCCGATCCCCCCGATAAAAATGTCACGCAAAATTGAAATGAAAATGTAAACGGACAAGTGCGGAAGGTGGGCGGGCGTTCAACACGACCTGCCTGTGTTTGAGCAGTCTCCCTCACTCAATGCTGCCGGAGGAGGCTGCCATAGTCTTGGGTCTTGGACTAGCTTTAATTGACTGGGTCCAACTGAACTGAACTAAACTGAACATTCCAAGACCGTTTCAATGACTCTGTGGTGTGATATTTTATATTGTACGCTTTTTCCTCTTTTTTGCCATTTGCATGATTTGTTCTTTATTTGCGCGCATTGGGCGTTTGACGTTCTCAATGGAGTTTCTTTATTTCGTGGCTGTCTGTGGGAAGATGAATCTCAGGGTTGTATACTGCATACACACTTTGACAATAAATGTTCTTAGAATTTTGATCATATAGCTTCCATTATCTATTGTTTGGTCTGAACAACAACTGAACCTCTTGACCATGTCTACATGTTTTTATGCATTGAATTGCTACCACATGATTGGCTGATTAGATATCTGTATTAATGTGCAAATACAGAGATGTGCAGCTGTACCTAATAAAGTAGCCACTGAGAGTACATGACTCTATATTATCTCAGTTGATCAGAACAAGACTTATTTAAACACACAAAAAAGGCAAGTACAATTTTAACCAAAATCTCAACCACCATATTTTTTTACAGCAACACACATGAATGATTCATATTTTTGAGATGGCTGAAGATCTAATTTCACAATTGCACTCCATTTAATCCTGGCTACATCAATAAAGATTAACCCTGGTAGAATGACAGATAAAGCAATGGGAGCTCTGTCATACTCTCTTGTATCTCATCACCAGTTCAAAGAACCATCCTAAAGAAATCAAATGAGCAACAAATTAAATTTATTTTTCAGTACCAACAGTTTGCTGACCGCATTGACACTCATTATAAGGGTATAAAAATCATCAAGTTTGTTAGGAACGTTAATAATCAAGTCTGTGTTTCCTTGGAACATACACAAGATTTCTGAGGTTTAGGTGCGATTAAAACTGCAAATTAAGTGCAGTAATAAGCAAAATTAGCATCTCACTTAATACATGAAAAATATTTACACGTGTAACATATTAATAGCAGCATCAAAACCATACAGACTTGCTTACAAGGTAGTTGAAACGATGTTTATATTTTTCAACACATCTCATCTGACTACTTTCAATAATTGTAATATTCACAGAGTGCATTTCAAGCCGATCTATCATATTCAACAGAATAAACACACAATCATTTTTAAATACATTTAGGACTTCCATTTAACAAAACTGTTATGAAAGTAAAGGCTGATTTGAAGAGTAAAGCCCAAAGGAACCAATTTCCTATTAAAGCATCTGATAGACAAAGTGACAGCATATTACTTTCCAGCTTCAATTTTTGGAGCATGTGAAAAATGTTGTGGTTGCTGGTATGTGGTCCAAGATGAGTCATAAATCTTCCTTTATCTCTTTCATGGTGTTAGCAGAAAAGGATGAGTTGCTTTTTTCCATCTCATTCACATGTCTATCTGTCTGTTATCCATGCCCTTGAGCAAAGATTACTGATGCCCTGCCTTTGATATATGACACATCACACAGCAGCTTTTCATTGACTGAATTAACCTGGAAAAAAAATGCAAACCTGCCTGCAGTTTGTTCCCAAACTTTCTCATAATTCTTTTGGACAAACTGGCATCCTCTCACATCTAAAACAAAGCATATATTGTAGGTGACTTTATATTATATTGATCCCAATGCATGGTATTCCTTTGCTACATTTTCATTATATGTACAATGTAACCTCTTGACACTTACGTTCCCAATGCCATCTCTTTGGTAAGCTAATAGTCTAATATATCATTGTCCTCATTAAACACTGACATCGTTGTGTCTGCTTCCTCGCATACACTACAGATACTAAATAAAGTAATTATTTATATCCCCTTTTTGTAAAATATAACTTTCCTGCACTACAACTCCATGGGTTCTAAGGTGGCTGATGAGATCATTGTTGGACTCAGACTGTGTAACTATTGGTAGAGTACCTAGTTTCCATCTGGGTAGCCTATAACTTGATGGCATGAACATCAATTTCTCCTTCCGGTAATTTTTCCCCTCCCCTTTGGCCTCTTACTTCTCCTTTCTCCTTATCGGTCTATCACCTCTCCCTACCCCTCAGTACCTCTCCTCCTTCCCTTTCTCCTATGGTCCACTCTCCTCTCCTATCAGATTCCTTCTTCTCCAGCCTTTATCTTTTACATCCATCCCGCTTCACCTATCACCTTCCAGCCAGTCCCTGCTACCCCTCCTGCCACCTTTCTGTTCTGGCGTCCTCCCCCTTCATTTCCAGTCTTGATGAAGAGTCTCGGCCCAAAATGCCATCTGCTTATTCACTTCCATAGATGCTGCCTGACCGGCTAAGTTCCTCCAGAATGTTGTGTGTGTTGCTGTGTTGTCAGCATCTACAGAATATCTTATGCTTATGGGTAGAGTACTTGACGGGAGAGTGGGTAGTTGATGTGAGGTGGTGTCCTCCTCTTGTCAGTTACAAAGGTATAGTCCTGATATTAAATCTGCATTCTCATTAACACCCCAAACTAAGGACTCCCTAGGCCAGGAGTTCCCAAGCTGGGGTACATGGACCCCTTGATTTATGACAGGAATCCACAGTCCTTGGTCCGAGGCTAAGTCTCTAAGACTCTAAGTCTAAGGATTCCTACGTATTGAAGGGGATGTTCCATTTCAAGGAGCTTCTGAAATCATCCTTGAATCATTTCTGCTGTCTCCCTGTCAATCTCTTACCACAAATGAGCTCGGAATAGCACATTATCTTCAGCAGTCTGATGTTGGGTACACAAACAGCATGGCCTGACTCATCAAGGTTACTGAGTGTAATTCCGGCATCAGTGCTGAGGATGTCAGTTCACATCCTGTCAATAGACCTGAAGGACTTTTTCAGAGGCTGCTTGCATATCTCCAGTGCTCAGAGGTTCCTACTAGAATTAGTCCTTAACTCAGGAACAAACATGAGGCCTGGGATTTACACATTCAGTGGCCAGTTTATTAATGACCTGCTCTGCCTAATAAATTGGTCACTGAGTGTATGTTCACAGCCTTCTGCTGCTGTGGCCCGTCCACTTCAGGGTTCAGTGTGTTGCACAGTCAGAGATACTCATCTGCACATCACTGTTGTAATGCATGATCATCTGAGTTACTGTCACCTTCCTATCAGCTTGAACTAGTCTAGCTATTCTTCTTTAACCTCTTTCATTAATGTTTTCGCCAACAGAACTGTCGCTTGCTGGATGCTTTTCTTTTTTTTTTGCATGACTTTCGTAAACTCTGGAGATTACTGTACAAGAAAATCCCAGATCAGCAGTTTGTCAAGTACTCAAACCACCCCATCTAGCATCAACAATCATGCCACAGTCAAAGTAACTTAGCTCACATTTTTTCCCCATTCTGACATTTGGGCTGAACCTCTTGACTATGGTTTTATGTATTGAGTTGTTGCCACATAATTGGCTGATTAGATATTTTCATTAACGAGCAGGTGCACAGGTGAATTCCTGATAGAGAGGCCACTGGAATACCAGCACCAACACAAGGGTGAAAACCACGATGTTAGCAAGCTTTCAGGCAAAGCACCCACAGAAATAAAGTCAGTGAAAGTATCAGGGTGACCATTCCTACGCCCCCCTCTTTGATCTACTGAACCATTACAAGTCATGTATGGCCCCCAAGAAATAAATTGGGGTACACTTTAAACCTTGCACCTATTGTAGGTACCTTCAGCAGTATGTACAGATCTTCAAAACATTTCTATGACAGATAAACAAATGAGGAAATTGAGGTTAAATGTTCTGTTTACATCCCCCAGAATCAATAAAAATCCAAGTAGGCTTGTTTAAATTTTGACTCCATTAATCTTCCAGCTTTTATCCAATTTACACTTTGTTGAATTTAAAGGGAAATAAACATGTTGCACACACTGACGGGAGACTTTCATTTAATTGTCATCACTGGTTGATAAGTTTATGAGCAATAAAAGATTGTGATATTACAATAAATTTTCACTGCTCTGTGACCACACCTGGTATGGATAAATCGGTTAAAAAGAAAAAATGCATGCATAATTTGTCAGTGTTTACTGCTTGTTTAGAAGAATGAGGGTGGGAGGAGGGATCTCATTGAATATTGAACGACCTCGATAGAGTGAGCGTGGAGAGGATGCTTCCTAAAGTGGGGAGTCCTTTAGAACTAAGGTGAGGAAGAATTTCATTAGCAAGAGGGTAGTGAATCTATGGATTTCTTTGCCACAGACAGCCGTGGAGGCCAAGTCATTGAGCGTATTTAAAACAGAGGTCGATAGATTCTTGATTAGTAAGGGCACCAAAATTTCAAAGTTCAAAGTACATTTATTATCAAGGTATGTATACATTATACAACCTTGAGATTCATCTCCTTACAGGTACCAAAAAAACAAAAAAACCAAACGAACTCATTAAAAAAAGACCAACAAACACCCAATACGTGGGGAGGGGAGAGAGAGAGAGAGAAGAGAGAGAGAAAAAAACACAAATCATGCAAACAAGAGCATTCAGAATCAAAGTGAGTCCATAGAGACAAAGACCAGAGTATCTAGAGCAGGCCAACAGCCTCAGACTTAGTGCAGTGAAGAGCAGAGCCAGCCTGACTCCCGCCTCCGGTCCTGACACCGTACCTTATCAATCCATCTGACCCGGCATTCAAATCATCCAAACGTTGGGTCATTCCTCACTCTAAAGGGCTGGGCCATGTCACATCGATACACTCTGGGCCTGGAACCTGTCACCACGTCTCAGCTCGTACCCGACATTTCCCAGTCAGCCCGGCACTTTAGATCGATCAGACCTTGCTCTCGGTTTAGATGTCCGGGCTCCAAAACTCCTCCACTCCCAACTCTGTCTCAACCATGTCTCAGCCTTGTTCCGACCAATTCTCCTCAGACATGCCTCAGGCTCGCTCAGGCTTTGCATCACATGCACACGCCACGATTCTCAAGTCAGCCTCGCCTTCACTCACCTCTTCATTGTATTAATAAAGTATTTCATTGTACTTCTTGCTCTGGGAACCACCGGTAAGTTGTCACTCATCTTCAGCAGTGCCGTCTTAAACGTGGAGAAATCAGGAGAATGGGGTTAAGTGGGATAATAAATCAGCTATGATGGAATGGCAGAGCAGACTCTTTGGGCCGAATGGCCTAATTCTGCTCCTATGTCTTGTGGCCTCATGTACATTTGTCTGTTCTTGCTTTCCAGCCCTGTTAGAAGTGCTGAGGGAAAACAGCAAACATAGCCTTTGCGTTTGTTTCAGTATTCTGAAAATGTCCCGGGGTATCAATGCAAGCTATTTTCATTTATTACAGCATATCCTGCTCCATTAAGTAAAATAGTGAAGTATGACATAATGTTTATTACACACTATTTTCCTCCTCTTGGCTTGCGTCTAAGTCAAATCAAGATAAGCACAGCTTGCCTATTCAGTGCTCACAATCAAAAGAGTGTATAAATTGTAATATATTTTCCTTAAAGCAAAAGAAATTTAACCACTTGTTCACATTATGTAATTGACAGTACCATAAAGTGGGAAAACAAATGCATTACTTCTTGTCTGCTTGCTAATAACACCTCATTCCAAATCAATTAAACTTCAAATTCAATATACTTGGTACCAGAGCAACATACTAAGTTAGCTGCAATGTACTTTATCTATTCGAAGTCTACACAGCTTCATAATTGTTCATCAAATCCTGTAGCCGTTATATTTGCTTTAAAATTTAATCCATCTCCTATAATTTCTGAATCAACAATAAGTAAAAATTAGAATAATGCAAAGAGACTTCATCTGTTAGAATGGTTTTCAATCATTGTCACATGTGATGTACAATACAAGTGTTATTGCCCTGAGCACTCAATTTGTAAATGATACCCCTAAGGAATACAAGGATTGTCTTACAAACTGTGACGGAAAATAGATGCAGCTAGGAAACAGAAGTTTAAGTTTAATGTCAAAGCCTTTATATAAAACTAAATTTTGATTTAGGAGCACCTTCTTTGTTACTTATGAATATAATATTTGTACATCATTGATCGTAATTCAAGATCCAAGGTTCAAGTACATTTGTTACCAAAGAATGTATATACTATACAACTTTGAGTTTTGCTTGCTCACAGGTAGTCACAAAGCAGGAAACCCAAAAGAACCCAATTAAGGAAAAAAGAGAATTAAAAAATAAATAAAATACCAATACTCGATGAGCAAGGGAAAGAGAAAAAAATAAAGATCGGGCAAACAATTGATGTGAACAACAGCATTCCAAACCAAAAATGAGTCCTCAAATCCGAACCCTGGAGCAGCCCAGAGTAGGCCCAAAGCCTTGATAATCAGTTCATCATAGTAGCAGGCACAGATCCCAGCAGCCGGGGCAGTCTTCCTAGCCTCAGCACCATGGACGTGACCATCGCGGAGAAAAAGCAAAATTGGCTCTCGTCCCGACCAAAACCCTGTCTTTTCAGGGACTATTCATGAACAAACTGCATTTTAAACCATTTTCCCAATGGAGAATGTTTTCAATAAAATTCCAGCAATGAACTTTGATTTCTTTTTAAATGTAAGGTTTATTCTTAATCCCTTTCACTATTTCACAATCTACATGTTGTACATATATGTCTCTGAAGTTCAAATGCACAAAAAGAATAATGACTGTATGGAACTATGGATAAGTTTTATCTGTGTGATTAATGTTGGCAGTCACACAAAGGCCAGTCATTTCCAGAATCCAGCAATATTACTCCAGCAGAGCAAAAATTTTAAAAAGGAAAAGCTGTATTATATAATTAAGCTGCGTGATTTTTTTGACAAGGTGCCTATGTCAAACATTAATTACATAACTGAGAAATAAAATACTTTCATCAAATATATTGATTTCAACATTGTTATTAATTTGTCAAAAAGAGCATGAGAATTCCTGCTGGGACTTCTGAACAGATATATCACAAGTGTGTTTGATGTTATGGTCTGTATTTATATATAATGCACAAAAACATCCAACAGCTACAGCACTCTAGCAGCTCACTTTAATGTACTTCATGGGGGCTGATGTCACATCAACAACTGTTCAACATCTGTGGAATTTGGACCAGCAAATGTTCTTTTTTAAGAGGTCATGCTGGCAACTTTCCATCAGCCATTTCATCCAACTTCACAGTTTTTACATGGAACTCATAAATCACAGGGAGGGCAGCTGGACATTACCTCATCATAACTGTCAACCTGTTATGGGTCATCTTTTCTGTCATTAACTGCTTCAAGATCCAGTTCCCAAAGTGTATAAAATATCACCGTTCCTCATCTTGAAGTTTGAAATATATGAAAGTTCAAGGAGGGGCAAAATATCATGGGTATTTCCTGAGTACTGCTTGCTACAGCTTAAATTAATAGCTTCTGTTTCAGTGCCTTCTGAGGTACATGCCAATTCTGTCAAGCCAAGTGCCTTCTTTTCAAAAGTGCCAAGTCTTATTCCTAATAAAAGTCAGTGTATTATGACTTTAAAATAGAAAACATATTCTATTCTGACTTGTTGTATTTGTACATTTGACTTGATAGAATATAGCAACTTAATTGAACAAAACCATTAAATTCATAAATTATGTTGGCTTTCCATTTACTGCAATTATCAGAGGTTAGATCATTGCCATAGCGTTAACTTTACTTCTTTGCGCAATCAGATTAAGTGTGCTCTTGACAATGTAAGCAACAATTTATTTATATTGCCGTGCCATTGAGTAACTCAATTAAAATAAGGTCACAACATGAATTCCAAGAGAATCACCAGTCGCAGATGAAGAGTAGACTCACCTGATGGAGATAAAATTGAACTGTGAGGAACAGAGTTCATTATACACTCAGTGGCCACTTCATTAAGCACAGAAGGCACCTCATAAAGTGGCAACTGAATGTATAATAAAACAGAAAATGCTAGAAACACTCAGCAGGTCAGGCAGCATCTGTGGAAAAGAAAACAGAGCTCATTTTATTTGTTAAATTTTGATTTCTCAGTGGGCGAAACTCTAAATATTGAGCAAAATAAATAATGTCATTTCTACCAGCAATCTTTTTTTTTGCTAGTTAACGTCAGAACTCATGATGATTAGAAATAACTCTACAAAAATCTCTTTTCACTTATTTAACAAACTGTCAAATGTTAAGAAACTGTGTTGAAGGACGAGGGCTGAGAAAATTTAAGTATAGTTGCCAGCAACTGGTCTCAGCACATCAGTCACTTATAGACCAGACCCGAGTAACGAACAGGTTTAGCTTTTAACAGGTCCTCATGTTAATTGTGTCCATAAGTTGGAAAATACACAAATGAGAAAAATCACTAGATTGGGCAACCATACCTTCACAGTACTGTAATGAATGGCACCAAAACCATAAGACTGATAAGAAAGAACCATTACTGAGAGGAGAGAGGGAAAGAGGGGGAGAGGGGAGAGGGGGAGAGAGGGGGAAGAGGGGAGAGGGTGAGAGGGGGAGAGGGGAGAGGGGGAGAGGGGAGAGGGGGAGAGGGGAGGGGGAGAGGAGGGGAGAGGGGGAGAGAGGGGGAGAAAGGGGGAGGGGGAGAGAGGGGGAGAAAGGGGAGGGGAGAGAGGGGATGGGAGGGGATGAGGGGGGAGAAGGGGAGAGGGAGAGGGGGGAGAGAGGAGGAGAGAGAGGGAGAAATGGGGAGAGAGAGGGAGAGGGGGAGAGAGGGGGAGAGGGGGAGAAAGAGAAGAGCAGGAAGAAAAGGAAGAGAGGGGAGAAGTAAGGGGGGAGAGGGGAGTGAGAGGGAGGGAGCAAGAGAAGTAAGGGGAGAGAGAGAGGGGAGAGGTGGAGAGAGGGAGACAGAGGGGTAGAGGGAGAGAGAGGGGGAGAGGGGGAGAGGGGGAAGGCAGAGAGGGGAGGAGAAGAGCAGGGAGAAGGAGAGGGGGAGAAGTGGGAGGGGGAGAGAGGAGTGAGAGGGGGGAGAGGGGAGTGACAGGGAGGGAGAGGGGGGAGCGAGGGGGAGAGCGGGGGGGAAGAGGGGAGTGAGAGGGTGGGAGGAAAGAGGGTGGAAGGGAGTGGGGGAAGAGGGGGAGGGAGAGAGGGACGGGGGAGAGAGGAGAGAGAGAGGAGAGAGACTCCTCCTACAAAGCATTCCATTTTTCTTATACTCCCATCTTCAATTTTTGCAAATGTAATGCAACACTGCATCATAGCATCCAGAATTAGACGAAACAAATGCACCTAGAATAGGTGTAAACCTCCGAATTACAGTATAAAGAAGTAGGTTTCCCACAACATAAATTCATTCCTTCTGCACCACGGGAAGGTTACACCTCAAAGCAATCAAAGAGTTCCTGTGAAAGGTCAATTCAGTTTTCTTCTCTCCTCATAGATGCTGCCCGACCTGCTGAGTATCTCTAGCATTTTTGCTTTTATTTCAGACTCCCCACACTTTCAGTATTTTTTGCAGTAAAATCAACAGAAAACTAAGCTTATTCTTTGTTTGATACATGTGGTAACAGCTGGCTAAAGGGCTAGCATGTCCAAAATCCAGAGACTGAACTTTCTGCTGTGTTTTAGCTGCATACAAAGGGATTTAAAATGATGGGGAACATACAGGGGGGTGAAATGGGAAAGAATCGAAACAAACGATTAAAATAGATGATCAGGCCCAGCACTTCAAATAACAATAAATACCAATTTAATAAAGTGTTGCCCATTTGGATGATTAGGACTAAGAACTTGTTCTATAGAAAATTATCTATGTGTCTGGAGCTTCATGCATGGGCTGAATCATTGCAATTTGGTCTCCAAAGGGAAAAGCCAATTAAAAGCTCAAAAGCAGAATCCATAGAGTCACAAATAATCAGACTGAACCCTGCTAACTCCAAGTCAATAGCGAAAACAAATAATACAGACCAAAGATGTATTACAATGTCTGTGTGGGTTGCAGTAATCATTATGTGAGCCAGAATCTCCTTCATGCCTGCAGGTGTAACTGTACTTGCTAAATTTGTTACAGATTACACAACCAATGAACTACCAATAGATCCAACATCCGACTAGTTAATCAAAGAAGCAGGGCACTAAAAAGGCCACAAGAGCTGGACTACAAATACTGACAAGAGCTATCTCCTGTCATATAACATTCAATATTCCAGCACTCGAGTACGCATTTTCCATCAGTCCCTGAAAATAGTTTGTATCATCCAATAAATTTTTACGGTTTATTCACCTACCTGCTACCCTTCAGCCATTTTCTTCAGCAGCTGTCAAACTCCCCAACTATAATATATGGCCTTACCAATAAGAACAGCTGTATCCTCTCTCCCCTCTGCTTCCTGTACCCTGTCTTTGCATAAAATAATACATCAAGATTAATTGATTTCTTGTCACTCTCACAGAACAGAAAATTAATTTTCATGTAGCCTTTTTCTGGGGATATGAATTTTGTACATGGCAAGTAATTTAAGTTTTTAATTATTCATGAGAAAAAAAACATGATAAAGTGTGCTACCGAAAGCCCCAAGGCCACGGCCTGAGCTTCGGATGTGCTGATACAACAATACCACTCAGTAATGCCTATATAAATAATATATGTATTTACATACATCTCAGTACAACGCCAATTTCTCTTTTCCTGACCTGGGCATACAGGGTCACCAAACAGTAGTCTGTCATAGTCTACCCTGCATTTAATAATGGACAAGGGTAAAACTCAATACACATCAGCCACATTGGACTGACCTTTAACTGCTGTGTACAGAATGTTCTATTTTCATGGGAAGGTAATTTAAAAGCCAACATATAGTTATAGGGACATGTATGTCTGCAGGTATTTGCTAATCGTGTTGCAACTTCAGCAACTTTTTATTCAAAAGTGCACAGTATTCTAGAATAGCCAAGGACAAGTAGATATTTTTAACCCACTATTGTCATGTAAAATTAATATCTTATATACTTTGATTCTGAATAACAACAGATGGGCATCAAGGTGAAAAGAACAAATTTTGTTTTGAAAATATTCAGTTTATGAGTAAGCTGCACTAAGTATAATTGGCAGATGGAGAGTGGTTTATTATTGTCACATGCAGTGAGATGCAATGACCATCTATGTTTTGTATGCCATCCATACAGACTGTTTCAGAAGGACAGAAAGGATCGCAAGGTGCATAACACATTGCTTCAGTGTAGGACCATTGTAGGCATTAAGCTGGACCTTGGATCTTAAACATCTGTTTCTGTTCTAATCTGATCTTTTTCATTATTAACTGTAGCAATTTCACACAATATTTTTGATGTTTGGGATCTAATCTTATGAATATTGCTGGGAGCTTAATGTCCAAGGATACACATTGTATTGAAAGGATAGGCAGGAAGGCAGAGGGGGTGGCGTTGCTCTGTTGGTAAAAAATGAAATCAAATCATGAGAAAGAGGTGTTAACTCACTGTGGAACTGCAAAGGTAAAAAGACCCTGATGGGAGCTGTACACAGAAACCCAAACAGTAACAAGGATGTTGCCTACAAATTACAATGGAAGATAGAATATACATGCTGAAAAGGACTTCAGTATGCAGGTAGATTGGGAAAATCAGGTAGGTGCCAGATTACAGGAGGGAGAATTTCTTGAGTGCTTACGAGGTGGCTTTTAAGAGCAGCTCGTGGTTGAGCCCACTAGAGAATCAGCTATTCTGGATTGGGTGTTGTGCAGTTAACCAGAATTGATTAGAGAGCTTAAGGTAAAAGAACCCTTAGGGGAGAGTGATCATAATATGATCAAATTCACCCTGAAATTTGAGAAGGAGAAGCTAAAGTCAGATGTATCAGTATTGTAGTGGAGAAAATGTATAGTATTACAGTGGGAATTACAGAGGCATAAGAGAGGAGTTGGCCAGAATTCATTGAAAGGGTTACCATATGAGGAATGTCTGGCAGCTCTTGGGCTGTATTCCCTGGAGTTCAAGAGAATGAGGGGAGATCTCATAGAAACATTCCGAATGTTAAAAGCCCTGAACAGATTAGATATGGCAAAGTTATTTCCCATGGTAGAGGATTCTAGGACAAGAGGGCACGACTTCAGGATTGAAAGATGTCCATTTACAACAGAGATGCAGAGAAACTACTTTAGCCACGAGTGGCTGTGGAGGCTAAGTCATTGGGTGCATTTAAGGCAGCGATAGATAAGTTCTTGATTAGCCAGGGCATCAAACGGTATGGGGAGAAGGCAGGGGACTGGGGATGACTGGAAGCATTGGATTAGTCCATGGTCGAATAGTGGTGCAGATGCGATGGGCCTAATGGCCTACTTCTCCTCTTATATCTTATGGTCTTATAGAAAAGAACATTGGCAGGGTTGGTAGCAAAACAGCAATGGCTAGAATTTCTGAAAGCAATTCGAAAGGCACATGATATATGCATCCCAAAATGGAAGAAGTATTCCAAAGGAAAGATGACACAATCATGGCTATCAAGAGAAGTCAAAGCCAACATAAAAGCCAAAGAGAGGGCATACGATGAATCAAAGATTAGTGGAAAGTTAGAGGATTGGGAAGCTTTTAAAAACCAAGAGAAGACAACTAAAAAAGTCATTAAGAAGGTAATGATGAAATATGAAAGTAAGCTAGCCAATAATGTTAAAGCAGATACCAAAAGTTTCTTCAGGTACATAAAGTATGAACAAGAGGTGAGAATGGATATCAGGCCACTGGAAAACAATGCTGGAAAGGTGGTAATGGGGGACAATAAAATAGTGAATGAACTGAATAAGTATTTGCATCATTTTTCACTGTGGAAGGCACTAGCAGTAAGGTAGAAGTTCCAGGTGTCAGGGCATGAAGTGTATGAAGTTACCATAACTAGAAAGGTCTGAAGGCAGATCATGGAGGCATTAGTAATGATCTTTCAAGAATTGCTAAATTCTGGAATGGTTCCAGCAGACTAGAAAATTGCAAATGGCACTCCAGTCTTCAAGAAGGGAAAGAGGCAGAAGAAAGGAAACTATAGGCCAGTTAGTCTGACCTCCGTGGTTGGGAAGATGTTGGAGTCGATTATTAAGGATGAGGTCTCAGGGTACTTGGAGGCCCATGGTAAAATAGGCTGCAGTCAGCATGGTTTCCTCAAGGGAAAACCTTGTCTGACAAATCTGTTGGAATTCTTTTAAGAAATAACAAGCAGGATTGACAAAGGAGAATCAGTTGATGTTGTGTACTTGGACTTTCAGAAGACCTTTGACAAGGAGCCACACATGAGGCTGTTTAACAAGCTGCGAGCCCATGGTATTACAGGAAAGATCCTAGCATGAATAAAGCAGTGGTTTATTAGCAGGAGGCAAAGAGTGAGAATAAATAGAGCCTTTTCTGACTGGCTGCCAGTGACTAGTGGTGCTCCACAGGGGTCTGTGTTGGGACAGATTCTTTTTATGTTATAAGTCAACCATGTGGATGATGGAATTGATGGCTTTGTTACAAAGTCTGCAGCCGATATGGACATAGCTGGAGGGGCAGGTAGTTTTAAGAAAGTAGAGAGGCTACAGAAGGACTTCGACAGATTAGGAGAATGGGCAAAGAAATAGCAGATGGAATACAATGTTCGGAAGTGTACAGTCATGCACTTTGGCAGAAGAAGAAAAAGGGTTGACTATTTTCTAAATGGAGAGAAAATACAAAATAGTGAGGTGCAAAGGACTTGGGAGTGCAGGACTCCCTAAAGGCTAATTTGCAGGTTGAGTCAGTGGTGAGGAAGGCAAATGCAATGTTAGCATTCATTTCAAGAGCACTAGAATATAAGAGTAAGGATGTAATGTTGAGACTTTATAAAGCAGTGGTGAGGCCTCACTTGGAATATTGTGAGCAGGTTTAGGCCCCTTATCTTAGAAAGGATATGCTGAAACAGGTTCAAAGGAGGTCCACAAAAATGATTCTAGGGTTAAATGGCTTGTCATATGAAGAGCATCTGATGGCTCTGGGCCTGTATTCACTAGAAATCAGAAGAATGAGGGGTGGCCTCATTGATACCTATCGAATGGTGAAAGGTCTTGATAGAGTAGATGTGGAGAGAATGTTTCCTCTGCCAGGAGAATCTAAGGTTAGGGGACACAGCCTCAGAATAGAGGCCTGTCATTTCAGAACGGAGATGAGGAGGAATTTCTTTTGCCAGAGAGTGGTGAATCTGTGGAATTTGTTGCCACAGGCAGCTGTGGAGACCAAGTCTTTACGTATATTTAAGCCAGAGGTTGATAGATTCTTGACTGATCAGGGAATGAAAGGATATGGGCAGAAGGCAGGATATTGGGCTGAGAAGAAAAGTGGATCAACCATGGTGAAATGCTGAAGTAGACTCAATGGCCAAATGGCCTAATTCTGCTCCTGGTCTTATATCTGGCCACACTCAGTTATTTGTATATTGCGCGTTAAAGGATTGCTTATGTATTTATATGTATTGTGTTACTTTTATTGTGTTTTTATGCTTATCGTGGGTTATTTATGCTGCATCAGATCCGGAATAACAATCATTTCGCTCTCCTTTACACCCGTGTGCTGAAAAATGACAATAAACCATTTTGAATCTTTCATAAGATGGAAATAATTTGGAAGATATGTAGCTCAGGTGGCTGATATTTGGGTTGAGTTGTTCTCCAGTCTTGGCAATTTACTTGCAAACATTTTGTCATCTTGTGAGGAAACATCGTCAGTGTGCTGTTGATTGTGGTGTGTCCTCTGAATGCTTGGCCTTTATATATTTTTCAATCAGAATAAAATATTAGATTCCACTTACTACACTAACATTAGGTCATGTTATCACTGTTTATTCAAAGGAATATTGCTTTTAGAAATACTTTCAGCTTTGATGCTGCTCAAAAGCATGAAAACACATCTGTACACCATTTCCACACTTGGGGAGAAGCTCACTCAATGTAATGCAAGCCCAGAAATTTGCCATCAGTTGGTTAAAAGGATTTATCATTAGCGAAGAATGGAATAAACTTAATTTAACAGAAACAAGCAAGATGGAATTGGATGTCATGTTATGGACAGAAAAGCATTCTTTGCAAAAACAATAGGTCTTAAGATTATGACAGACAAATTACCATCATATCAGTTCTAGCACAACTAGTACACCATCGCTAATATACATAGAAACAACGGCTTCATGAATTTTCTGGAAATAAGGAAATATTTTTAAAAAGCTTTGTGAAGAAAACTAGTCAACAGCAATAAAAGGCAATTTGTATCCAGATTCTTCTTAGGATAACAAAATTTGAAAGGTAAGGTGAAAAAGCATACTTGCATAAGGCTATGCATCTGTTGCACAGATTTCCTCCACTGCTAATTATAGGCACTCCAGAAACTTTGGCATGATTACTTAATACCAACTGCAAAAAAAAACAGCAGTACATTTAATATAGAGCTCCAGAAGCAGCTTTTTGGCCCTCCTTGTCAACACGGGCTTTTTCCGAAGAGTGTAGCATTTAGCTTCACTCCTTTCATCCCTGAATCTTCTCCATATCCCTATGCACTCATATCCTGGAGTTCCTTTCCCCCCTTGCCAATTCTATGCAAATAATTTTTCAAGAACTACAATACTGCCTGTATCCCTCATCCAAAAACAGAGAAAAAACTACTTGACTGATTAAGACAAATTTTCCCTCACATTAAACATACTCTGTTGTTACAGCTGCATCTTTTAGTTCACTTGAGGATTTTTGTTCTGCAGTAGAAAGTTTTCTCTGTTCCAGAATTATCCATCCCAGCTTTGTCAGCTTATCCACAGAGGTGTAATAGTTGCTTGGAAGAATCCTTTTAAGTCTCCTCCATACCTTCTCTGAGGACTTCAGATTGAACATAGAACTCACAGCAGAAGAACTGGCTCTGCAGCCCATGATGTTGCATGGAAGCAATTCAATGTGTAATTAAAAGCCTAACTATATTCATGCCTTCTGTCTACACAATGACCATATCACTCACGTTCCTATCTAAGAGCCTCTTAAACACTGCTCTGTGCTTGTCTTTGCTACCACCAATGGTAGTGCATTCCAGACACCCATCACTCTCAGCATAAAATACCTCTCCTTCCCACCCTCTAGTATTAGACATTTTGGGCTTGTAAAAAAAGATCCTGGTGGTTTATATATAGCTCTCATAACCATACAAAATTTTACAAGATTGTTTCAAGAAAATAGATTCCAGTATTAGACAGAATATTCCAGCTGGATCCCAATTAACATTTCATCTTGTAATACTGAATAATATGTGTATGAGTTCTCTTTTTCTATCCATTCCTTTCCCATTTAGTCTATCCTTATTCTTTTTTAACCAAAGTTCATATTTTCTCAATTTTCTGTCTGATCTATATTTGAATTACTGCAATCTTAAAGTACCTTCAAATATTTTAAATTTTCTGTCCAAAACATTTTGTACACATCGAAATAGTAATCCTAATTTGAGTATATGAATACAATACGTTACTGCCTGCTTTTTAAAATGAAGTGGGCAGTAGTTCTTAGTAGGCCTTAGTTCCACCTGCCCTTTTTATCCGTGTGCTTCAGTTTGGCTGTACATGCCAACTGCAGTTGAACAGTGAGTCAGAGAGTTCAACGGAGGCTGGAGGCTCAGAGGCAGCCTGACCTGGGGTCAGAGGGCTGTCTATGTGTGGGTGGATAAGAGGGAGGAAATTTCAAGGTTCAAAGTAAATTTATTATTGATGTACATATATGTTACTATATACAACCTTGAGATTTGATCCCGGGTCGCTCGTGCTGTACTAGTGTTATATCTGGTAACTGTCCTGCTCCACCCTCTGATATCCACAGCAAACTTGCTTCTGCACCTCACCCAACTGCTTGATCAAGCTTCTAATCACCAATTTTGGCTTGGTATCTAAGTTTGCCCTTTGGTTATGGAAGTACAATGGGATGTTTTGTCAATGTGCTAAAGCCCTTCAGAAACAATAACACAGGAGAACATTAGCAGCCACTCAGAAAAAGTAGCAGAGCTTTGTTACGGACGAGTAGTGTTTTACTGACTAGATTTAAGTACTTTGATGAGCTGGCAGCGAAGATTAATAAGGGCAGTGAAACTAGTGCTGGGTTACTGGATGTTCAAGAAGCATTTGTTAAAAGTCACATACATCTGTGACTAATAACATATTGGGTACAACGTGTTTTGGGCACTTCTGACCAGGTCACTGAAGCTACTGGTTACTGTCACTCAGTCAGATACAGAGCTTTGAGAAAATAGAACCTTTATTTTTGGCTTAAACCTTAGTTTAGTGTTACAAAATATAATCACGTATTAAAATCTGTTAAACTCGAATACATAAATCAGCCTCAAGATGATACTTTCCCTTGAACCTAGCGGACATTCATCAAGATAGATACAAAATATCACTGTTAACTATTTCCATAGATTAGCATCTACAACCCTGTAGGAAATTCGGACTGCGATTCAGATTCATTTATTCGTCACATGTATATCAAACCATGCAGTGAAATGTGTCATTTGCGATAACAGCCAACACAACCTAAGAACCTGTTGGGGGCAGCACTCACGTGTCACCACACATGCTGGCGCCAGTAAAACATGGCCACAACGTTCAGCAGAACAGCAGAAACAAATCAACATGAGCAAGACAAGCCCTGGAAGGAAGTGCAGGAGAATTAGGTCCCACACCACCAGGTTCAGGAGCAGTCATTACCCTTCAACAATCAGGCTCTTGAACCAGTGCAGATAACTTCACTCACCACAACACTGAACTGGACACTAGAACTCATGTTCTTAGTATTATGCATTAATTTATTTATTGTATTTACACCGTTTGCCTTTTTTTGCACACTGGCTATTTGTCAGTCTTTGTGTGTAGTTTTTCATTGATTCTAATGCATTTCTTTGTTCTACTGTGAATGCCTGCAAGAAAATGAATCTCAGGTCAGTATCTAGTATACAGTACTGTGCAAAAGACTTAGGCACACATATGTAGCTAAAGTGCCTAAGATCTCTGAATTGTACTGTAATAATTTTATATATTGCACTGCACTGCTGCCAAAAAAAAACAAGTTTCATGACATATGTGAGTGGCAATAAACCTGATTCTGATATGGGTCTATATTGTGAGCTGAGAGTAGGGAGGGGGAAGGGAGAGGGAAATCATGTATGTAGTCTGATAATAAATGTTACATTGAGCTTGGAGCTGTGGATATGCAGAGGTGTACAAAGTGTGGAGAGTAGAAGGTCACCAGAGGCACCCAATGTGAAGGTGCCGATGAAATAAACCAATGTATCAGTGACAAATGGCCTAACGTAGGGCTTAAGCCAGATACAGGTTTGGTAGGTCAGCCCTGTGTCAAGTAAGACCCGGGAATGGATAGTGTCTGGTTTAGTCTACGCAAAATAAATAATTAAACCGGTGGAAATGTACTTCAACGTTCAAAGTAAATGTATTATCTAAGTATGTATATGTCACCATATACTCCCTTGAGGTTTATTTATTTGTAGGCATTTATAGGAAACAATGGGTGACTCCTGCACCGTGAGAGGGTTGGATGGGTGACCCCTGCACCGTGAGAGGGTCAGATGGGTGACTGGTGCACCGTGAGAGGGTCAGATGGGTGACTCCTGCACCGTGAGAGGGTCAGATGGGTGACTCCTGCACTGTGAGAGGGTCAGATGGGTGACCCCTGCACCGTGAGAGGGTCGGATGGGTGACTGGTGCACCGTGAGAGGGTTGGATGGGTGACTCCTGCACTGTGAGAGGGTCAGATGGGTGACTCCTGCACCGTGAGAGGGTCGGATGGGTGACTGGTGCACCGTGAGAGGGTCAGATGGGTGACCCCTGCACCGTGAGAGGGTCAGATGGGTGACTGGTGCACCGTGAGAGGGTCAGATGGGTGACTCCTGCACTGTGAGAGGGTTGGATGGGTGACTGGTGCACCGTGAGAGGGTCAGATGGGTGACTGGTGCACCGTGAGAGGGTCAGATGGGTGACTCCTGCACCGTGAGAGGGTTGGATGGGTGACTCCTGCACTGTGAGAGGGTTGGATGGGTGACTCCTGCACTGTGAGAGGGTCAGATGGGTGACTGGTGCACCGTGAGTTGGTTGGATGGGTGACTCCTGCACCGTGAGAGGGTCAGATGGGTGACTCCTGCACTGTGAGAGGGTCAGATGGGTGACTGGTGCACCGTGAGAGGGTCAGATGGGTGACTGGTGCACTGTGAGAGGGTCAGATGGGTGACTCCTGCACCGTGAGAGGGTTGGATGGGTGACTGGTGCACTGTGAGAGGGTCGGATGGGTGACTCCTGCACTGTGAGAGGGTTGGATGGGTGACTGGTGCACCTTGAGAGGGTTGGATGGGTGACTGGTGCACCGTGAGAGGGTCAGATGGGTGACTCCTGCACTGTGAGAGGGTCGGATGGGTGACTGGTGCACCGTGAGAGGGTCAGATGGGTGACTCCTGCACCGTGAGAGGGTCGGATGGGTGACTGGTGCACCGTGAGAGGGTCAGATGGGTGACTGGTGCACCTTGAGAGGGTCGGATGGGTGACTGGTGCACCGTGAGAGGGTCGGATGGGTGACTGGTGCACCGTGAGAGGGTCAGATGGGTGACTCCTGCACCGTGAGAGGGTCGGATGGGTGACTGGTGCACCGTGAGAGGGTCGGATGGGTGACTCCTGCACCGTGAGAGGGTCAGATGGGTGACTGGTGCACCGTGAGAGGGTCAGATGGGTGACCCCTGCACCGTGAGAGGGTCAGATGGGTGACTCCTGCACTGTGAGAGGGTCGGATGGGTGACTTCTGCACTGTGAGAGGGTTGGATGGGTGACTGGTGCACTGTGAGAGGGTTGGATGGGTGACTGGTGCACCGTGAGAGGGTCAGATGGGTGACTGGTGCACCGTGAGAGGGTTGGATGGGTGACTCCTGCACTGTGAGAGGGTTGGATGGGTGACTGGTGCACCGTGAGAGGGTCAGATGGGTGACTCCTGCACTGTGAGAGGGTTGGATGGGTGACTGGTGCACCTTGAGAGGGTCAGATGGGTGACTCCTGCACCGTGAGAGGGTCAGATGGGTGACTCCTGCACCGTGAGAGCGTCGGATGGGTGACTGGTGCACTGTGAGAGGGTCGGATGGGTGACTCCTGCACTGTGAGAGGGTTGGATGGGTGACTGGTGCACCTTGAGAGGGTTGGATGGGTGACTGGTGCACCTTGAGAGGGTCAGATGGGTGACTCCTGCACTGTGAGAGGGTTGGATGGGTGACCCCTGTACCGTGAGAGGGTCAGATGGGTGACTGGTGCACCGTGAGAGGGTTGGATGGGTGACTCCTGCACCGTGAGAGGGTCAGATGGGTGACTCCTGCACCGTGAGAGGGTCAGATGGGTGACTCCTGCACCGTGAGAGGGTCAGATGGGTGACTGGTGCACCGTGAGAGGGTTGGATGGGTGACTGGTGCACTGTGAGAGGGTCAGATGGGTGACTGGTGCACCGTGAGAGGGTCAGATGGGTGACTGGTGCACCGTGAGAGGGTTGGATGGGTGACTGGTGCACCTTGAGAGGGTCAGATGGGTGACTCCTGCACTGTGAGAGGGTTGGATGGGTGACTCCTGCACTGTGAGAGGGTCAGATGGGTGACTCCTGCACTGTGAGAGGGTCAGATGGGTGACTCCTGCACCGTGAGAGGGTTGGATGGGTGACTGGTGCACCGTGAGACGGTCAGATGGGTGACTCCTGCACTGTGAGAGGGTTGGATGGGTGACTGGTGCACCGTGAGAGGGTCAGATGGGTGACTGGTGCACCGTGAGAGGGTCAGATGGGTGACTCCTGCACTGTGAGAGGGTCAGATGGGTGACTGGTGCACCGTGAGAGGGTTGGATGGGTGACTGGTGCACCTTGAGAGGGTCAGATGGGTGACTGGTGCACCGTGAGAGGGTCAGATGGGTGACTCCTGCACTGTGAGAGGGTCAGATGGGTGACTCCTGCACCGTGAGAGGGTCAGATGGGTGACTCCTGCACCGTGAGAGGGTTGGATGGGTGACTGGTGCACCGTGAGAGGGTTGGATGGGTGACTCCTGCACTGTGAGAGGGTTGGATGGGTGACTCCTGCACTGTGAGAGGGTCAGATGGGTGACTTCTGCACTGTGAGAGGGTTGGATGGGTGACTGGTGCACCGTGAGAGGGTCAGATGGGTGACTGGTGCACTGTGAGAGGGTTGGATGGGTGACTCCTGCACTGTGAGAGGGTCAGATGGGTGACTCCTGCACCGTGAGAGCGTCAGATGGGTGACTGGTGCACCTTGAGAGGGTCAGATGGGTGACTGGTGCACCGTGAGAGGGTTGGATGGGTGACTCCTGCACTGTGAGAGGGTTGGATGGGTGACTGGTGCACCGTGAGAGGGTCGGATGGGTGACTGGTGCAACGTGAGAGGGTCAGATGGGTGACTCCTGCACTGTGAGAGGGTTGGATGGGTGACTGGTGCACCGTGAGAGGGTCAGATGGGTGACTCCTGCACCGTGAGAGGGTTGGATGGGTGACTCCTGCACTGTGAGAGGGTTGGATGGGTGACTCCTGCACTGTGAGAGGGTCGGATGGGTGACTGGTGCACCGTGAGAGGGTCAGATGGGTGACTCCTGCACCGTGAGAGGGTCAGATGGGTGACTTCTGCACTGTGAGAGGGTTGGATGGGTGACTGGTGCACCGTGAGAGGGTTGGATGGGTGACTCCAGCACTGTGAGAGGGTTGGATGGGTGACTGGTGCACTGTGAGAGGGTTGGATGGGTGACTCCTGCACTGTGAGAGGGTTGGATGGGTGACTGGTTCACCGTGAGAGGGTCAGATGGGTGACTGGTGCACTGTGAGAGGGTCAGATGGGTGACTCCTGCACTGTGAGAGGGTTGGATGGGTGACTGGTGCACCGTGAGAGGGTCAGATGGGTGACTCCTGCACCATGAGAGCGTCAGATGGGTGACTTCTGCACTGTGAGAGGGTTGGATGGGTGACTCCTGCACTGTGAGAGGGTCGGATGGGTGACTGGTGCACCGTGAGAGGGTCAGATGGGTCACTGGTGCACCGTGAGAGGGTCAGATGGGTGACTCCTGCACTGTGAGAGGGTCAGATGGGTGACTGGTGCACTGTGAGAGGGTCAGATGGGTGACTCCTGCACTGTGAGAGGGTCAGATGGGTGACTCCTGCACCGTGAGAGGGTCAGATGGGTGACTGGTGCACCGTGAGAGGGTCAGATGGGTGACTCCTGCACTGTGAGAGGGTTGGATGGGTGACTCCTGCACTGTGAGAGGGTTGGATGGTTGACTGGTGCACCGTGAGAGGGTCGGATGGGTGACTGGTGCACTGTGAGAGGGTCAGATGGGTGACTTCTGCACTGTGAGAGGGTTGGATGGGTGACTCCTGCACCGTGAGACGGTCAGATGGGTGACTCCTGCACTGTGAGAGGGTTGGATGGGTGACTGGTGCACCGTGAGAGGGTCAGATGGGTGACTCCTGCACCGTGAGAGCGTCAGATGGGTGACTCCTGCACCGTGAGAGGGTCAGATGGGTGACTCCTGCACTGTGAGAGGGTCAGATGGGTGACTGGTGCACCGTGAGAGGGTCGGATGGGTGACTGGTGCACCGTGAGAGGGTCAGATGGGTGACTGGTGCACCTTGAGAGGGTCAGATGGGTGACTGGTGCACCGTGAGAGGGTCAGATGGGTGACTCCTGCACTGTGAGAGGGTCAGATGGGTGACTCCTGCACCGTGAGAGGGTCAGATGGGTGACTGGTGCACTGTGAGAGGGTTGGATGGGTGACTCCTGCACTGTGAGAGGGTCGGATGGGTGACTGGTGCACCGTGAGAGGGTCAGATGGGTGACTCCTGCACCGTGAGAGGGTCAGATGGGTGACTCCTGCACCGTGAGAGGGTTGGATGGGTGACTGGTGCACCGTGAGAGGGTTGGATGGGTGACTCCTGCACTGTGAGAGGGTTGGATGGGTGACTCCTGCACTGTGAGAGGGTCAGATGGGTGACTTCTGCACTGTGAGAGGGTTGGATGGGTGACTGGTGCACCGTGAGAGGGTCAGATGGGTGACTGGTGCACTGTGAGAGGGTTGGATGGGTGACTCCTGCACCGTGAGAGGGTCAGATGGGTGACTCCTGCACCGTGAGAGCGTCAGATGGGTGACTGGTGCACCTTGAGAGGGTCAGATGGGTGACTGGTGCACCGTGAGAGGGTTGGATGGGTGACTCCTGCACTGTGAGAGGGTTGGATGGGTGACTGGTGCACCGTGAGAGGGTCGGATGGGTGACTGGTGCACCGTGAGAGGGTCAGATGGGTGACTCCTGCACTGTGAGAGGGTTGGATGGGTGACTGGTGCACCGTGAGAGGGTCAGATGGGTGACTCCTGCACCGTGAGAGGGTTGGATGGGTGACTCCTGCACTGTGAGAGGGTTGGATGGGTGACTCCTGCACTGTGAGAGGGTCGGATGGGTGACTCCTGCACTGTGAGAGGGTTGGATGGGTGACTGGTGCACTGTGAGAGGGTTGGATGGGTGACTCCTGCACTGTGAGAGGGTTGGATGGGTGACTGGTGCACCGTGAG
Organism: Mobula birostris; assembly: GCF_030028105.1. Lineage (NCBI taxonomy): Eukaryota > Metazoa > Chordata > Chondrichthyes > Myliobatiformes > Myliobatidae > Mobula > Mobula birostris. The sequence continues at coordinate 53,726,891 of NC_092387.1, read as the reverse complement.
AGGGTCAGATGGGTGACTGGTGCACTGTGAGAGGGTCAGATGGGTGACTCCTGCACTGTGAGAGGGTTGGATGGGTGACTGGTGCACCGTGAGAGGGTCAGATGGGTGACTCCTGCACCGTGAGAGCGTCAGATGGGTGACTCCTGCACCGTGAGAGGGTTGGATGGGTGACTCCTGCACTGTGAGAGGGTCAGATGGGTGACTGGTGCACCGTGAGAGGGTCGGATGGGTGACTGGTGCACTGTGAGAGGGTCAGATGGGTGACTTCTGCACTGTGAGAGGGTTGGATGGGTGACTCCTGCACCGTGAGAGGGTCAGATGGGTGACTCCTGCACCGTGAGAGGGTCAGATGGGTGACTTCTGCACTGTGAGAGGGTTGGATGGGTGACTCCTGCACTGTGAGAGGGTCAGATGGGTGACTGGTGCACTGTGAGAGGGTCAGATGGGTGACTCCTGCACTGTGAGAGGGTCAGATGGGTGACTCCTGCACCGTGAGAGGGTCAGATGGGTGACTGGTGCACCGTGAGAGGGTCAGATGGGTGACTCCTGCACTGTGAGAGGGTTGGATGGGTGACTCCTGCACTGTGAGAGGGTTGGATGGTTGACTGGTGCACCGTGAGAGGGTCGGATGGGTGACTGGTGCACTGTGAGAGGGTCAGATGGGTGACTTCTGCACTGTGAGAGGGTTGGATGGGTGACTCCTGCACCGTGAGACGGTCAGATGGGTGACTCCTGCACTGTGAGGGGGTTGGATGGGTGACTGGTGCACCGTGAGAGGGTCAGATGGGTGACTCCTGCACCGTGAGAGCGTCAGATGGGTGACTCCTGCACCGTGAGAGGGTCAGATGGGTGACTCCTGCACTGTGAGAGGGTCAGATGGGTGACTGGTGCACCGTGAGAGGGTTGGATGGGTGACTGGTGCACCGTGAGAGGGTCAGATGGGTGACTGGTGCACCTTGAGAGGGTCAGATGGGTGACTGGTGCACCGTGAGAGGGTCAGATGGGTGACTCCTGCACTGTGAGAGGGTCAGATGGGTGACTCCTGCACCGTGAGAGGGTCAGATGGGTGACTGGTGCACTGTGAGAGGGTTGGATGGGTGACTCCTGCACTGTGAGAGGGTCGGATGGGTGACTGGTGCACCGTGAGAGGGTCAGATGGGTGACTCCTGCACCGTGAGAGGGTCAGATGGGTGACTTCTGCACTGTGAGAGGGTTGGATGGGTGACTGGTGCACCGTGAGAGGGTTGGATGGGTGACTCCTGCACTGTGAGAGGGTTGGATGGGTGACTGGTGCACTGTGAGAGGGTTGGATGGGTGACTCCTGCACTGTGAGAGGGTCAGATGGGTGACTTCTGCACTGTGAGAGGGTTGGATGGGTGACTGGTGCACCGTGAGAGGGTCAGATGGGTGACTGGTGCACTGTGAGAGGGTTGGATGGGTGACTGGTGCACCGTGAGAGGGTCAGATGGGTGACTCCTGCACTGTGAGAGGGTCAGATGGGTGACTCCTGCACCGTGAGAGGGTCGGATGGGTGACTCCTGCACTGTGAGAGGGTCGGATGGGTGACTGGTGCACCGTGAGAGGGTCGGATGGGTGACTCCTGCACCGTGAGAGGGTCAGATGGGTGACTCCTGCACCGTGAGAGGGTCGGATGGGTGACTCCTGCACCGTGAGAGGGTCAGATGGGTGACTCCTGCACTGTGAGAGGGTCGGATGGGTGACTGGTGCACCGTGAGAGGGTCAGATGGGTGACTCCTGCACTGTGAGAGGGTCAGATGGGTGACTGGTGCACCGTGAGAGGGTCAGATGGGTGACTCCCGCACTGTGAGAGGGTTGGATGGGTGACTCCTGCACCGTGAGAGGGTCAGATGGGTGACTGGTGCACCGTGAGAGGGTTGGATGGGTGACTCCTGCACCGTGAGAGGGTTGGATGGGTGACTGGTGCACTGTGAGAGGGTTGGATGGGTGACTCCTGCACCGTGAGAGGGTCAGATGGGTGACTTCTGCACTGTGAGAGGGTTGGATGGGTGACTGGTGCACTGTGAGAGGGTCGGATGGGTGACTGGTGCACCGTGAGAGGGTCAGATGGGTGACTGGTGCACCGTGAGAGGGTCAGATGGGTGACTCCTGCACTGTGAGGGGGTTGGATGGGTGACTGGTGCACCGTGAGAGGGTCGGATGGGTGACTGGTGCACCGTGAGAGGGTCAGATGGGTGACTCCTGCACTGTGAGAGGGTCAGATGGGTGACTGGTGCACCGTGAGAGGGTCAGATGGGTGACTCCTGCACCGTGAGAGGGTCAGATGGGTGACTCCTGCAATGTGAGAGGGTTGGATGGGTGACTCCTGCACTGTGAGAGGGTCGGATGGGTGACTGGTGCACCGTGAGAGGGTCAGATGGGTGACTCCTGCACTGTGAGAGGGTCAGATGGGTGACTTCTGCACTGTGAGAGGGTCAGATGGGTGACTTCTGCACTGTGAGAGGGTTGGATGGGTGACTGGTGCACCGTGAGAGGGTCAGATGGGTGACTGGTGCACTGTGAGAGGGTTGGATGGGTGACTGGTGCACTGTGAGAGGGTCAGATGGGTGACTCCTGCACTGTGAGAGGGTCAGATGGGTGACTCCTGCACCGTGAGAGGGTCGGATGGGTGACTCCTGCACTGTGAGAGGGTTGGATGGGTGACTGGTGCACCGTGAGAGGGTCGGATGGGTGACTGGTGCACTGTGAGAGGGTCAGATGGGTGACTGGTGCACTGTGAGAGGGTCAGATGGGTGACTCCTGCACTGTGAGAGGGTTGGATGGGTGACTGGTGCACCGTGAGAGGGTCAGATGGGTGACTGGTGCACCGTGAGAGGGTTGGATGGGTGACTCCTGCACTGTGAGAGGGTCAGATGGGTGACTGGTGCACCGTGAGAGGGTTGGATGGGTGACTGGTGCACCGTGAGAGGGTCAGATGGGTGACTGGTGCACCGTGAGAGGGTCAGATGGGTGACTCCTGCACTGTGAGAGGGTTGGATGGGTGACTGGTGCACCATGAGAGGGTCAGATGGGTGACTCCTGCACTGTGAGAGGGTTGGATGGGTGACTCCTGCACTGTGAGAGTGTTGGATGGGTGACTGGTGCACCGTGAGAGGGTCAGATGGGTGACTCCTGCACTGTGAGAGGGTCAGATGGGTGACTGGTGCACCGTGAGAGGGTCAGATGGGTGACTCCTGCACTGTGAGAGGGTCAGATGGGTGACTGGTGCACCGTGAGAGGGTCAGATGGGTGACTCCTGCACCGTGAGAGGGTCAGATGGGTGACTCCTGCAATGTGAGAGGGTTGGATGGGTGACTCCTGCACTGTGAGAGGGTCGGATGGGTGACTGGTGCACCGTGAGAGGGTCAGATGGGTGACTCCTGCACTGTGAGAGGGTCAGATGGGTGACTTCTGCACTGTGAGAGGGTCAGATGGGTGACTTCTGCACTGTGAGAGGGTTGGATGGGTGACTGGTGCACCGTGAGAGGGTCAGATGGGTGACTGGTGCACTGTGAGAGGGTTGGATGGGTGACTGGTGCACTGTGAGAGGGTCAGATGGGTGACTCCTGCACTGTGAGAGGGTCAGATGGGTGACTCCTGCACCGTGAGAGGGTCGGATGGGTGACTCCTGCACTGTGAGAGGGTTGGATGGGTGACTGGTGCACCGTGAGAGGGTCGGATGGGTGACTGGTGCACTGTGAGAGGGTCAGATGGGTGACTGGTGCACTGTGAGAGGGTCAGATGGGTGACTCCTGCACTGTGAGAGGGTTGGATGGGTGACTGGTGCACCGTGAGAGGGTCAGATGGGTGACTGGTGCACCGTGAGAGGGTTGGATGGGTGACTCCTGCACTGTGAGAGGGTCAGATGGGTGACTGGTGCACCGTGAGAGGGTTGGATGGGTGACTGGTGCACCGTGAGAGGGTCAGATGGGTGACTGGTGCACCGTGAGAGGGTCAGATGGGTGACTCCTGCACTGTGAGAGGGTTGGATGGGTGACTGGTGCACCGTGAGAGGGTCAGATGGGTGACTCCTGCACTGTGAGAGGGTTGGATGGGTGACTCCTGCACTGTGAGAGTGTTGGATGGGTGACTGGTGCACTGTGAGAGGGTTGGATGGGTGACTGGTGCACCGTGAGAGGGTCAGATGGGTGACTCCTGCACTGTGAGAGGGTCAGATGGGTGACTGGTGCACCGTGAGAGGGTCAGATGGGTGACTCCTGCACTGTGAGAGGGTTGGATGGGTGACTGGTGCACCGTGAGAGGGTCAGATGGGTGACTCCTGCACTGTGAGAGGGTTGGATGGGTGACTGGTGCACTGTGAGAGGGTTGGATGGGTGACTGGTGCACCGTGAGAGGGTCAGATGGGTGACTCCTGCACTGCGAGAGGGTCAGATGGGTGACTGGTGCACCGTGAGAGGGTCAGATGGGTGACTCCTGCACCGTGAGAGGGTCGGATGGGTGACTCCTGCACCGTGAGAGGGTCGGATGGGTGACTCCTGCACCGTGAGAGGGTCAGATGGGTGACTCCTGCACTGTGAGAGGGTTGGATGGGTGACTGGTGCACTGTGAGAGGGTTGGATGGGTGACTGGTGCACCGTGAGAGGGTCAGATGGGTGACTCCTGCACTGCGAGAGGGTCAGATGGGTGACTGGTGCACCGTGAGAGGGTCAGATGGGTGACTCCTGCACTGTGAGAGGGTTGGATGGGTGACTCCTGCTCCTTGTGTTTATGTATTCCTGCCATATGAATCTGAAGCATTTGAGTTTGGCAGCTCAAATGCTGTCCAATTCTACATCATTACTGCTGCTAGCTTGCATTCCAAGAGAGTGGAAAGGAGCAGAACAATATATTCAAAACCTTCCAATCAAGAGTTTCACCACATAACATTTCTGAACAGATTTGGAAAAAACTAACATACAGACTCAGCTGAAGACAACCGACGGACTTGCCAAAAGACACGTGCCAGAAAGGGGCTATCAACCTGTTGCAATTGCCCACAATGAAACTGAGGGCAAGTTTTCTACATTGAGGAAAGTAGAAACACAAAACAAGCAGAATAATGGTTCTAGTAAGAGCAGTTCAATGTACTGGAATGTTTTATCCATTCCAGTTATTTTCCTAGCTCCTTGTTTCAGATTATATTCACTATTACCTTGCATACAAGACTGTCACACTCATACAGGTGGAGTGTAATTACTTAGCCTAGTGTTACATGTGGGAGGTGCGGCAGGGATGCATTTCTATCAAAGGAGATGTAAGGCACTCCTTCCCTCCGCTAGCCTGCGGGCCACCCTTGGGCAAGGTGTTGCACCTGCTTAGCTCCCAAATCGGTGTCACGTGAAGCCATGGGAGCAAGTGGTGGATGGTCATATGAGCAGCTGGTGCATATCACAAGCCCTGGCATGCGTCCACTGACACCAGGCAAACAATCTCTGAAGTGCATTGCTAATGGTTGGGGTCACCCATCTTGTAAAGACACTTCCCAGAAGGAGGCAATGGCAGACCATGTCGGCAGAAAAATTTGCCAAGAACGTCATATGACACGGCACATAACGATAACAATGATGATGTAATATAATTTTCTAGTTAGGTTGAAGGAGGAATTTGACATTTTGCAATTTAAGCTGCAGCTGAAAAGAAAACAAACACTATAACTTATCTCATCTTCATCCAAATTTGTCCAAGTCAAATAATGTCAAAATTCAACATTAAAACAAACAGAACAGTCAGTGCATCTACAGCACACGGACATACTGCTAAGTTGGTCATACCATGTCTAACTGGTCTGTATTCTGAACTGGTGTATCCTGCCTCATTGTTTATAAGTGTGAAAAGAGAATAAAGACTTGGAATTACAAGTAACATTGAAAAAACACTCCAATCACACTATGGCAACTATTACTGCCAATAATAAATGACTATGTAGCAACAAAAACTGCACTCTCTGTTTATTTCTCTCCTCAGCACAATTGTTCTCCATCACAAAAAGCGAGGATCAAAAGCGAGTATTGATCAATTGTGCACTCACCCCAGACAACATGCCGTAAAAAGTGAATTTTCTGATCTTGATCAAGAACTAAACACACAGATAACTGAAGGATGAATATCAAAGGAACTTCGAGAGAAAGCCCTTGGAAAAGAATATCAAACTATCCGAGCTGTTTCAACTGGCGAGATTATTGTCACTTTCAGAAAAGGGAGCAGCTGATGCCAAAAGATCACAAAATATTACAGTGGATGGAAATGGAGGATAAAACTAGCACCAGGGCCAATTTTCCCCCTTCAGACAATCAAGAACAATCACCATTATCAGCTAGAAATCAAAGCAGTGCTATTACTATGGGATTATAAAACATAGGAGCAGAATTAGGTCATTTGGCCCATTGAGTCTGCTCCACCATTCGACCATGGCTGATATATTTTCCTTCTCAACCCCATTCTCCTACCTTCTCCCTGTAACCTTTGATGCCCCTACAAATAAAAAACCTACCAACTTCGACTTTAAGTCTACCTAATGACTTGGCCTCCACAGCTACCTGTGGCAATAAATCCCACAGGTTCACCTCTGGCGAAAGAAATTCTCAAAGGGACATCCTACTATTCTGAGGCTGAGCCTTCTGGCCCCAGCAGTCACCTCGAATACCCATTTCAGGACCCGGAATGTCATCTCGGTGACTTTTCTATCTTCAGACCTTTCAGTTTCCCAATCACCGTCTTCTTAGGAATCGACTGCCCCCCCCTCCCAAATTCCTAGTATATTGCTGTTGCCTTATGTCAGCCTTCAATTGTTCCACAGTGAAGGCTGACATAAAATACATATTCAGTTCATCGGCCACTTCTTTATCCCCATTACCACTTCTCCAGCGCCATTTTCTGGCAGTCCAAACTATTCCCCTATTATGAGATGTTATGAGTGATTCTCTTGAAGCTGAATGTCCTATGACAGAGGAAATAGTGCATACAAGGGGCATGGTAGTGTAGCATTTAGCACTGCGCCATTATAGCCTGGGGCATTCTGGAGTTTGGAGTTCAATTCCAGAGCCATTCTGCAAAGAATCCTCTCCGTGGAAAGTGTGGGTTTTCCCCAGGCACTCTGGTTTCCTCCCACACTCCAAAGGCGTGCCCAGTAGGTTAACTGATCTTGTAAATAGACCCTTGATTCGGTTAGGGTTAATCAGGGTTGTGGGATTGCTGGGGCGCTATGGCTTGAAGGGCTGGAAGGGCCTACTTTTAAGGACTCTACAGCTCATGTTCTCAGTATTATTCCTTTACTTATTTATTTTTTATTATTATCATTTCCTAATTTTTGTATTTGCACAATTTGCCTTCGTTTGCACATACTTGGTTTGTCATTCTTTGCTTCTCTGTAGTTTTTCATTGATTCTATTGTGTTACTTTGTTCTACTGTGAGTGCCTGCAAGAATATGTATCTCAGGTTTGTATATGGTAGGATATACGTACTTTGATAACAAATTTATCTCAAACTTTGATTCAGAGAGCAACAGCAATGCTTTGCTGTTAAAGACATTTGTTAAAGTATCCCTAATTGATCTGGGTACAATTGCAACATTTGAAAGAGGTTTAGATAAGTACTTGGATAAATGGGTATGGAGGCTGTCATTAGGGTGCAGGTCGATGGGATGAAGCAGAAAAATACTTCTGGCACGGACTAGATAGGCTGAAGGGCCTGGTTCTGTGCTATATTGCTCTATGACTAGTCAACCACAGCTACAGGTGTGAGTGAGTGTTTCCAACTTACAAATAAAAGTGATTGATAAGTGCATTTGTGAAAGTGAAAAGTGAACAAATCCTTTCAATAGGTTTTACTGCCATTCAATTTTAACTCAACAGCAAAATGCTGAAATATTTCTTTATGGTCATGCTAAATATGTAACACTTGTAAGAATAATTTCATTACCAACCACATTCAATGATGAAAGTTTCAATATAATGTGATCTCAGATGATTGTGCTGCTCCTGACTTGTGACACATTATCAGTTCCTCACTGAAAATCATGGGTAAAAGTTCAAAGCACATTTATCATCAGAGTATATATTCAGTATACATACATACTGAGGTTTGCCTTCCCACAGGCAGCCACGAAACAAAGAAACAACATGAAACCTGTTCAAAGAAAACAGCAAACAACCAACGTGCAAAAAAGATCACGCAAACGGCAAAGAACGAGCGAAAGAAAAACACACATAATAAACATCATACCCCAGAGTCCTTGACAAGGAATGTTCAGTTTAGTTCAGTTTGTTTCAATTTAGCGCTGTCATCTATTGACTGCAGGCCGCAGAGCCAATCTACCCCGATCAAAAGCGCACAAAATAGCAATAGAACCAGAAACCAGAATCACATACAACATAAACTACAGTCCAGTCCACAAACCAGGCTGATTAAACCTCGCTCAAGACCCGAGACTCCAGCACCATCCTCCGGCAGCACTAAGCGAGAGGGCGAGAGAGAGACTGGTCAAACGCAGGCAGACGGCACTGAACACCCGCCAGCCTTCCGCTCTCATCCTCGTTGATTTCAATCTTGCTTGATGCTTTCATCGACAAGGTTGGCAAGAAACAGAGTCAATCATGGGCTTGCGCCTCATCTCCAGGCCTCACACTCTGCTCCAAACCTCACGGAGCTCCCTCAATCAGTTAAGGGCGAAAGGTGAAATGTTTAAGGGGAAGATCAGGGAGAACTTCTTCCCTCAGAGGGTAGTGAGAGTGTGGAATGAGCTGCAAGCAGAAGTGGTGGACTTCAACATTTAAAAGAAGTTTGCATAAGTACCATGGATGGGAGGGGATGCAATTCTTGTATGTATAAAATGGAAACAAAGCAGCTCTACTCCATAGAGCCACAGCGACTGCCACAAAAGAGTCCATGATCATAGCACTGCATGATTTCTAAATCATCACAACTCTTCAATTTAATCCTCCAACTAATGAAAGCCATGCAACTTGTCAATCTCTAAAGCACTCAAAGCATCATTCACTAACAGTGAATCTCAAATTGATTACCTCAGTATCAACAATAAAAAACTGAAAGATCCCAATTGTTGCAACAGCCAAGATCGGTACATCAGGCAATCACCCAACATTATTCATCACACATGCAGAAACCTCTTCATGCCAGAAAGATTTTGTGCTACAAAGGCTCAGAAAATATAAATGCTTCTTTCAATTAACACATGGAAGAATGTAGTGTTCTGTTATCTTGTTATGCAATGTCAGTGCATTTCCTTCTGAAGGACAGGTTTCCTCTTCACAGCTGTGCCTAGATCTAAGTATGCACAGAAATCTGAGCTGAGGAAAGCAGCCATTGTGTATTTAGCACTCAGTAATGAATTTGCTCATTACTCAAGGAGTTTATATTTGCTTTTTTCAACAGTATTAACAATACACTTACGTGATAAAAAACTAGATCATTGCTTTATTCAAAATACATATGTAAATTTGTTTAATGACCATTATGATTTTAGATATAATCTTTCCTGTGAAGGCAGCTCAAGGTAATGATTTTCTCCTTATAGACAATCAATAAGTAGGAATAGGACACCAGCCTTTCAAGCCTATTCTCTGATTCAATAAGATCACGGCAGACTGAAAGTTAAACTTTGCAGTCCCACCGAAATGAATGGGACTAGGGCAGCATGATAGTGAAGCGGTTAGAGCAATCGCTATACAGCCTCAGCTGTAAGATCAAGGTTCGATTCCTGCCACTGTCTGTAAGGAGTTTGTATGCTCTCCCCATGACTATGTAAGTTTCCTCTAGTTTCCTCCCTCATATTGAAGATGCACGGTTAGGGTTAGTAAACTGTCAGCATGCTATGTTGGTGCCAAAGTATGGGACACTTGCCCAGCACAATCTTTACTGATTTGATTTGACACTAACAACACATTTCACTATATGTTTTGATGTACATGAGACAAATAAAGCTAACCTTTCATCTTTAATTCAAGAAACCTTTCAACATCTTGCTTATCAAAAATCTATCTGCATCTGTCTTAAAAATATTCCAAGACTCTGCTTCCAGTATAGAAGGAGATACAGAGATTCACGACCCTAGAAGGGAAAAAACAGATCGGCAATAAATTGAAATATAAAACTGCGGATGGCAGAAATGTGAAATAATAACAGAACACACTTAAAAATACTCAGCATCATCTCTGGAAAGTGAAACTGTTAGTGTTTTGTGTTGAGTCTCCTTTGTTAGGTACCTCGAAACATACTGTGAAATGTGTCATTTGTGTTAACTATCAACACATTCCAAAGATGTGAAGCGAATAGCCCGCGAGTGTTGCCATGCTTCCAGTGCCAATGTGGCACGCCAATAACTTACCAACATTAACCCGTATGTCTTTGGAAAGTGGGAGAAGACTGAAGCATCCAGAGGAAACCCGTGGGGTCATGAGGAGGACTTGCAAACTCCCCACAGGCAGTGGTGGGAATTGAACCTACTGTCAAGTGTTGCACTAAATGCAACACTATCATGCCAAAACATTGAGGGCTCAGTGGGAGGAAAGGGTCAGATTGATCTTGGAGTAGGTGAAAAGGTCAGCACAATTTCACAGCTGGAGGGCCTGTACTGTGCTGTAATGCTCTACGTCCATCCTGACTGCTGTAGTTTTCCTCCATTTCCCTGCAACAGCAAGCTTTGATTTGCTGCAGTGGAATTCATGGAATCCATTCTAGAACTTATATTTTGACTTCCTCATTCAAAACTTTGGGGTGCAGGTCATTAGATTCCAGGGATGTCAGTCCCATTAACGTTTTCTAACTTTTTAAAAGATAATGCTAATTGCACATTTTCTGGATTCTCTTCCAAGAAGACATACACAAAGTAATCGTTTCTTTCTGATAGAGGGTCTGTACTGTTCATGCCCCTCCATAGATGCTGTCTAATTGGTGAAATGCCTCCAGCATTTTGTGAGTGTTCCTCTAGATTTCCAGCCTCTGCAGTCTCTTGGGTCTCTGTTTTATTTCTTTGTCTTTTCCTTAGTCACCCCAAAACTCTTCCTTTCACTTTGTAAGGAACCCTCAAAAACTTTAACTGATCTTTTCCTATTGATATACCTATTGAAGTGTCCCTTTATCATCCTCTTTTTCAGAGTTTCGTGCCACAAACATGACAATGCAGTTCACCTAGCTCTCTTGTCCTGTTTTACCAATTGATGCTTCCGAAGTAGCAACGGGATCCCACCACCAAGCACGTTTCCCTCCCCCCCCCCACTTCTGCTTTCCGCAGGGATCACTCCCTACACGACTCCCTTGTCCATTCATCCCCCCCATCCCTTCCCACTGATCTCCCTCCCGGCACTTATCCTTGTAAGCAGAACAAGTCCTACACATGCCCTTACACTTTCTCTATCATCACCATTCAGGGCCCCAGACAGTCCTTCCAGGTGAGGCGACACTTTACCTGTGAGTCGGCTGGGGTGATATACTGTGTCCGGTGCTCCCGGTGCGGCCTTCTATATATTGGCGAGACCCGACGCAGGCTGGGAGACTGTTTCGCTGAACACCTACACTCTGTCCGCCAGAGAAAGCAGGATCTCCCAGTGGCCACACATTTTAATTCCGCGTCACATTCCCATTCTGATATGTCTATCCATGGCCTCCTCTACTGTCAAGATGAAGCCACACTCAGGTTGGAGGAACAACACCTTATATTCTGTCTGGGTAGCCTCCAACCTGATGGCATGAATATTGACTACTCTAACTTCCATTAATGCCCCTCCTCCCCTTCACACCCCATCCCTTATTTATTTAATATATTTTTTTATTTGTTCCCCCCTTCTCTCTCTCTCTCTTTTTTTTCTCCCTCCGTCCCTCTCACTGTAAGTTCTTGCCTGCTCTCCACCATCCGGGCTCCCCTACCCCCTTCTCTCTCTCCCCAGGCTTCCTGTCTCATGATCCTCTCCCTTCTCCAGCCTGGTATCCCTTTTTGCCAATCAACTTTCCAGCTCTTTGATCCACCTCTCCCCTCCTGTCTTCTCCTATCATTTTGGATCTTCCCCCTCCTACCTTCAAATCTCTTACTATCTCTTCTTCAAGTTAGCCCTGACGAAGGGTCTCGACCTGAAACGTTGACTGTACCTCTTCCTATAGATGCTGCCTGGCCTGCTGCGTTCCACCAGCATTTTTTTGTGTGTGTTGCTTGAATTTCCAGCATCTGCAGATTTCCTCGTAGCAACTTTATTTACATACTTGAAACTTGAAAGAAATAATGACACTTGACTCATTAACCTCCAATTCTAACATTTAATTAAGTTTGTGGAAACAAATTTCAGATAAAAATTCATCTTTTCAGAAACCATATTAAAATAGTTCACATGACAGATTCTGCAGATGCCGGAAATCAAGAGTAACACACACAAAATGCTGGATGAACTTAGCAGGTCAGGCAGTATGTATGGCAAAGAAAAAGGAGTTGATGTTTCGGGCCATTATAAAGTGGTGGGAGAGAGAAAGGAGTACAAGATGGAAGGTGATAGGTGGAAAAGGCAAAGAGCTGAAGAAGGATGAATCTGATAGGAAAGGAGAGTGTGCTGTGGGAGAAACAGGAGGAGGAGGTGCGGCAGTGGGAATTGATCTCTGGTAGTGAGTTTGGGTGAGTACATGGTTGAAGAGTCAGAGAGCAGCAAAGGTCACAGAGGGGGAGCAGTGAGAGAGAGTCTCACGGAACTCCCATCAAAAAGAAGAGTTAAACTTCTTCAGGGTAAGCATACCCTGAAGAGATTTTGCAGTAGAGCAACAAATTACATTAAAATAATTTCAAGGACTCCATGCATTGACCTTTTGGGGGAATCTGCAAGAATGAGCAAAGCTCACCAAACCCAGTATCAATGATGATGCTAAGATGTACAGAAAATAATCAGACACCCAAGCACTGGATGCAATTAATATTCATCACAGGTCCATTCAGCAAAATCACAGTAGAGTCATTAACAGTCCTAGTTATTGACACAGCCTGATAACATAAGTGACCGTGATAATATCATCAAACATAATATCATCACTTCAGGAAGTAACTCAGTTACACCTATTGAATTTTCAAGGCTTAGAACTATATTTTGACACTTTCAGCATGTTAATTGATTCCAGCATGGTCAACAACATTAGACACAGTCAAATGACATTACAAATGGACGTGAAAGACTACTCCTTTCAGAATTGTTCTCTCACAAACATTACTTCCCCCTGGTCCCTTCCTCCTTCCCTTTCTCCAGTTGTCCACTCTCCTCTCCTCTCAGATTCCTTCTTCTCCAGTTCTTGACCTTTCCCACCCACCTGGCTTCACCCATCACCTTTCAGCTCACCTCCTTTCCCTCCCCACCTCACTTTTTCTATCCTGGCACCTTCCCCCATCCTTCTCAGTCCTGAAGAAGGCTGTCGGCCCCAAAACTTCGACCATCTATTCACTTCCAAGATGCTGCCTGACCTCCCGAGTCCCTCCAGCATTTTGTGTGTGTCACTATGAAATAAGGAACTCTTAGCAAATGACTGGAAGTTGCTGTTGTTTGGGTCACTTATTTTTGCGCCACAAACACTTCAAGTACCATGACAATGAGAACAGAATCAGAATCCCATGGATCAGAATTATGAATAAACTTGCTACGATTCCTGAATGGATTGAACTGGCTGAATTCCTGCATCACTTTACTGATGGACTGATTTTTACAGGCAATACTTGTAAGACTAATTAGCATTTAGTCGTACACTACACCCACAGCATCAAAATTGGACCAGATATGTAACAAACAGAATTCACAGCATGCAATCAAGCTGCCACATAGTGCAATGAGAATTAATAGCGCCACATGACAATGGTAAATCCTACAACTCCCGCTGAGTGTGTTTAATAATTTTTCACTCCTTCCAGATTGTTTCCATCAAACATAATTCCCAAGAACATAATCAGCATCTCTTCCCATTAATAGTATACAGTTACTTAAGCATTTCAAATTATCTGCAATTGCAAAAGGCACTTTCTCTCGTTATTAGAGTGCTGACCTATGCTACAACAAATAACTTGGCAACATTTCACAACGTGAAGGATTGTTAAGTAGAAAAGAGGAAAGGATGATATAAATCACTTATAAGAACGTATTTTAATTATTTAAAATATGCAGGCAAGATGATCTCCAAATGCAATATTCAGAGATTCGAATCCTTCTTCTCATAAAATGGTCGAAACAGCAGAAATTCCTCTTTGCAAAATATAGTGCACAGAGGGTGAGTTAAGAGGCTGCTTAACCCAGAGGGTTAGGTAGCTTTTCACTTCTGCAAAGTGGAGTAATTCCATTGATAATCTCATCTGTCTCTGGACTGCAATGAAATGAGGTGAAGCAGCTCCCAGTGTAACTGTGGTGTTTTGTTCAGACACAGAAAGAGGGAACTAGACTCCGTGTGCGCTGCACTGTGGTGCTGCGAGTTTATTGTTCCTCTGTGTAGAGTTTGTAAGTTGTCAGGAAAAATCAATGCAAAATTCACTGAGAAAGTTTCAAGAATGTTTGGGCGGAAAAGGTAGTTAAAGAAGAGTGGTTGGGAAGTGTGTGTGTGTGCACATATTAGGGTGTTGAGGAAGGTGGGTTATGGGAGGAAGAAAGGAATTTCCTGTCTGCTGTGACTTCTCAAGTACCATTAGCCATGTCACAGAACAGAATGGCATAGTATGTGCCCTTCGGCCCAGTGTAATGTGCCAGCCTTTTAACCTACTGCTTGATCATTCCTACACAGCCCATAATTCTCCACTTTTTCCATCCAAGTTCAAGTTCAATTATCATTCAATCATACATGACTATTGTCAAATGCAACAGCTTTCCTCTGCCTATCCAGCTGCCTATCTAATAGTCTCTTTAATGTCCCTAATGTATCAGCCTTCAGCCCGACCTCTGGTAGTGCATTCCACACACTTAATACTCTGTAAATAAAAAAAACTACCTCTGACATCACCCCTAAACCTTCTTCCACTCACCTGACAAGCATGTCTTCTGCTGTTGGCCATTGTCGCCCTGGCAAAAAGCTGGCAGTCCCAAGATTTAACTCACATACTATATTTCACAGAATAAATCTCTGTATGTCTCCATGTATTTGTATGAACACTACTTCAAATTAACTATAAGGAAATATAGCCATCATAATAAATTAATTACATCATTGAAATGCATCCTTGGCTATTGTAAATGTGAGATATTTGTCATGAGAGCTAGTTTTTGACATATTACATAACTGTATGGGCTCCTGATCCTCAGTGTTTAACTCAAGCAGAAATACCTTCAGTCATGATTTAGATAACAGATGTTTGTGGAAAGTTTCAGTTACAATGTTCAGTTTGCAGATATTCTTTAATCTACATAGCACATATTGTGACAAATTGAGTTTTGTATGCAGCAAAGAACAGTCAAATTACCTTGGATCCCCCCAAAATTTCCTAATACTTAAGGCCAAAGAATCAGAATCAAAACATCAACAGCACATGTCGTGAAATTTGTCAACTTTGTGGCAGCAATACATGATAAATATAGGAAAAAAATTGAATTACACTAATATATATATATATGATTATGAGGACACACAGTCCCCTTTTATTGTCATTTAGTAATGTATGCATTAAGAAATGATACAATGTTTTTCCAGAATGATATCACAAAAGCACATGACAAACCTACTTAAAAACTAACAAAAACCACATAATTATAACATATAGTTACAACAGTGCAAAGCAATACTGTAATATGATAAGAACAGACCATGGCACAGTAAAAATCTCAGAGTCTCTCAAAAGTCCCATCATCTCATGTAGACGGTGAACCTCCAGCGCCGCCAACTTGCCGATGCAGTATCCCGGAAGCATCCAACCCCAGTCTGACTCTCAGTCCGTCCGAAAACTCCGAACCTCTGACCAGCTCTCCGGCACTGATGCACCAAGCACCATCTCTGCCGAGCGTTTCGACCCCGGCCCCGGCAACAGGCAATAGGCAAAGCCGAGGATTTGGGGCCTTCCCCTCCGGAGATTCTCGATCGCACAGTAGCAGCGGCAGCGAAGCAGGCATTTCAGAAGTTTCTCCAGATGTTCCTCTGCGCTTCATGGCTGTCCCCATCAAATCCGGATTGATGCACAGCCCCTAGTTACATATAATCGATATTCATTCGGAACGGCCGCGTGCGCTGTGTCGCGCCACCATCTTCTCCTCCCTCCTCAATACTTTTGTATTGAAACTGTTAAGGCCACTAATGAGAGTATATTTATATTAAATAGTTAAATTTAAATAAATAGTGCAAAAACAAAAATTTTAAAAAAGTAGTGAGGGAGTGTTCATGGGTTTAATGCCCATTCAGAAATCGGATAGCAGAGGGGAAGAAGCTGTTCCTCAATTTCTGAGTGTGTACCTTCAGGCTTCTGTATCTCATTCCTGATGGTAACAATGAGAAGAGGGCATGTCCTGGGTGGTGGAGGTCCTTGATGATAGACACAGCCTTTCTGAGGCACTGTTCATGGAAACTGTTTTGGATACTACAGAGGCTAGTATCCATGATGGAAGTGACTGATTTTACCACTGTCTGCAATTTACTCCGATACTGTGTAGTAGCGCCTCCCCCCCCCCACCCCATTACCAGACAGCAATACAGCCAGTCAGAATGCTCTCAACGAGATTTTTAGGTGATAAACCAAATCTCTTTAAACTCCAAATGTGATATAACCACTGTCTTGCCTTTTTTATAGCTGCATTGATATGTTGGGCCCAGGTTAGATCCTCAGAGATCTTGACACCCAGGAACTTGAAATTGTTCATTCTCTCCACAACTGATTTCAGTAAACTGAGAACAACATTCCCAAAGGTGACCAACTTTAAGACGTCTGAACGAAAACGATCGCCCTTTCTCTCACTTGCAATATCCAGAAGTCAAACGAGAGGAATCAATTTATTAAGTTGCACAAATTATTGATTAAAGAAGTATACTTTTGTATTGAAACTGTTAAGGCCGCTAATGAGCGGAAGCAACAATGGCTAAATTGATGTATCAGGAATCCTTCAGACAGAAAAACAGCTATGAAGGAGTTAACTAATCTGTGACAGGATCATTTAATTAACCAAATTTACATTCTTAATGCAGCTATAGTAGTGTAGTGACTAGCGTAATGCTATTACAGCATTGGGGGGTGGGGGCCAGGGGTTGGAGTTCAGAGTTCAATTCCAGTGAGGTCTGTAAAGAATTTGCACTTTCTCCCCATGAACTGCATGGGTTTCCTCCGGGTGCTCTGGTTTCCTCCCACAATCCAAAGATACAGGCACACCAATTAGTAGGTTAATTGGTCATCGTATATTGTCCTGTGATTAAGCTGAGGTTAAATAGGTAGGGTGCCGGGCAGTTCGGCTCAATGGGCCAGAAGGGTGTGTTCCGTGCTGTATCTCTAAATAAAAATAAATACATAAATGGGTACTATTGAGAATTTTTTAAAGTAGTTTGACTATGTCTGAATGACACTAACATTCTTCAGAGAGTAACTGGACTCAGCTGAAGAGCAATAATATCAAACATCCATACAGCACAAAAATATTCAGTGCTGGTAATCTGTTTTAATTCAAGAGCCTTGCAAAGAGCTAATGCATCCTAATGATGATGTAGTATACATCTGATTTGGGTAATTTTGAAACATGGCTCGGTGGCAATGTTAAAGTCTAATAAGTTAACAACCTATATTTTGACAAGTGAAAGCTGGATTGGCAAAATAAATAAAAAGCGCTATGGCCTTCACAAAGTCAAGATCACTGTGGTAAGTATTTTGAAATTTGTTAACACCATAAGTTCAAAGTTACTTACATTTGTTGAATGATATTGTATATAGAAGATTGAGGGGGGATCTTATTGAAACATATAAAATCCTAAAGGGATTGGACAGGCTAGATGCAGGAAGATTGTTCCCGATGTTGGGGAAGTCCAGAACGAGGGGTCACAGTTTGAGGATAAAGGGGAAGCCTTTTAGGACCGAGATTAGGAAAAACTTCTTCACACAGAGAGTGGTGAATCTGTGGAATTCTCTGCCACAGGAAACAGTTGAGGCCAGTCCATTGGCTATATTTAAGAGGGAGTTAGATATGGCCCTTGTGGCTAAAGGGATCAGAGGGTATGGAGGGAAGGCTGGTACAGGGTTCTGAGTTGGATGATCAGCCATGATCATACTGAATGGCGGTGCAGGCTCGGAGGGCCGAATGGCCTACTCCTGCACCTATTTTCTATGTTTCTATAAACGTTGTTAATGTATTTTCAGAATTATTATGTAACATCATGATGGATCCCACCCACCATGCACATGGGCTGTTTGTCCCATTCCTGTCAGGGAAGAGCCTACGTAACATCCACGCCAGGACCACCAGACTCAAAAATAGTAACTTCCCCCAAGTCGTCAGGCTGATCACCACCTCCACCCACTCACCCATCCCACCACCGTTACCTTATCATGTCCTGTCAGGGTCACCTTGTGGACAGACACTCCTGTATCTAGCTTTCATGTACATACAGTCAGTCAATGCATATAAGCTATCACCTGTCTTTATATTTTTTGTTTTTGTTATTGTGTACTTTATAATTATTTTGTATTTTTTTTGCTGCATCAGATCTGGGTGAGCAACCATTTTGTTCTCCTTTACTCATGTGCACTGACAAATGACAATAAACAATCTTGAAACTTGAGTTTTGTTTTAGACGTACTCTTCTTAAGGTACTCTTCTGAAAACTGTGCACTAATGTTCCTTCTCTTCTTATTGATTCTGTGATGCACATTATCAGTCATGTGTCTCTTCCTATCAAAGGGTCAAATATTTCAGCACAAACTTTTCCATGTAATGGACATCTAAGCAGTAGGTTATAATGATGCATCATCACTGACGATCAGAATAATTTATTCATTGCTTTTTACTACAGCACTGCTGAATTCGACAGCATTCAATGCTAAGGTAAGTCGGATAGGTGTCTACTCTTTTATATCAAACTACAACAGTGCTAAGAGGACCCCTACTGCACCAACATCACATTTTTCCCTTTATTTTCTGTACTGTTTTTCCTGGATTAGTTTTCAGCAAAATAAACTGCACTATGGGCTAAATTATTTCAAGGGCATGTTCAAATCAGCAGATAAAAAACATTGGGCTTACCTATTTTCCCCCCATTTGGAAACAATTATATGAGTTTTACACGATGGTTGCCTTCCCAGTAAAACCCGACCATAACATCAACAGAAGGGCATGCTAAATTCAACCTAACAATATCAGTACATAAATTCAGTGGCTACTTCATTAGCTACACCTGCTCATTCATGCAAATATCAAATCAACCAATCATATGGCAGCAACTCAATGCATGTAGACATAGTCAAGACATTCAATTGTTCAAACACCCCATTGGGGTAGAAATGTGATCGAAGTCACTTTGACTGCGGAGTTATAGTTGGTGCCTGATGGGGAGGTTTGAGTATCTCCTGGGATTTTCATGCACCACAGTCTTTAGAGGTTACAGCGAATGGTGTGAGAAACAAAAAAAAACATCTAGTGAGTGGCAATTCTGCGGGTGAAAGTGCCTTGTTAATGAGACAGGGGCAGATGAGAATGGCCAGACTGGTTCAAGATGACAGGAAGGTGACAGTAATTCATACAACTAGTGGTGCACAGAAGAGTACAAATGCACAACACGTTGAACCTTGAAGTGGATGGGCTAAAGAGGCAGAAGGCCACAAACATACACTCAGAGGCATTTTATTAGATATAGGAGGTGCTTTTTTATATTTTTAGTTACCACTCAGTAGAAAGGATTGCACAATTAATAATTCTATTCTAAATCAAGCTTTTAAAGTGCAGATATTGGAGTGAATTCATAACAAGATGACCAAGTACTGCATGTAAAAAAAAACTTGAAAACAATATGGCTGGCAATGCAATGCATGGAGCAAACTGATACAAGACCCTAGTCCTGAAAAATCAGTGCCTTGGTACGAACTTGCCTGCATTGCTTCCACATTAAAAACACAAATTACATCTATTCTCCTCCCTCAAGCAGCCATCAACAACCAGCACTTTCCAAAAACTGGAAATGTTACTGTAGTTTGTCAGTGAAAGGCAAGGACAGATTTACAGCAAAGAATTTTTCAGTTCAAAGACTGAACAAGTATTGAAGAACCACTGATGCAAGTAAAAAACAAGTGAAGCCTATAAATCTCGTACAATGACATTTCTGTGACCTAATGTGGAATTTTAGAAAGTAAAACCAATTTAAAAGAAAAAAAACCTAGCCTCTTAGGCCATGCTATTTCATAATGTATTTTCAACTGATCCATAATTCTAAACATTGAGACTTGCCCAGGTATTGCTATGCATCAGAAGATAATACTCACTGGTAGTAGTTTTAGCACTGATTAATAACTTTGCTCTTAATTGCATCTCTAAATGTATTTTTAAACTTCACCAATCAGATTTCCACTCTTCTCAGAAACTGTTAGAACCCAAGATGCAACATCTTGTGCAAATGACCAAAAAGTGCCAATTTTCACCTCTGACTGTAATGTCAGCTCTGTTTTTTTAACACTCTTTGCCTGAAGCTCTTAAGTTTCTTCCTAAATGTCTCTACTGCTCTTCTCTTTAAAAGCAGCCACTTTGACCAAGTTTCAGTCAACAGGTTTGCTATCTCCTTCTGTGGTCTTATTGATAATAATCATTAACCACTTTGGGTAAACGACATGTTAAAAAGCTTTAAATTTCTGCGTGTGTATACTTGATCCAACACTAGCCTCTTTGTTTGTAGCATAAAGCGTATAACCAAAAGCCACAACATACTAGAATAATCATCAATTGAGGTTGCAAAGTGAATAAGACTGATTTGGAAATGATTGAACTGATTCTGTACCTTACTAAAAATTCTCTCAGCCACACTCCAAACAGATTCTCACACCATTATTTTTTATTTTCATAATTAACTGCTCTAGTGGTTTGCCACAAGCAGATATTGTTTGCTGCAATGAACAACTTTTAATGCAACACAGAGATAAAACTTCCTTAGTCAATGATGATATAGGCGCATATATTTGATTCATTGGTAATTCCAGAGATGATGGTATTGCTCCTGTGCCTTCATCAAATACTATTATAGGATGTGAACACTGGAAATAGATAATTCTAAAATCATTTGATGGCAGTTCATCTTAATCCTGTCTTAAATTGATGTCCAAACAGATAGAGCCATAGAAAAGTACTGCACAGAAACAGGCCCTTTGGCCCATCTAGTCCACACCAAACTATTTAAACTGCCTACTCCCATCGACCTGCACCATAGCCCTCCGTATCCCTATTATCCATGTACCTGTACAAACTTCTCTTAAATGACGAATTCAAGCTTGCATGCACCACTTGCGTTGACAGCTCATTCCACACTCTCACCACCCTCTGAGTGAAGAAGTTTCCCCTCATATTGCCCTTAAGCTTTTCACCTTTCACCTTTAACCCATGACCTCTAGTTGTGACCCAACCCCAGTTGAAAAAGCCTGCTTGCATTTGCCCTATTTATACCCCTCATAATTTTGTGTGTCTCTATCAAATCTCCTCTCAGTCTTTTACATTCCAAGAAGCATAAACTTCCATCAGCAATTGCAATAATCAACAAAAACCCCAATTAGAAAACAGAATGGTACAGCAACAAGTCTTCCAGACCACAATTTTTTAGCACATTCATGGCATGCACCACTCTGTGTAAAGGAACTTGTCCCAACATCTTATTTGAACTGCTCCCCTCACCTTAAATGTACGCCCTCTGCTAGTAAACACTTTGACCCCAGGAAAAAGAAACCAGCTGTCTACTCTATCTATGCTTACAAATCTCTGTCAGATCTCCCATCAGATCCCTCTGAAAGGATGATCTCCCCTCAGCCACTCCAGAGAATATAATCCAAGTTTGTCCAACCTCGCCTTAAAGTCCTCTAACCTAGGCAGAATCTCTCTCCAAAGCCTCAACATCCTTCCTATAAATAGGTGGCCAAAACTATATGCAATACTTCACGTTCAGCCTTCTAGAATTTTATAAAGTGGCAGCATAATTCCCCAACTCTTGAACTCAGAGTTTCGATTAATAAAGGCAAATATGCTATATGCATTTTCTCTCCTGGAACAGTAATCCTGACACTCCGGAGAGTAAGTAGCCCTACTGGTCCGAGTTCTGACATTAAAATAAATAGTTCTTGGATTAGGCATTGCTGGAGCAGGAAGATGTTAACATGGAGATGGTGAGCATACACAGCCTGAATTTTTTATATTGTTAAATTTAATGGATGGAAGATCAAAGTCTGTTGGATCACAACATTCTCACAAAGACTTTATTTAAATGTCATTCAAACTGGTACAATATGTTGATCTAAAATAAGATTGAACACACTTCTGAGTACATACTTACATGGCATTCAAAGAATGCAAGCAAATTGTTCTCGGTGTTTTGGGAGCTGTTTTACATTGTTTCATTAACCATCTCCTCAGGTTTTGGTGAAACCAGTTTTAAAGTTTATTGTCTTCTGACAGTAGTACATGAAAAACATAGTTAGAATTACTCTGTAGACACTAGAAATTCTGCAGGTGCTGGAAACCTGGAGGAACACTCACAAAATGCTGCACGAACTCAGCAGGCAGCTTAGACAATTGAAAATAAAATCGTGGTTATCGATGGGATAGTGAGGGAGACAAATGACTGAATTTGTGACTGGAAAGAGGGCGCACCTTTCATAAAGGTAATCTGACTGAACCTGTTACGGAGTTGAGCCTCAAGGCCTTGAGTGCCGATAGGCTGATCCACACTTTCAGGTGAAATTTTGCGAGGGCAGGCAAAGCCCTGCCAGAAAATTCCTCTGCGACCTTTGAAGGAGGGCAAAGCTGTCACGAATGGGCCTTGTTTTGCTGCTGTTTTGCTGCTCGTTGTTTTCTGTTGTTCTGCCAAGCATTGGGGATATTCTATGTTGGCATTGGAATATGCAGTAGCTCTTGTGGGCTGCCCCCAGCACATCCTCGTGTGTGTTGGTTGTTAATGCAAACAATGAACTTGACTGTATGTTTTGATGTACACATGATAAATAAACTTGAATCTTGAAGCCACCCTCGGTTTTGCTGCTTAAATCTGCTAAGTGGTTTAATGCTTCCAAATAACCCCAGACATTCTGGCAGGTCATATTGTACAGGGCAGTTGAACTTGTCAGTATTTTTGCAGAGAACTGCCAGCAAACCCCAGCAAAGTCAGGGCAACCGTAAAACTTTGTACTTTAGTTTTAAAATCCTCAACTGCTGTGATTTTCCATCACAACTGTATCAGAGTAAAAAAAATCAGATGACTATAAAAGGTTATATTTTGCCTCAACACTGGGACTTTAAAACCAAATGGCTTTAGGTGAGGAGACATCAAAGATCAACTTTATTCACCGTATACACTTACATGTATTAGGAATTTGCTGTGGTGTGTTGGTCAAGATGCGACATGCCACTAAAAACACCACAATTCAAAATTATAAAGAGTAATGTATTATATAAAAATAAAGTTGGAGGTTAAAGTACAGAATAAATGGAATAAAATGTGCATAAATTATACCAGCATATATTTACAATGCAAGCAGCATTATACATAGTGGCCGAAAGTGTTTACAGTGTAGTGACAGAGGTAACAGATAGAGAGGGTTGGGAGAGGTGGGAACTAGAATGGTTGATCAGATTTACTGCCTAGGGAAAAAAGTTAATAATAGAGTGAAACTGTTGTTTTAATACTTCCAATTGTCTTAATAAGAAACATTTAGAAACTCAAGAAAAGGGGATGAGTATAGAATACATTTAAGTGGGTGCTTCCTGGAACGTGCAGACTCGGTGCGCTGAAAAGCCTGTCCCCATACTGTGTTATTCTAAGACTTTGAAAGAGCATGGTTTGGAATAGAGAGAACAATAAGTAGAGTGTGACAGGGCTTAAACAATAGAGGAAAAAGCAGTGTAAAGCAGAGTAAAATGGTATTGTTATAAATAAAAGCTGTTAATCTGAGAGCATGACATTTTCATAAAAAAGATCACTGAATTGGTGCCACAAGTAACAATGAATAGGGCTGTTACAATAGCCAGCACAGGTTCATGCTTACTCAGTGACAACCCAGGACTTGTACCGAATACTCCAGTGTACTCGATAGTTTCAGAACTCGGTCAGAATGCAAGGTGGGTGTGCATTGCTTTGATGAAGGACAGTAATGAGGAAGAATCTTGGCTCAGGGGATCA
This sequence comes from Mobula birostris, assembly GCF_030028105.1. Lineage (NCBI taxonomy): Eukaryota > Metazoa > Chordata > Chondrichthyes > Myliobatiformes > Myliobatidae > Mobula > Mobula birostris. The sequence goes on along the minus strand of NC_092387.1, from coordinate 53,702,593 downwards.
AGAAAGGGAGCTAGCTTGGGTGGGTTTATGTAATAACTAGGGGATTTGTCAAATCGATCTGTAGCCTACCAAAGGTAGCTGTAGTGTTGGGTGGGAATAATGGGTTGTCAACAAGCAAGGGAAAGCAATAATACTGTTGGATCCAGTGATGTTGATCCAGAGGCTTTTTGGAAGTCTTGTAATTATAGCTCTTTTATTAGATATTCATAGTAATAATGGTTGTTGTGATGCATCCACTATGGTAGTGTTGTGGGTAGTGCTGTCGTTCTCACTTTCAGATTCCACCACTGGCTAGCACTAATGTGAAAAGGAGAGCTGAACATGCAAGTCTCTACCCTACCAGTACATAGTCTCTCCAACATCAAGCCTCATGGAGTGCCTCCGCGCGGCAGCACACGGAAATTGAACTCCTTTCGGACTCAGGCTGAACTACAGAGGACGGGGAGGAGGCCTGGCCCCTGCACATGTAGCATGCAGGCCCTTTGTTGTGTGAATGTGCCCTGGTGCTCGTGAACCAGATCTTCAGCTATGTATAAGTAACCCCACTGGCTTGTGGGCAGCCTCGGGAGAGACGAAGGCTATGGGAGGAAACCCAGACAGAAAATCTGGTGTGGAGCCTCTACGGTAGCAGAACATCATTGAACATCCTCCCGGCAGCTCCTGCGGCCAAGCTGGTGCCAAATGTATTGCTTCATAAGCTTTCCTTTGGACTACATTCGTGAGGGCAGGAGGGGGATCTTGACGACTGGGCATCTCAGGATCCTCATACCTTCCACCCAGGCTTGTAGTGATGATTATCATCACCCTTTGTCCTTCGAGACAGATAGATGCCAACCATAGTAATAAAGAAAACGGTAGCCAAGTCAGCCTGAGAGAGAGAAAGTGAAGGAGGAGAACAAAGAAAAGGTGAAGAACAAATAAGTCGTGGTAGTCTTATAGTCTGATACTAAAAATCTGGCTTAGTAGAGAGAAAAAGCACTTTCCAGTGATAAGCAACCTGTGAAATAGCCAGATTCAATGGCATGACAAAGGTTGCAGATAAACTTCTAGAAAAATACAGAATCAGCTATGCTACAATTAGTGAAAATCACTGAACAATTACACACATATAGGCAATCACATAAAACTTATAAGCAAGTGAAGTAACAAGAAAAATAACAATTTTGCACTCTAATCCAACAACACTGGATCAGGAACAACTGAACTGGAAAACATGGTATGGACTACAAGTTCACAGAATGCATTTGATTCACTTTATCCGAATAATAAGTTCTGAGTGATCCAATCAGGATACAGCATGTAGCAAGGCAGTATTTATGAGTAATCAGAAAACTATTATTGATCCTGCAGGGGAGAGTAATAATATGATGAATTTCAAATTCTGTTTGAGAATCTGACACTTAAGTGAAGGTAACTCCAAAATTTTGTAACAATTTTCTGGCTTTACAAAATTCCACAACTTTTGTTTATATAATTTTAGAAACAAAGAATAAGTAAATATTTTATTAAAATACAGACTGAGAGTCAACTAAATATAACAATAAAAATAAATCATGAACTTTTGTAAATAATGCAAAAATCAGTACAGTACCAAAATATATTGAGCAGAGGCAGTAAGGAAATGAAAGAAATATTTGGAGATACAAAACGCAGAAGATGTTGGAACTGGAGCAACAAACAATCTGCTGGGGAACTCAGCCAGTGGAGGAACACTTGTGGGGGAAAAGGCTATGTTAACATTTCGAGTTAAAACCTGCCTCAGTCTAGAATTCTTCCAGGAGATTGTTTGTTACTGTTGGGAGATTTGCTTTGTATGTACCTTCATAATAGGAGTCATTAATCGTATTCTTATTAATTATGTATCAGTAGGTAACAGAGCAACACAAAAAGGTTGAGTAAGTTAATATTACTGGAGAAAAAGCAATAGGTAAACAAATGAGACTTGGGTTTTAAAATCCTTGGGCATACTTAACTACAATTTGAAAATGGGTGATGTTTGCACCATTGGATGGGCTAGCTCTGATCTCCCATTATTCCCTAGATTCCTGAAAGATTCCGGCAGATGGGAAAGCAGCAAAAATTTCACACTTCTTCAGAAAGGATGCAGAGAAAAAGCCGAGAGCCACAGATCAGATTGGCTGACAGGCAAAAGGCAAAGTGTGAAAATAAAGGTTTTTTTTCTGGTTGGCAGCTGGTGACTAGTGATGTTCCACAGGAGTCAGAGTTGGGCCCATTATTTTCACATTATTTACAAATGATCTGGATAACAAAAATGAAGGTGTTGTGGCCAAATTTGCAGGTGATACAATGATAGGTGGAGGAGCAGGTAATGTTGATGAAACAGAGGGTCTGCAAAAGGACTTGGACCAATTAGGAGAATGGTCAAAGAAGTGAAAAATACAACATAGTGTAGAGAAGTGTATGGCAATGCACATTGGTTGAAGGTATAAAGCCACAGACCATTTTTTAACTGGGCAGCAAACTTAGAAATCGGAGTCAGTGCAGGATTCTGTAAAGGTTAACTTGCAGGTTGAATTAGTAGTAAGGAAGAAAACGGCAACGTTAGCATTGATTTTGAGAGTATATAAGAGCATGGATGCGATGCTGAGGCTTTATGAGGCTTTGGTCAGACCACACTTGGAGTATCGTCAGCAGCTTTGGGCCCAATATCTAAGAAAGGATGTGCTGGCACTGGAGAGGGTCCAGCGGATGTTTGCAAAAATTATCCTGGAAATGGAAGGGTTAATGTATGAGGAGTGCTTGATGGTACTGCACCTGTACTCACTGACGTTTAGAAGAATGAGTGAGGATTTCATTGAAATCCACTGAATATTAAACGGCCGGAATAGAATGGACGTACGGAGGATGTTTCCAATAGTAGAAAAAGTATAGGAACAGAAGGGACAGCCCCAGCGTAGAAGAACATCCCTTTAAAACACAAATCAGGAGGAATTTCTTTAGCCAGAAGGTGGTGAATCTGTGGAATTAATTGCTATAGATGGCTGTGGAGACCAACTCATTGGATATATTTAAAGCAGAGACCGATAGGTTGTTGATTAGTAAGGGTGTCCAAGATTATGGGGAGAAAGCAGGAGAATGGTAGGGAAAATAAATCAGCCACGATCAAATGGTTCTGCTCCAGTGTCTTATGGGCTCAAGCTAATATCAATCATTGGGAAATTACTGTATATTACTGATGGTAAGCAATGTCAAATCACTTAGAAAAGCACTGCATGGTTAAGCAAAGTTGACATGGTTTTAAGAATGGGAAATCATGTTTAAAGTGATTATTATTATTTTATGAAGTTGGAATTAACCATATAGATGAGGGAAGCTAATGGATTTAGTGTACCTGGTTGTTCAAGAAAGCATTAGCTAAATTGTAATATATAACATTACAACAAGAGGAATAATTACACAATATCCTGCAGAGTTAGTCCAGATATATGTTGACTTTGAGTCTCCCTTCACGGGTGCTCCCTGAGTTGCTGGGTTTCCTCAGAGCTTTTTGTGTTGACAATAAATAATTCAATTGGCTACACACAAAATGGCTGAATGAATAAGACTGGAGTCTTTCAATGGCCTTTGGCAATGCAAGTTCCAGAGACAATGGGGGAGGGCAAAGGAAAAAGTTGAAAATAAAAACAGAGATTATAAAACAATTGTTGGATATGGGTCCAATTAAAGGAGAGCAAGTATTGGATTACTGGTCGATGAATTAAATACTGAGGTCAAGTTAAGTTCTGAACAATTTTTATCTTCAGAAAGATGAATGTGAGGAACTCATGCCCCTCATTTTGTACTGACTACCTCCTCTCTCATCTTTCCATTCAGATGAAAGAATAAACAAATATACATTGAAGATGTAAAGCGAATATGGATTATAATCTAAACCTAATCAGAAGACGAGAATCAATTTCATTATATGCTGAGGTATTACAAGAGATCAGGTTACAAGGGCAGCAAGCCAAAGGTCGCTTATAAAGCAGTCATCGATACTCACATATGCTTTAGGACCAAATGGTTATCCATCATTAAGCAGTGGAGTATTAACGAATTAAATCAGAGGAAGAGTCATCCTCTTTGCCTCTAATTCCTGCCTTCTAAATTTTGGCACAGAGTTGGGAATAAGGAATTCCTTTTTTCCTGCACAGTAAAGCATATATCCCGGGAAAAAGAAAATAAGGTTCATATTTTATTTTGAAAAAACTTCAAACGTTTTTCAAGAAAACATTTAAAATTCAAAGTAAATTTATTATCAAAGTATGCAAAAGACTTTTGCACACTAGATATTTTATATAAATTTTGTTTTGGATGATGCACTCACACTCTCCAGAAGTGCAGAGATTTCAGGTAAAATCTGCTCTTTTCCAAATACTCCTCCTGCTTCCACGTCAACAGCACAGAACAGTCAGGTAATCACCAAGGCATAAAGGAAATTGTTGCTATTACAGGAGATAAAGATCCTTGGAGATTCTAGTTAATGCAGTTTAATAGAGTACAGTTTCAACCCCAAATTTAGTTACATCGGCTTCACGACCAGACGCAAAACCAGTAAGCAAAGGTACTATCAGAATTAGTGGTTCATTCATGATAACTGTACTTCAAGTTTGCATTCTCTTTAACAATGACAAATTCTATTAGGTTTCACTGAAAACCAGTGACCCAGTATACCCTGTGACTATTAATAACGTGCTGCTTTATGAAATGAAAAACATAAACATGAATTCTGAAATATATATATTATCAGACAGCCACATATTTGTTCCTTGGCTTCAATTGGTTAATATCTAATTGAGTTTGAGATTAGGAAGTTTTAAACTGCAAAAACATAAATGGGACAATTTTATCAATTTAAGCAATTTCTAATGAGTTCAGGTCCACCGTGTAAATCTGTCTACAATTCAACACTAATTGCCATTAATCTTCTATTCTGACATAGGCCACAAGGATGGCAAGGTTGCAAATGGATAGATTTAGATTGTTAATTGGATGAAGCTTTTCATAAGAAATGTTGCTTGGGTGTAGTGGAGAGAATTCAGTTTTGCATGTAACCAGTGTTCATCCAGTCCTTCAGTCTATGTAGAAACAATAGCAAGGTGCATCAGAGACACAAGAGGTACTGCAGATGTTGGAAATCTACAGCATTACAGACAATGTGCTGGAGGAGCTCAGCAGGTCAGGCAGCATCTATGAGTGGGAATAAACAGTCAGTGTATCAGGTCGAGACCCTTCATCAGGACTGAAAAGAAAGGGGGAAGAAGTCAGAATAAGAAGGTGTGGAGTGGGAAGGAAGAATTACGAGTTGGCGGATGATAGGTGAAACTGGGAGGGGGGGAGAAGTAAAGAGCTGGGAAGTTGATTGGAGGAAGAGATAAAGGGCTGGAGAAGGGGGTATCTGATAGGAGAGGACAGAAAAAGAAGGGCCATAGAAGAAAGGGAAGGGGGAGGAGCAGCAGAGGGAGGTGATGGGCAGGTAAGAAGAGAAGGTGTAAGAGGGAAACAGAATGTGGAACGGTGGAGGAACAAGTGCAGTTTGCTGGAGTCTGCATCAAAGAAACAAAGGGCTGGAGGAACTCAGCGGGTCAGGGAACATCCGAGATAGGAAGTAGACAGTCGACATGTCGAGTTGAAATCCCTCCATCTTGGCTGAACGACAGAGGGGAGAGAGTCAGTAAAAAGAGGTGATGGGAGGGGATGGAGCAAGATTGGGCAAGCAAGCAATACTGGCATCTGTATTAGTTTATTCTTGACACATGCAGCAAGATACAGTGAAAAGCTTGACTTACATATTGAATATAAGGTTCAAATCGGTATGCAGTGTGTTGAGCTGGAATAAGGTAAAACAAAAACAATAAATAGGAAAGTGTAAAAGCCACTGCGGTGCAGGTAAATAATAAAGCGTAAGATCAAAATGAGGTGGACTGAGAATCAAAGAGTCCAGCTTATTGTACGAGAGGTCTTTTCAAGAGTGGTACAAGGCTTCAAGCCTTTGTATCTTCTGCCTGATGGGGAAGGGGATAAGAGAGAACGTGGATTGAGGGGAGGGGCAATAAGCTTTGGAGGAGGGAAATGGCAACAATGGTGATGGGTGCGAGTGAAAAGAGCTGCAGATAACTGAATCAAGATTCAAGTTTAGTTGTCACATGTACATCCATCAAAACAGTGAAACGAACTGCTTGCATTGATGATAACATAGTGACATGGTAGCATAGCGGTTAGCGCAACAGTTTTACAGCTTGGGGTGTCGGAGTTTAGAGTTCAATCCCGGCTTCTTCTGTAAGAAGTTTGTATGTCCTCTTCACGGAATGCATGGTTTCTTCTAGGTGCCCTGTTTTCTCCCCACAGTCCAAAGACATACCAGTTAGTGGGTTAATTGGTTATTGTAAATTGTGCCATGGTTAGGCTAGGGTTAAACTGGGGGTTGCGCGGTTGCTGGCAACACAGCTCAAAGGGCTGATTCGGCACTGTATTGCAAAATAAATAAATTCACTGGGGGCAGCCTGCAAATGTTGCTCCACATTCTGGCACCAACATAGCATGGCCACTTTGCTCGTCAGAACAAGACAGAACACAAGAAGCAACAAGACAACCACAGCAAAAACAAGTCGAGTTCCTCCCTCCCACTCATGCGTTTGCACAGTCCTCTATCCTCAGGAAAGGCTTCCAGCCTCAAGTGGACATGGACTCTGGCCAGTGATGGCTGATAGGAAGGAAAATGGGGGTGGACATTATAGAGTTGGGGGTGAGCAGATTGAAACAATGGGGAGGAGTGCAAGAGACCCAGTGGAGCCCATGTCTTTGCACTGGCCACTTTCCCGTGACTCTTTTAAACCAGATGAAAAAGTTCAACATGAAATGTCGACAGCTTACTTAGCTCCAAGGCACTGCCTTGGGAAAAACAGCTAACACAATCAAAGGTCACAATCACTCCAGGCATTCTCTTTTCTCTCCCGTCTCATTGGGCAGAAAGCACCTACCACCAGGCTCAAGAACAGCTTCTATAAGACTATTAAACTAACAACTTGTACAATAAGATTGGTTCTTGACCTCACAATCTACTTTGTTTTGACCTTTCACCTTACTATCTACACTTTCTCTGTAACTATAATGCTATATTTTGGATTCTGGTTCTGCTCTTCTCGTATCCTTATTATTCTGATGTGATGTAGTGATCTGTAAGGATGGCAGGCAAAACAAAGTTTTTCACTGTATCTCTGTACATGTGACAATAATGAACCAATTTAAGCTGTAAGCTGGGTATTCTACACAATGAAGAACAAACTAACCAAAATTAGTAACAGGTTTATTATCACTGATATATGTCGTGAAATTTGTTATTTTGTGTAAGCAGTATAGTCGGTACCAGAAGCGAGGATCAGGCCTGTTCTGCTCTCAACTCCGTGACATTTACTCAGCTCCGTGCTGAACTGAGGCTGTGGCCTGCTCTAGGCTTTGTGCTTGTGGACTTGCTTTTCATTCTGAATGCTATTTGCTTACTTTTATTGTTTACACAGTTTGGTTTTTTTTCTCTCTGTACATCGGGTGTTTGACAGCCTTTTTTAAATGGGTTCTTTTGGGTTTCTTTGTTTTGTGGCTGCCTGTAAGGAGACAAATCTCAAGGTTGTATAATGTTTACATAATTTGAAATTAAATATACTTTGAACTTTGCAAGACATAAAGAATACTATACGTTAAAAAAAAGAAACAAATAGTACAAAAGATGAATAACAGGGTCGTGTTCATGGATTGATCAGAAATCTGATTGCAGACGGGAAGAAGCTGTTCCTAAAATATTAAGTGTGGGTCTTCATGCTCCCGTACTTCCACCCTGATGGTAGTAACGTAAAATTAGGTATCCTTTACGACATAGAACAAAACTAACCTATTCTCCAACACCTTTGTTCCCTGGCCTCACAAAAATATTACTTCTTTCAATGAAAAGTATCAAAATAGATTTCAGACAAAGTATCATCTGAAGATATAAAGATCTCACTGTATGAGGACATATAATATTAAATCAAATTTTTATACTATGAAATTCAGTTTAGCACTTTTGTCAAACTTGCCAGCGCACAAGATGATTTTTTTTTGTTGGATACCTTCATATCTTCAAATATTTTGTCCTTGAACAAGTTTGCTGCATGGAGCTGATGTTAATTTACCATGGTATATAGGAATATGGCACTGGCAGAGAGGATTAACCTTTTGGAAAATTTAGTTCAAGAGGATTTAATAGGATACAAGTTTGAAATATATTATTGGAATATTTTCAGAAATTGAGATATCATAAATCATAAATTGGAATATAAATGCAAAACTTACTATAGAGCAGTTACATGGTAGAACAAAATAGGCTTTACTCTTTGGAGCGAAGGAGGATGAGAGGTGATTTGATAGAAGTGTCTAAGACGAAAGGAGATATATATAGAGTGGATAGCCGTGTTTCTCCAGGGCAGAAATAGCTAAGAAGGTGAATGGTATGTTATCCAATCACAAACAAGAGAAAGTCTGCAGACACTGGAAGTCCAGGCAAGACACACAAAATGCTGGAGGAACTCAGCAGGACAGGCATCGTCTATGGAAAAGAGTACAGTCGATGTTTCAGGCCGAGATCCTGGGTCTTGGCCCAGAATGTCAACTGTATTCTCTTCCGTAGATGCTGCCTGGCTTGCTGAGTTTCACCAGCATTGTGTGTGTGTGTGTGTGTGTGTGTGTGTGTGTGTGTGTATGTGTGTGATTGTGTGTTAGGTATGCTGGCCTTTGTTGGTTAGTGGATTGAATAAAGAACTGCAAGATAGTGTTACAAGTCTACAAAAGTCTGGTTAGACTATATATGGAGTTTTGTGTATAGTTCTGGTCACGCCATTAGAAAAAGCATGTGGAAGCTTTTGAGAGGGTGCAGTGCAGATTTACCAGAATGCGGTGTGATTTAGAGAGCATGTCTTTGAGGAAAGATTAGGCAAACTGGGACTTTTCTCTTTGGAGTGAAAGGCATTGAGAGGTGCAAGATGATAGAAGGCATAGATAGTGAGGACAACCAGGGCTTCTCTCCCCCTGGCTAATCTGAAAGGGCATAATTTGAAAGTGATTGAAGGAAAGTATGGGGGGATGTCAGAGGTAGTCTTTTTTTTAAACACAGAGCGATGGGTGCATGAAGAGCACTCCCAGGGTGGTGGTAGAAGTGGATACATTGGGGAGATTTAAGAACCTCTTAAAGAGGCACATGGATGAAAGAAAAATGGAAGAATACTGTATGTGGGAGGGAAGCATTAGATTGTCCTCAGAGCAGGTTAAAAAGTTGGCACATCGTGGACTAGTTTACAACAGCAAATGTTGCAGATGCTGGAAATCTGAAATTAAAATAGAAAATACAGCGAACAGTGAGTCTATTGAAAGAGAAACAGATTTAATGTTTCAGGCTGAATTTATTACAATTACAGCCTTGAATTAGTTTTTCAGATTGCTTGTTATGAGATTTGAGTTTAAGTATGGACGCTTTTTAAGAACCAGCCATATTTATCTTTTCACAGGCAATGACTTCAATTGCTGCAAGACCATCTTGGCTCAATTATAAGTTATAGAGGATTGTACATTTAGGCCCCATTCCAATATCTAAGCGATATCTCAAAAGAGATCATTTGTGCAGTTACGAGGGAGCGTTCCGTTCACTGAGATGTTATGGCATTACATTAGGGGCCTAAGAAGTAAGCAGTAAGTAGAGGTCCCATCGATATTTACTTATGAGATACAGCATAGAACAGGTCATAGCAGCCCAATGAGCTGTGTCGCCCAGCCATTTAACCCTAGATTAATCACAGGACAATTTACAATGAGCAAATAACCAATCAACTGACAGGTCACTGGAATCTGAGATGGTGCCCACATACACACTCCTTATGGACGTCATCAGAATTAAACTCTGAATCAGTATCCCTCACAGGGGCTGGGCTTGGGCCCGTCTCTCCCGGGGTAGGCCACATCCTCCACCCTGCGGGGACGCAGAGTCCTGGTAGTGGGTGCAGCCGCATCGTCACGCTCCCGCTCTACCTGCACATCTTGTCCCAGAGGCAACAGGTGATTCCAATGGAGAATCTTGACAGGCCCCTTTCCATCCTCGGGCCGCACCCGGAAAACCGGTAGGTTTGGCATCTGACTCTTCACCACATAGGGCGTGGCTGCCCAGCGATCAGCCAGCTTGTGTTTTCCCAGTAATCCCAGATTCCTGATGAGAACTCAGTCTCCCAGCAGGAGTTGAGAGAACTTTACTTTCTGGTCGTACCTCCTCTTATTTTCCTGATTCTGCCGGGCGGCAGCCCCCCCGGCCAACTCGTAAGCTCTTTTCAGTTCCTGCCTCGTATCAGACACATACTTCAAGTAAGGCTTCGGCGACACCTCACCACATCAGTCCCGAAACAAAGGTTGATGGGCAACCTTGCCTCATGCCCAAACATAAGATAATAGGGTGAGTAGCCAGTAGCTTCGTTGCGTGTAAGGTTGTAACAGTGAACCAGATGCCCAAGGACTCCAACAATTCTGTTTGCTGATCTCCAGAGTCCCGAGCATGTCTAATAGCATCCGATTGAACCTTTCCGGCTGGGGATCACCCTGCGGATGATAGGGTATGGTCCTTGATTTCTCAACCCCCAGCATGCCCAGCAACTCATAGATGAGTTTGCTCTCAAAGTCTCATCCCTGGTCACTATGGAAGACCATAATGCACAAAATACTTCTCCCATAGCACTTTTGCCACTGTAGTCGCCCTCTGATCCTTGGTAGGAAAAGCTTGAGCATACCTGGTGCAGTGGTCCAAGACATTCATCGTGTTGCTGGCATCGGGTTCAATGGACAGGAGATCCATACACACTGGGTCCAAAGGCCTCGCACTCTGCAAGTGGGACAAAGGGGCAGCCTGCTCGGGCAGCGTCTTCCGCCGTATGCAACGAGTGCAGGACTTGCAGTACTCTTCAACCTCCGTCCTCATTTGGGACCAGTAAAACCAATCCTTGAGCAATCCCTAGGTCTTTTCCACCCCCAAGTGTCCAGAGTCATCATGGAGGGACTTCAACACAACCTTCCCATACTTCTCCGGCAGGACTAGCTGCCAACACCCAGGTTGGTCCGGGGGTGACGTTACCCGGTATAACATCTGGTTCTTCAACCTCAACCGGTGCCATTCTTTCAGTAACAGGGACACAGAACCGTGCTAAGCCTTCCCCACCCGTGTCACATCCCCCTCTTCCACGGCATGCCAGACCAGGCCAATGTCCGGGTCATCTCGCAGAGCAGTGGCCACTTCCCCAGAGCTTAACCCTGGCAGCTGCGTGGTCTTCAGGGCAGTCATGTCACAGTACACTAGGGGCAGAGTGTCATTGGATGCCCCCAATGAGTCCACTGATTGATAGTCATAGTCATAGTCATACTTTATTGATCCCAGGGGAAATTGGTTTTCGTTACAGTTGCACCATAAATAATAAATAGTAATAAAACCATAAATAGTTAAATAGTAATATGTAAATTATGCCAGGAAATAAATCCAGGACCAGCCTATTGGCACAGGGTGTCTGACCCTCCAAGGGAGGAGTTGTAAAGTTTGATGGCCACAGGCAGGAATGACTTCCTATGACGCCCTGTGTTGCATCTCGGTGGAATGAGTCTCTGGCTGAATGTACTCCTGTGCCCAACCAGTACATTATGTAGTGGATGGGAGACATTGTCCAAGATGGCATGCAACTTGGACAGCATCCTCTTTTCAGACACCACTGTGAGAGTGTCCAGTTCCATCCCCACAACATCACTGGCCTTACGAATGAGTTTGTTGATTCTGTTGGTGTCTGCTACCCTCAGCCTGTTGCCGCAGCACACAACAACAAACATGATAGCACTGTCCACCACAGACTCGTAGAACATCCTCAGCATTGTCCGGCAGATGTTAAAGGACCTCAGTCTCCTCAGGAAATAGAGACGTCTCTGACCCTTCTTGTAGACAGCCTCAGTGTTCTTTGACCAGTCCAGTTTATTGTCAATTCGTATCCCCAGGTATTTGTAATCCTCCACCATGTCCACACTGACCCCCTGGATGGAAACAGGGGTCACTGGTACCTTAGCTCTCCTCAGGTCTACCACCAGCTCCTTAGTCTTTTTCACATTAAGCTGCAGATAATTCTGCTCACACTACGTGACAAAGTTTCCTATCGTAGCCCTGTACTCAGCCTCATCTCCCTTGCTGATGCATCCAACTATGGCAGAGTCATCAGAAAACTTCTGAAGGTGACAAGACTCTGTGCAGTAGTTGAAGTCCGAGGTGTAAATGGTGAAGAGAAAGGAAGACAAGACAGTCCTCTGTGGAGCCCCAGTGCTGCTGATCACTCAGTCGGACACACAGTGTTGCAAGCACATGTACTGTGGTCTGCCAGTCAGGTAATCAAGAATGCATGACACCGGGGAAGCATCCACCTGCATCGCTGTCAGCTTCTCCCCCAGCAGAGCAGGGCGGATGGTGTTGAACGCACTGGAGAAGTCAAAAAACACGACCCTCACAGTGCTCGCTGGCTTGTCCAGGTGGACGTAGACACGATTCAGGCCTGGCCTCTCCTTCTCCTCAGCCTGCACAGTGATAGCAAACTGGCACATCGCCTTCACCCCGGATGCAGGGACACTCTCCCACTCTTCGTCCTTCCCCGGCTCCTCATGGCCCTGTCGGGACAGCGCATCCGTGTCGACATTCCGGCTCCCTGGCCGGTATTTCAGGCTGAAATCATATGCAGACAAAGCTGCCAGCCACTGATGGCCTGTGGCATCCAGTTTCACCGAGGTCGAGATGTAAGTGAGCGGGTCGTTGTCTGTCCGCACCTCAAACTTGGCCCCGTAGAGATAGTCATCCAGCTTATCTACCACCACCCATTTCAACGCCAGGAACTACAACTTGTGAGTGGGATAGTTTCTCTCTGAAGGTGAGGAACTCCAGCTGACAAATGCTACAGGCCTCAGGCCAGCGCCCTGACCCTGATATAGAACGGCCCCCTAATCCCTCATGACTGGCGTCAATGTGTAGCACATAGGGCAACCAGGGGTCTGCAAAAGCCAGCACCAGTGCCTGAGTCAGCATCTCCTTCAGTGACTGGAAAGCCGCTTCACATTTGTCATCCATCTCTGTCTGAAGGGCTCTGATGGGTTCAAGTATTCTCCCACCTCCTGTCCTTTCCTCCCTTTCCCCATCTGCCCCAGAGGAGGGTAGCCATGCAGCAGCTGGTTCAAGAGATGACTCACCTTAGCGTAGCCCTTCACGAATCTCCGATAGTACCCACAGAACCCTAGGAACAAGCGCAGAGCACTCACGGTCTGGGGCTTCGGCCAAAGTGGTCACTGCTTCGATCTTAACCGGGTTTGTCGCTACACCATTCTTCGAGACAATGTGTCTAACATAGCTAACAGATGTCTGGCAGAACTGGCACTTGTCCAGGGAAAGCTCCAACCCTTCCTCAGTGACAGCGTGCACGCCCCATGGCCCCTCCTCACCTACATCACCAATAGACTGGGGCAGTCCCAATTCCTTGACGTCAGCACCCGTCTGTATCAGCACAAAGGCTGAGTCCCCCGTTTTACCAATCTTTCTGCTTACAATCTCAACCTTACCAATAGCCCTGACCATATTCAAACATCGAATTAACACATCGTCCGGGGTACGTTTATCCATCCCACTTAATACGCAGGCATAAGTAACCGGGACATCCTCGATCTCACACCAAAGTTCAATCTTATCTGCGTCCATCCCTTCTAATTGAACCCGGGCAGCTTGCCCCTTAACCTGACAGAATTCAAATCCACAATGTAACGGCCTTTGCCCCAACTGACTCCCGTTGCCTAGGGTGAATAGCCATCGATCCCGCCAAACAGTGCAAACGCCTTTGGTGCAGATACGGTGTGAGTCGCCCAATCATCAGCCACGACACAAATATCACACAATATACAATGTGCAAGTAAAGAATTATACTTTAAAGCAAATTTTGGTGATGGGTTAGTAGCAACAACTAAAAGAAAAGGCGCCACATAAGTAACTTATCAGTCTTGTGCACATAATAGTCTAACACGTTGGAGCTCACGCCTCTGATTCCATCCACTATGTCCTTCCAAGACAACGGCCACACCATCCGAACCCCTGAGGTCCGGCGTCAGCTGTCCTGGAACTGCTGTCCATTCCCCACACATCCATCCTCTCTGCTTGCCTCCCGAAAAAGCCCGCACTCCTCAACTCAGCACACATATACAAGATAACACAACATGACTTCCATTGGCTAACAAATGAATACAGTTTCCATTATCACATTGTATAACCCAAACATTGCTGTTACAGAGAACCCCTTGCTCAGCACTTAACAGTGCAAGAAGAAATTTTAATATAACACTTCAGAGAAGCCATTTTAGTAATAAGCAATTAACAGTTAACAGTCCATCTAATATTACTGAGAGCCCTACATATCCTTCTGGACTAAGATCACTAAAAGAGTACCTGATCAATCAGTTTACTGTTAGTAGGACATTATTCATGCAAATGCATTTCTCATCAACAATAGCCTTTAAAATGATAAATATTTTGCAAAGATGAGCTCACAGGCCATCGGTGGCTGGATAGAACGGAGTTGAGGAAAAGCTTTTTCACACAGAGGGTCGTGGTTCTCTGGAATGCTCTGCCTCAGAAGGCAGTGGAGGCCAATTCTCTGGATTCTTTCAAGAAAGAGTTAGATACAGCTCTTAAAGATAGCGGAGTCAAGGGATACGGGGAGAAGGCAGGAAAAAGGTGCTGATTATGGATGATCAGCCATGATCACAGTGAACGGCGGTGCTGGCTCGAAGGGCTGAATGGCCTACTCCTGCACCTATTGTCTATTGTTTGACCTCCTTCTAATATTCATACTGACTCTGAGCCGACACCATAAAGAGGACTTGTATATATATTCCCCTCCATGCAGTAAATACTGCCTGACTCCAGACTCACGTTCACTTTTCGTACGCACATCAAAACATACAGTGAAATGCATCGTTTGCATTAACAACCAGCGCACCCAAGGATGTGCTGGGGGCAGCCTGCATGAGCGGCAACACATTCCAGCAGCAACATAGCATGCCGACAACGTTCTTCAGAACAAACACAGCAGCAGGACAAACTCTTTTCCTATCTGTCCCGCTCACATGCCCAGCCAGGCCTTCAACCCAGGATGCTGATCATAGATTTGACCTTCGGGCCTCGCATGGAGCTCCGACCCCAGTGACCCGGGGCCATTGTGACTCCTTCGGACCTCGTGACTTGCTGAGTTCCTCCAGTATTTTATGTGCCTAGCTTGTATAAGGGAAACTAGGGGTCATTTCACCCTGAAATGGAACTTGTGACTTTGTGCACCTAGTTGTCAGTGGGTAGGAACCTATTTCTGGATTTTAACTATTATTACACGAGTCATTGTAGCTTGCATCAGGTGTAACTGCCTCTTTTGAGGAGCTATACCTAACATCAGTTGAGTGCCTTTTTACATAGTATTGCCAAAAACAAGAAAAACAATGTGTGGTAAAGCAAAAACAGCAGTCTTACAACACAGAGCCACACCTTGCTGCAATATTTGGACTTCTGTCGAAATGGATAAATGGAAAGTATGAATAAGGCCCACCTGTTTGTTGTAACAAGCATCAAATTTCTGAGTGAAATAGATCGAAAGTTTGCTTAACTGCCCTTCATTTTTAATCACTGAATTGAATTGACTTTATTTCTTACATCCTTCACGTACATGAGTAAAAATCTTTACGTTACGTCTCCATCTAAATGTGCACTGTGCAATCATAGTAATTTATAATAAATAGAAGAGTCAATGTAATATCGAGTACACTCAAGTCAGCCTGAGCTCATCAGTCCGATGGCCCCGTGGGAGACGCTGTCCTGGAGCCTGTTGGTCCTGGCTTTTATGCTGTGGTACCGCTTCCCGGATAGTAGCAGCTGAAGTAGATTGTGATTGGGATGGCTTGGGTCCCCAATGATCCTATGGGCCCTTTTACACAGCTGTCCTTGTAAATGTCCTGAATCACGGGAAGTCTGCAGAGTCTTGCAATTAAGGGAGGTACAGTTCCCGTACCAGGCAATGATGCAGCCAGTCAGGATGCTCTCAATCGTGTTCCTGTAGAAAGCTCTTAGGATTTGGGGCCCCATACCAAACGTCCTCAACCGTCTGATGTGAAAGAGGTGGTTGTTGTGCCTTTTTCACAACACAGCTGGTGTTCACAGACCACGAGAGGCCCTCGGTGATGTGGATGCTGAGGAACTTGAAGCTGTTTACCCTCTCAACCCCAGATCCATTGATGTCAATAGGGATTAGCTCATCTCCATTCCTCCTGTGATCCACAACCAGCTCCTTTGTTTTTGTGACATTGAGGGAGAGGTTGTTTTCTTGACACCACTGTGTCAGAGCAATTTCTTCCCTGTAGGCCACCTCATTACTGTTTGAGATAAGGCCAATCAATGTAATGTCATCTGCAAATTTAATCAGCAGGTTGAAGCTGTGGGTGGCGATACACTCAAGGGTATACAGGGAGTAAAGGAGGGGACTCAGTACGCAGCCCTGAGGGGCTCCTGTATTGAGAGTCAGAGGGTTGGAGGTGAGGGAGCCCACTCTTTCAACCTGCTGGCGATCTGATAGGAAGTCCAGGATCCAGTGCACAAGGCAGGGTCAAGGCCGAGGTCTTTGAGCTTCTTGTCGAGCCTGGATGGAAATATGGTGTTGAATGCTTCAGTTTAAAATTTAGAGATACAGCGCAGAAGAGACCCTTCCGCCCCAAAGAGCCGTCATAGGAGGCTTCAGAAATGAACTTAGGTGCTCAGGGTGTAAAAGCATTACACTAACTGCTACACTACCATGGCGCCTATTCTACTTGGCATCGTTCACTTTGTTCCAGAAAAGTCCAGGGGAATTTCAGACTTAATCTGAAAAAGGAAATGAATCTGAAAATTTAATGTTCCTATACTAACCTAACATCATTTCCGTTCCTGGCTGAAAAATTAACATCTGAATTATATATGTTTATTAATATTCTGTTTAATATCCACAAGTTAAACAATCTTCATTCCTGAATCACTCCTGTGAGCTACCATAAGCCAACAGCCGCATTGAAGACAACTTGGCCACTCAGTGATTCAAACCTCACGCAAATGCATGACAGCACAAAACAGCAGGCCATAATTATTCTTTCCTGTTAATCTGCAAAAAAAACGTCATGAGATTACCTGTCACCCTCTGTGGCCTGATTTCCCTTCATTATGTTTTAAGTGTGTGGTTTGCACGTTAATTTATTTATATGCAAGGAAATGTGTATTAGTTTATCTAAAATAACTTTGAAGTGGATCAAGAAAATATGGTTAAACAATCTGCTACTCAAGGTTAAAAATACACAATAATAAATTGTTATGTCCAAATTTGACAACTCTGTTTCACTGCAATAATCATAGCAGGATCTAAATTTTTATCAGTATATTAAACATCCACTGTAATTCACTCAGGCACCCTGCCCAAATTTATAGAGAGGAAGCTCCTCTCAATTTTTCCGTATACTATTGATGTAAGCTGCTTGTGTATTTAGACAATTGTTTAAATAAATTACTTCCATCCTGGCTGCTCTTGCCACTTCTGCTAAGACTTATATCTGTTCTAATTGTCTTGATGTCTATACTGAGCTGGAGTTTCTTTGTCTCTTTCCTGCCTTTGCATCCTGTATATATAAGCAAAAGGTACAACAAAAACAAAATAGAGTTTAGTACTGGATAAGCAATTATTTACAACAAGGCACAGCAGTGTGATTTACACTCCTATTTCTTATTATTAAAACACTTCATCTTATTGTTTTATTGATTAACAGTCTTTGCCACTTTTTGACATTTTAAACCAATCAAGACGCGGCACTGTAAAATGTTCAGCCGTTATTCATTAAGAGTCGGTATTTTATTCCAGGCCAGAGTTTGTGTCCTCCACAGCTAAACAGTCTGGTGCAGTGAATGATTTATGGCCTTGTTGTAATAACGATGAGGAAGACTCATTAACATATTGACAGGTCTGAGGATGGATTATCGACATTGATTATTTCATGGCCCACTGATACCCATTTGTAAAAAGAACCAAGAAGATGGTCTCACTTTACCCGAAATCTTTTACGAGCAGACAATATTTTAAGTATTAGTAACTTGGGAGTTACGCTCATTATTCATTGCCTGTAACTGCATCCTACAGCAGCAAACTAGGGATGTCAGTATTTCAGTCTATTCTTTACCAAAGCTCCAATTTCACAAGTCCATCATGGCTGTGTCTTCTAAAAAAAATTGATGATTGCCAGTATTTAACAGGGATTGGTACTATGCAAAAAGCAAGGATCTCTATCGAGTAAATGATATATAGAATTCTTTTTATTACCACAATAAAACTTACTGACATTTCAATACTTCTGCAAATAGCATTATAGTACCAGTCTTCAGATACGGGTTGGAAATTAAGTTGTAAATTATTTGAAAGTGTACTTTTGAATATAATGTGATTTATTGGTCAGGAAGAACAGGCTTTGTGTTAGACTGAGTCACTCTAAAACGCTCAAGCTCTGGCTGCCTCGCCCACTAACAGCTAGGTTACCGACAAGGTCAAGTTGATGTCGGATTCTGCAAATTTGCCTCTGATAACCACTGAAAACCTACACGTGAAAGACTATTACCCATCCAGTACAGATTTGGTTAATGGCTTGCCTTCTGTGCATCCATCTTGTAATGTGAAAAATATAGTACTCGCTTTCAAAGCCTATAGCGGTTTCCTCTATTTATTTCCACCTTGCAATGCAACTCGACAGATTTTCCTGCTCATTTCTATGTCACCTTTCTGAAATAAAGCAGGCTGGTGGAAGAACCAAGTTACAGGAAATTTGCATTCAGAATAATTGTGTAATTGGTTTAATCATTACAGAGATTCTGGTTGCTCACGAGACAAAATGGAAACTTATTTAATAAAAGTTTAATATTTTGCTCCATGGCTCACACTTTGGGCAACTTCTGGTCACACAATCCCAATGGAGATGAATTGGAAATTAAGACTATTATTGTTCAACTGATAGTTTCCATCACAGTTTTTGCTTTCCAAACGGTAAATAGGATCTTCAGTAATTTTTTTAATCCCCTGTCTTTGGGAAATGTCATATTTTAGTCATTATGATCGTGTGAATAAAGGTAGAATCCAATTTATGGGTTTTAGGATTGCACAAAGCAACTAAATGCATGATGGACAACACACATCAAAATTGCTGGTGAACGCAGCAGGTCAGGCAGCATCTCTAGGAAGAGGTAGAGTCGACGATTCGGGCCGAGACCCTTCGTCAGGACTAGGACTAAATGCATGATGTATGGCCATGACATAGGTACAGAATTAGGCCATTCAGTCCATCGGGTCTGCTCTGCCATTCCATCATGGCTGATTTATTATCCCTCTCAACCCCATTCTCCTGCATTCTTCCTGCACCCTTCGACACCCTTACTAATCAAGAATCTATCAACCTCCACACCCAGTGGATTGGCTTCCACAGTCATCTGTGTCAATGAATTCCACAGATTCACCTCAGGGCTAAATAAATTCCTCCTTATCTCTGATCTAAAGGGGATCCTTGCATTTTGGGACTGTCTCTTTGAATAATGCCCATTGGGTCAAATCTCAGTTCAAAATTCCACTCAAAACATGGTACATTGAATGGTAGAGCTTTCTCTCAGTGCTTCAGCAGAACACCAGTCCAGACCACATGCCGAAGTGATTGAAGCGTGAACTGACAAACTTAGGAAAGTGTGGCCCCATTGAGTCAAAGATGATGGCAAAACAAGATGACACCAAAGTTTTATACATTCAAGGAAAAGGTCCAAATTTCATCAAGCATACTAACTGGATAAAACTTAGATATGTTCTGATTATTACACCATACTTTTTTCTGCACCTGCCAATTAAAATGGTCCTATTGGCTAGTTCTGTACCCTTATCTGTACTTTACAATGTCTGCTATGGTTATTTTGACCATAGCAGCACCCACTGCAAATGAAACATGGCAAAAAAGCGATTCTGAGACCTGTTTGTGAAAATTTCACAGCTAATCACACACAAGACTGATTCACTGCTCACCTCAGTCTGTTCACCCATTTTTCATATCATACTTTTCAATGCCCCTGTCAGCAGTCTTCTCGAAGGTCAAATGAAGGAAATGATAGCAGATAGTTGTAGGGTCTTCACATAAACAATTTCCCCCCCAGTATTTATAACAACAAGACAATGACCAAGAGTTACTGAAATAATACCATTAGGAACTAAAACTCATTCATTTCTGGCACTGAATCCTACAAATGCAAAAATGGTATGTGTGCTCTGTTAGCACTAACTAAATTGCTATGGGATCAGAGTACTTGAATACTTCAGCAGGCAATTCCTCTCTGTCTTTCATTCTGTTTGTCTGTGTTAAATTCCCCTCTGCCCTCATCCATTCTCACATCCAGTTCCTGCCTTTGTCCATCCATCAATCCTAGCACTTTGTCAGTGTTGACTTCATCCTGGCTCTTGCAATCACGTCCAAGCAATCCTACTGCCACTTGGGAGCTTTTCTACTCCCATCTGTGTCTCCCCAATCTGCTGACGGAGGGTTTGAAGCTTGTCGTTTTCTATTGCACACACCAGCAAAAACACTAATACTGGACCTGATTTTTCGATGCCATGATTCACTTTGCGCAAAGTACACTCGCTGAATTTCGAAAACAATTTTTACACGAGTCAAGCTGCAGCTCAATTTGTCTTCTCTTCTCCCATATATCAATAGGAATCACCGAGAGAAAATGCATCACTAATTAAGGGTTGATAAGCTCTACGTCAAGTGCAGTTTAGACAGTCCGTATTAAAACCTGCATGGACTTTTTTTTTAAATGGAAGCAGCACTTACAGAATGATAAAAGCAGAGAGAAAAAAAAAGAATGTTCTTCACTGTGAGGCCATTTACATTAGACAAGTCTAATTAGATAGCAACAAAATTTTATTAATAGGATGGACATTATGGAATGAGCTTGTTATAAATGGGCTCTGTCAAAGCTTTATTCAGCTACCAAATGAGTATTCTCAGTTCACTGACCACATCTGAAGCATCACCACTGGTGCCAGATAACAAATGATTGCTATTAACCGTATTGTTAGTAATGATGGCTAAAAACAAACAAAAACCCATAAATAACAATCTCTGGAAAAAAAATTAACCCATAAACTTGATAGATACCCAGCTGTGAAATAATAAATGACAGTTTTTATCTTGCAAGGGAAAAGTAAGAGACTGCTATTTGCTTCTGTGTCATTAACACATTTCCAAACTAAAAATTACATTCTAATATATAATTATCAACACTCTAAGTTATTAATTCTATTGCTCTGTAGTCTGTGAAATTTCTATTCACGTGTTACTTACAGATTACACACAAAAAAAGCTTCAAACTGTATCTAACCAGTCAAAAGCAACAGACAGTCCTGCCAACAACTTAAATCTGTCTGTTTTTTTTGAAAACAGGACACAAAACAAATTTCTCATATTAATTAATGCTTGTCACAGATCCACTGCCCAGCCAGAACAAATCTTTCCAAAATATGAGCTGTGCATTGTTCCACCTGCCATACACAAGCGGTGAAAGAAACAGAATTCTATTTCACCATTAGCTACATTCAGATAGAAAGAAATTAAATCCAAGTGCTAGCATAATATGGGAAAATGTTATTTTAAGAAGGGTAGATAAAGAAGGTTAGGCCAAGCTATGGAGGAACAAAGATAGGTCCAGATTAGTTGAAGATTATTGCAGAAATAAGATGGTTTTAAAAAATTAGTTAACTGTATAAATTTGGCAAAATAATCTTTCAGCAGTGTGAAGCACAAAGATATTAAAAAACCATAAAACCAGTGAGGAAAAAAAATTACTGAATCACCTTGCAGACAATTTTTTACTGTTAAACTGCAAGTCTGCAAAATACTATAGTCTGTTGAAATAATGTAAAGGAAACCCATAAATTTAAGTTTTATGTTCTGTGAACAAATATGAAAAAGGCATCAAAATAATGAAAGATTGTTTACGTATTCTGGCATGAAATGGGAACATGTTATGAGAAAGGCTCGGCAGAGACAAATCGACTGAGCTGACAGGACAGTATTCATCCTGCATGGTACAGCAGACGTCCTGCTAGTGGTGGTCGACAGAGCAATAAATCAAGGGCTGGCAATGCTGTACCTACAGCTTATTACATCCAAGATGACAAATAAATAATAATCCTTGTCATAGTGGCTCTTTGCTCAAGGACTGAGCCTGAAACCTTTTGCGCATCACTCCTGATCTTAACTGAAAACACTGGAACAGGGAATTGAAGGCCACGGTTTTGTGAGCCCATGAAACTTAGAAACATGGCTCCGAGCTGGGGCTGGAGGGAAAGGTCACAAAGTATGGTGCAAAACATTACATATTACAATAAATACAATGAATATTATTCAAGATGGTGATAATATATACTCAAAGCTTTATCTTCTAGGAGGGAAGAAGATGCTTGCAATTTACACATGTTATAAATGGCTAATATCTGCATTCAAGATAATTATTAAAAACATGTGTGCAGCTCGCCTGACATCAAAAAGAAAGGAACTGAAGGTCAAATGACGTTGCCAAACTTCACAAGTTCAGAGCTCAGATACATTTCAAATATTTGAGTCTTCCACCACCCACAATTTTGGCATTTGATTATAAACAATGCCAAATAATAACAAGAGCACCCTTCACCTTCTGTCTGAAACACTCCGCTAAATCACAGAAGTGACTTTCAACATGCTGATCCTAAATATTTCATGGTTCTATTTTATTCTGACATTTGTAGATGACTTAAGTGTTACAAAGGAAATAAAATGCTGATTAAAGAGTTCACTGTCATAAAGGTTACTGAATTGTAAATGGCCCTTTCCATCTAACTGTTAATAGGTACATAGCTGTAAACATCATGAAGAATGTGACAGGAGGCCTGTGTGCTCCTTTAGGAGTCATATAAACATTAATCACTGAATCACCAAGCCATGCTTAATTGCAAGTTGTATATCACACAAATCCATGGTAAGAAGGAGGAAACTCATTATTGCTGCTGCATAACTACTGGGTACTTCTCATTTTAACCTTTACACACCTGGGACAGTTTGCTACCTGACAATGGGAATGCAGAGTAGGCAATAAACCTCTAATTGTGCCAGTGGTAGTCGTCTGCTGAATATCCCCGAGCCGTTTTAGCATTCTGGGATGGTGCATTCTGTGAGAACTGTGGTGAGCATGCTCAGAAAGAAATAAGACATATACTGTATATATTTTTTTCCTTTTTATGAGTTAACACTAAAAGGATTAAACTTGTTTTTTTTATCGGTACTGAAAATTTAAGCCTCTGAGAGAAAATTATCTCGGGTTCTATTGTGATCTTGGAAGGTTATAGGCAGGATGCTAATGAAAACAGGTTGATGAATGATTCACTGATGTTTGCCAGGCATTCTTCTCTTAGAAGTGCACTAAACTGATGCAGCGAGAAGAGAATAAGGAGCATTAAGTCATTATATCAATTTTTGTTACCCAGATACTTCAGTTCCAGTTAAGATTTGACAGCTAGTATAAAACAAGGCAAGGACGTCATATGATCCCATCGATCAAATTCTGCCACAGATAGATTGCCTATTACGCAAATACAATCAGCAGACTCAGTTTGTAGTTTTATGTACTCTCATTAAAGGATATCAGGGAACTCCACTATATATCTGTTAATTGCTATCAGGTTAATAGAATAGTTTTTTGAAAAATGGTGGCAAAAACATTGGCTGTGGCAAGTTACACACACATGGGTTGTCACAATACTTGTCCTATAATTGACTTTTACAAACCACGATAGAGCAAAATGCCACAAATATTTGGATCTGCTGTGGTCCTTTAGCAACTGACAACCATAAAGCATTGCACAAATGGGAGATGATTTATTTTCTATACTTTATTCAATGGCATGAAATACTCTCGGTTTGCATCTAATTAACTCTCAGCTCCAAGCAGTTTGTTTTCTAAATCAGAATTATGGCAGCAAGTGCTCTAGATCACAGAAAGTGCTCCCATATGGATACTCCACAAATGATGGCTGCTATCGGGGAAGGAAATGAAAAGCATTGTGTTGCTGTTCACAAGTACAGCAAGCTCAGGTGTTTACAATAGCACTGTGGCGCACAGAAAATTCAAGATTTAAGATTTTTTTCCAGTCACCTCCATTACTGGCACTCACCTCCCCAGTGTCGAGGACACCTTTGTACAGGTGATGCC
Source organism: Mobula birostris (assembly GCF_030028105.1). NCBI lineage: Eukaryota > Metazoa > Chordata > Chondrichthyes > Myliobatiformes > Myliobatidae > Mobula > Mobula birostris. The sequence goes on along the minus strand of NC_092387.1, from coordinate 53,678,202 downwards.
TCAGAAAGGCGGCATCCATCATTAAGGACCACCATCACCCAGGACATGCCCTCTTCTCATTGCTACCATCAAGGAGGAGCTACAGGACACACACAAACGCTCAACGTTTCAGGATCAGTTTCTTCCCCTCCGCCACCAGATTTCTGAATGGACGCTACCTCACTTTTTTTTCTTTCTTTTTGCTCTCTTTTTGCACTATTTATTTAATTTATTTTTTTAATATATTTGTATTGCAATTTATGCTTTTTTATTATTATGTGTTAAAATGTACTGCTGCCACAAAACAACTAATTTCACGACATATGCCAGTGACATTAAACCTGAAGATGGGTCTCGGCCCAAAACGTCCATTAGCTATTCACTTTCATAGATGCTGCTTGACATGCTGAGTTTGTCCGGCACTTAGTGTGTGTTGCTTTGGATTTCCAGCATCTGCAGAATTTCTCATGTTTTTGTTATTAAACCTGATTCTGATTGTTTATTGTCATTCTTCAGCGCACGAGTGTAAAGGAGAACAAATTGATTGTTACTCTCGATCTGGTGCAGCATAAAAAAACACAATAAAAGCACAGAGGAACACCTGGAAAAATTTCTGAAACGCTCGTTCGCTGCTGTCGTTACTGCGCGGTCCAGAATCTTTCGGAGGGAAGGCCTCAAAATCCCTGGCCTTGCCTGCTGTTGGCGACTGAGAAGGCGGTCGAATTGTTCGGATAGAGATGGCACTCAGTACTCGGTGTCGGAGAGCTGATCAGAACTCGAACTTTTCGGATGACTCAGAGTCGGATTGTGGTCGGGTATGGCAAGGAGAGTTTTTCCTCCTTCTCTCCGTCTGTGTGAGGTGTGGGACATTTGAGAGACTTTGAACTTTTACTTTGCTCATGGACTTCTTCATCAAGTTATAGTATTGTTGCACTGTTGTAATTATATGTTATAATTATGTGGTTTTGTTAGTTTTTTTCAGTCTTGGTCTGTCCTGTGTTTTGTGATATCACACCAGAGGAAATATTGTATCATTTCTTAATGCATGCATTACTAAATGACAATAAAAGAGGACTGCGTGTCTTCATAATCTAATCTAATATAAATGTAAAAGCAATCCTCTAAAACTCAAAGTACAGGTACCTGTAAAGTGGCAATGCAAGGAAGGGATGAAGGACGCTGAGGGGCTGTGGAGTGGAGTGATAGATGTGGATGTAGCAGTGGTGGACAGATTAGTGGGTGGAGGTGTTGATCAGCCTGGTCCTGGTGTGAATACTGCAGAACCTCTTCCCTGACGGGAATGGGACAAGGTCAATATTCAGGATGGGTGGGATGCTTCATTATATTGTTGGCCTTTCTCTGGCACTTCTCTACATATATATGTCTCTGATGGCAAGCAGGCTGGTGCCGCTTAACTTAAAATGCTTAACTATTGAAATTAATGGTAAAATCTTCAACGATTAAGCTAGTCAAGGTTTAGAAAATTCACAGCCTCACACTACTTAATGCATTCTCTACAGCCCTGCTACATTACAATAGATCCATTCAAAGAAAAAGTGGACTTAACTATGAAAAGATAGACAATTCATGGCTTTAAATAGGCTTAAAGTGTATTAAAAGCTAAATTGCATCTTGCATTGCCTGGGTTTGCTTTGAAAGAATTATTGAATTTGACTTGAGACCTTTCATCCAATGAATGTAATTATGCAATTTAAGAATTACAAATAATCCACTAAATTACAAATAATCCACTAATAATGTTCTTTTCAATAATATTTTCCATTGATGTCAAATGACAAAAAGCAGTTTGTATTTCCTCGTAATGCTGACATAGCGTAAGGCACAAAGTTAAAACTGACAGAATTTTAGATGTTAATATTCAGTAGCAACCATACATAAAATACAGGCTCTGAACTTTTTGCAAAAACACCTGTGGTACAAAAAAAAAGATGACAGATGCTTAGAAATAGTGTATGATTGCTAGCACTTCTTAAACCTTTTAGCTGCAACAATTACATCACAGATGATGGCCATTACACATCTCTCTAACTGCTCATTTGAATAAAATAGCAGCCTAACGACAGACAAGTACTTTAAAAACATTATTTTTTCTTTGTAAATTCTATTTTGTTTGCAATTAAACTCATAGGAGCTCAACACATGCCATGGAAATCTTGAAATCATCAAGTTCGGAGAACTACAAAATAGAAACAGTAAAATATAATTAAATAGAAACAGCATTCCTTCTTACATCTGTAAGTTCACAAGCACACAAATATTACATATAAATTACATGCCACAGGATTTAAAGTCTGTTCACCAGAATCATGATCGGTTTCAACATAATCTACAATTTACAAACCATTGTTAGTTTAAGTTGAAATTCTAATATTTTGGGCATCATTCAAGATATATATAATTGTTTTAATTGACCTGATTCAATAAAATATAGTTTAGTTAAGCCTCATTATATACTGTAAATTGATATTCAGGTGTACCATTCCATGTATTTTCTCCTTAATGTCTCTTATAAAATATCACAACATAAAAGGAATTCACCCACTGCCAAGTTTGTGCCAACCTTATTCATCAGCACTGCTAAGTGGCACATAACACAAGCCCACAGATACCAGTTCCTCTAATTTCCCCTTTTCTCCAATGAAACTGTCATGTCTTGACTCAGAGACTCCAGCAGCAACACACTTCAAACCAAGAATTCAATAAACCTACAACATCTACCCCTAATTCTCTAACATTAGGAAATCTGCAGAAGCTGGAAATCCAAGGCAACACACACAAAATGCTGGAGGAACTCAGCAGGTCAGGCAGCATCTATGGGAAAGAGTAAACAGTCAATGCTTTGGGACGATCATCCTTATGAAGGGTCTCGACCCAAAGTGTCAACTGTTTACTCTTTCTCTTTGATGCAGCCTGGCCTGCTGAGTTCCTCCAGCATTTTGCATGTGTTACCATAATTCTGTACTTTTTACAACTAGATGCACCAAAATTTAAACTAAAGAAAATTCCACAACAATTGGCAATTGCTTCATGTCTAATTTTTTCATTAGTACAAGCTTTGTGAGGTTTTTATTAAGAGACGATATTGAGTATTTTGTACTCTTTTGTTGTCCACATATACAATGCTGAAAAAGATAGAATGCAAAACAATAAAATGATTTGACAACAAAGCCGCCCAAATTAGTTTCATTACAATGAAATCTATGGAACCAGAGAAATCATTTAAGAATAATTAAAAACTCTTTTCTTTTAGTTTCATGATAAAGATATTTAGATATTCAACTCTTTTAAATGAATTCAGTGGCAAATATAATTTTTTGACTTAAGTACGATACAGGGGATGGGATGTGTATGCAGGCTCACTCTGCTCTCCATTTTGTCAAATCACCGTCACAACGATACCATAGCTCATTCCTAAATTAGCAAAAATTAAAGAATTGTGTGCAGTGGTTATCAGGATATGCATTGCAGAGAACAAACTGTAAACAATTATGAATGGTTCTTTTGAAACAGAGACATGAAAATTTAGGTGCATGGCTAGGCAGAAGATTTGAGAGGATTAAAAAAAAAGTTTTCTATGCTGCAAACCCAAGTTATATTCATTATGAGAATGGATCCCATTCATTTCAGCCAAGAAGATGACAAACTCATTACTTAAGTTGACAAATTGAATATTTGGATTTTACACACATACAAAAATATAAGTAATGGGAGCAGAAGGCAGGCAGGTAGATCAGTGAGATTGCTCCATCAACCAGAAAGATGAATTGTGGACCATACAGAAATTAGCTTGGAATTAGATTTATTTTTCTGAAGAATTAACAGAGAAAGTAGTTCAAAGTAAATTTACTATCAAAGTACCACATGTCAAAATGTAATATCCTGCAATTCATTTTCTTGTAAACATTCATAGTATTGTTGCAAGGGAATAAGGAAATACAAGTGAAAATCTTAGATCTTTAAAACTCCACCATGGCCAGTCCCAAACCCGGCTGCAAAGGAGGGTTGGGCATGGGGCTAGCAACCCCATCCCGTAAAAACCAAGAGCTACAGCAACGCTGACATTATGGTTCAGACACTTTACGCTGTTCTGTATTTCACAATATTCTCCCATACGCAGGGCAATGGTTGCTTGTGTAGTAAACTTGTGGATGACACCAAGATTGGGGTGCAGTAGCCAGCGGGGGAGGCCATCAAAGCTTGCAGCAAGATCTAGACCAGCTGCAAAAATGGGCTGAAAAATGATGAACCCCTAAAGAAGATGGCAGAGTTTGTCATCAAAACATCAATTATAATCGATGTCTGTACTCGGCTTGAAGCTGGAGAAGAGATTATTCCTTGAAAGTGGTGTCACAGGTAGATAAGGTCGTAAAGAAAGCTTTTGGCACATTGGCTTTTGTAAATCAGGGTATTGAGTACAGAAGTTTGGATAAGTGTTGAAGTTGTATAAGATGTTGGAGAGGTGAAATTTGGAGTATTGTGTGCAATTCTGTTCACTTATCTACAAGAAAGATATGAATAAGTTTGAAAGAGTACAGAGAAAAATTAGAAGAATGCTGCTGGTACTTGAAGACTTAAGTTCTAGGGAATGGTTAAATAGGTTAGATCTTTACTCCCTGGAGCATAGGAGGAAGAGTGGAGATTTGATAGAAGTATACAAAATTATGAGGGGTATCGATAGGGTAAATACAAGCAGGGTCTTTCACTGAGGTTGGGTGAGGTTACAACTAGAGGTCATGGGTAAGGGCTGAAGATGAAACGCTTAAGGGGAATCTGAGGGAAAACTTCTTCACTCAGATGGTGGTGCAAGTGTGGAACGAGTTGGCAGTGGAAGTGGTGGATGCAGTTTTGATTTTAACATTTAAGAGAATTTTGAATAAGTACATGGATGGAAGTGGTATGTAGGGCTATGGTCCAGGTGCATATCAATGGGACTAGGCAGAATAAGAGTTCAGCATGGGCTAGATGGGCTGAGGGATCTGTTTCTGTACTATAGTGCTCTATGACTCTATCACTTTACGTGCAAATATACTGAACGACAGAATCAGAGCCACAAGAAAGATTAACTAGCATCAATCAATAATAAATCCCAAAGGGGTACATTTATAAACCTTTCCTCCTGCAATGTCCAAAGTTAGATTTTTCAGATGTGCTAAAAAGTACAAATTAAATTGAGTTACATCCAGCTGACTCTTTTCACGCAGGATACATTTGCTTATTCTTATTTCACCCTCATACCAACTCTTATTTTCACACTTAATCACTGTCTAGCCATGCTTTCACTTCTAATACCTTATTTTGTGATTACAAACAGCTATTCCCTACACGTGATGCTTTTGGTAAACTTCCACCACGATGATCAGAAATTGCCTGGTACCAACAACATGAAAACTAAGAACTATGCCTCAACTTATATTGGTGTACCTTTGTATTTGAACTATATGGTGACAAAAATGTAATTTAATAATAAAATTTACCTTGAACTTTGAAGTGCAATGGTATACTAAAATAAATTGAGGCATAGTTTTTCCAGTAGACGCCTCTCGCTATGACATTCTCAATGTCACAAAGAGGTCTCCACAGCAAAAAATATACATGCGTGAAAGCAATTCTGTTGTGAAATATTCTTATTTTGTACTTGGCCATCAATCAGCATCATGCAAATAGATACATCCTCAAAATACTCAACAGGTGAGGCAGTGTATGTAGAGATAGAAACAAGAGTTAATATTCTAATTAAATAATTTTACAATAGAACTAAATAAAACAGCAGATAGAGAATATGAAGTCACCAGCAAAACAATGGCACTTCTTTCTGACTTCATAAGAGGGTTTCCAGCAAAGTCTGAGGCAGGAGTAGCCTCTTTTTCAATGGCTCAAGGGAATTCCCCCCCCCCACACATTGCTGAGGAACTGTGATGTCATCAAACTGGCTGACTAGTGAAACCTGTTAAAACATTCTCATTGACACCATGCCCAGCAGCAAAATGCAAAATTATAATTAAATTTTTAAACATTATGTCAAGCACTAATAAAGATTGGAACATGAATTGAATTAAATAAGCTAAAATATTATAAATAACAATTAAAAAGTTAAAATGTCTTTTTTTCAATATTTACATGAACAAATTACGATTTACATGTAAAAGTTTAATTATGGTTTTAAGAGTCAGCAGAGCAGCATTTAGTGCTGCTGTCCAAACTTGCAGTGACCTGGGTTTGATTGTGACCATCCAGAGTTTGCATATTCTTCTAATGATCGATTAGTGTCCCCTGGTGCTCTCAATTCCTCCCACATCCCACAGATATGCAAATTGGTAGATTAATCAACTACTGTAAATGACCTCTGGTGTAGATAGGCCGTCAAAGAATCAGGGTGAAGATGATGAGAAAAAGAATAGATTTTATGCACGTAAATGGAGGTATGGGATTCACCGGAATGCTCTGAAAACCATTATAGATTCTATGGGCTGAACAGCCTCCTTCCATGTTGTATGAGGGGAAATGGACTGATAAATAGTAATTACAGCTAAATGCACTATGAGAACCCTAGAGATTGCCAGCAGAATTTGCAAAGTTTACATCTCTTCAGGCTTGTAGCAAAATTCCTCACTCAAATTTATGGCCAAGACTTTCAAAATTGTGTTGAATGATTGATTTCAGGTTTTCTGTGGTAAGCTGCATTCACACTAGAATCCAAAGGTGAAAGTTCCTGGAATAATAAGGCTGTACATGAACGCTTTATTTATTCTTCATGACAACATTCTGCAGATACCAAAGCCATGAGCTGAAGGAGTGAAGTAAAATAAACGATTTGGCTTGATCGTGCAACCTGCATATTACAACCCCCTTCAAGTATAAGCTTTTTCTTAGTGGAGACCTCTGTCTGTGAGACTCCGCCTTCTATTTTGCAAACCAATTGCAATATCCATATTATGGAAAGCAGACAATACAACAAAGTGATGCAACTGGATTACCTCTTTTACCTGGAAGAAATAATGCAACCTGGACAACTGGGAAGAGGAGATTTAAGGGAAGATGTTGAATTGGCTGCACTTTGGGCAGGAGGTGGAGTGTCCAGGAAGGAGGCTACTGAAGTAATCAGCTCTTTGAAATGCTGACGGAGAGAGAACTGCCTAGAACTTGTCAACTCCCCCATATACAAAATGAATCATCCCCCATTTCAACAATCACTAATTTCCTTGCTCTTGACACTTACCAGCAAAAAGTCAAAGTCAAGTGTATTATCATATACATAAGTACCTGCATGCACAAGTACAAGGAAAAATGCAGTAGCATGGGGCACAGTGGTTAGTGCAATCACTTTACAGCACCAGCAATCATCGATTGGGTCTTGATTCTCTCCACTGTCTGGAAGAATCTTGTATTTTCTCCCCATGACAGCATTGGCTTCCTCTAGGTGCTCTGGTTTCCTCTCACGTTCCAAATGTTGTATGGGTGGACATTAGTGAGCTGTGGGCATACTATGTTGGTGCCGCTGGGCGTCACTTGCTGGTTGCCCCAGCACAATCCTCGGACAGTGCTGGCTGATGACACATATACTGTAAATGTATCAAATAAAAGTAATCTTTACATCTAGGTATGATTACCACAAGTATGCAACATCATATAAGCAACATTCACAAGAAAAAACGATTATACACATTTTTTACAATAAAGAATTCAATTGGAACAACAAAAAAAGTCAACTTTAGTGCAAAAGAGCTGTCCTAGTATTGCTAAACTTGCCGTCAGTGTTAAGTTTGGTGAAGAAGATGACATTAGCGAATAATGCGACCAAAGGTGACGTCCTTCAGACAGCTCACGAAACTACTTCTTTTACTTCTTGTCCTTTCAAATATCACTCTGCTACTATTGGAACCTGTGATTTACTTTTTGATGGTGTGTTTTCACGCCAATGGAGCGATCTGGCACTTTGCTGTTTCCAGGGAGTTTGGTGAGGTCTTGAGCGGGGTGCGCAGCCTAGAGGCCAAGAAGCCTGGGGACAGGGCCTGAAGCCCATGATCAACTCCATTTCTCGCCGATCTCACCGATTGAGGCGTTGAGCAAGATTGAAATCAACGAAGATGAGAGCGGAAGGGAGTTCAGTGCCATCTGCTCGAGTTTGACCAGTTTCTCTCCCCCCCTTGCTTGCTGCTGCCAGGGGAAAGGACCTTTGTGTGATCGGTCTTTCTCTCACTTTTGCTTGCTGCTTCCAGAGGAAGGTGCCTGCGTCTAACCGGTCTCTCTCTCCCTCTCGCAGGATGCTGCCAGAGCTTTGGGTCTTGGGTAAGGTTTAATCAACACGGTTTGTGGATTGGATTCTTTAATTCATGTTAGGATGTGTTTCTAGTTACTCTTTTTTTTTTGCTATTGTGTATGATTTTGATCAGGACAGGCTGGCTCCGTAGCCTATGGTCAATGGATGACACAGTGCTAAATTGAACTGAACTGAATTGAACTAACTTTTACATTCCTAGACCATTTCAATGACTGTGGTTTAATGTTACATATTCTGTTTCTCCCTTACTTTTTGCTGCTTGTGCAATTTGCTCTTTTTTTTGCATGTTAGGTGCTTTATGTTTTCTTTGAACAGGTTCCATGTTGCTTATTTGTTTCATGGCTGTCTGTGGACAGACGAATCTCAGGGTTGTATACCACATACATAGTTTGATAATAAATGCACTTTGAATCTTTTGACTGCAGTGATTTGGGGTTGCCAGTCAGTTCGAGAACTGAATAGTTGAAGGGAAGTAACTGTCTTGAAACGGGTGCTGTGGGACTTCAGGCTTTTGTTCTTCCTGCCTAATGATAGCTGCACTTCTGAGGCCTATCAAGGGGTTAGAAATATGAAATACTGTCTCTCCATCTCAGCCCACAAAAGCTGCTTCAGACAATGAGTATTTCTCACAGTTTTAGACTTTAGAGCATCTGCTGTATTTTGCTTTTCTATCAGGATCATCCAAACTCATTAGAGCACGAAGCCTGGTGCCAAACTGTCCTTCAGATTGGAGTTCCACTACTGAGTGAATATACATCGACTTTCCTGACAGATCCAAGACAGTGATCAATCAATCATCTGCTACATTCAAATGGTAATAGGACAATACCTCTGAATCAAACAGAATGTCTAATCGGTTCAATAACTGACAAACAATAAAGATTAGCACTTCTACACCAGAATAAATTTGAAAACATTACTTGAGAAAATTCTCCACAGTAATTAATGATTGTCTTAAAGAAGAATATTCATTTTCAGTTTCTTACAAATTCAATTCATTACTGCAAAGAAAATCAATGTGTTTGGAATTTCTTTTTGCAGGAAACAGAACTTAAATAACATGTTCTAAGTAAATGACTAATGTTGGTGATAACAGACTTGAGTCCTGATGAAGGGTCTCAGCCCGAAACATCGGCTGTTTATTTCTCTCCATAGGTGCTGCCTGATCTGCTGAGTTCCTCCAGCATTTTGTTTTTTGTTGCTCTAAATTTCCAGCGTCTGGAGAATCGAATTCTGACTCAAAGCCCCATCTCGCTGAAATCTCAGCTACTATTTTTTGAACAACACACATAAAAGTTGCTGGTGAACGCAGCAGGCCAGGCAGCATCTCTAGGAAGAGATGCAGTCGATGTTTCAGGCCGAGACCCTTCGTCAGGACTAACTGAAGGAAGAGTGAGTAAGGGATTTGAAAGTTGGAGGGGGAGGGGGAGATCCAAAATGATAGGAGAAGACAGGAGGGGGAGGGATGGAGCCAAGAGCTGGACAGGTGACTGGCAAAAGGGATACGAGAGGATCATGGGACAGGAGGTCCGGGAAGAAAGACGGGGGGGCGGGGGAACCCAGAGGATGGGCAAGGGGTATATTCAGAGGGACAGAGGGAGAAAAAGGAGAGTGAGAGAAAGAATGTGTGTATAAAAATAAGTAACAGATGGGGTACGAGGGGGAGGTGGGGCATTAGCGGAAGTTAGAGAAGTCGATGTTCATGCCATCAGGTTGGAGGCTACCCAGACGGAATATAAGGTGTTGTTCCTCCAACCTGAGTGTGGCTTCATCTTTACAGTAGAGGAGGCCGTGGATAGACATGTCAGAATGGGAATGGGATGTGGAATTAAAATGTGTGGCCACTGGGAGATCCTGCTTTCTCTGGCGGACAGAGCGTAGATGTTCAGCAAAGTGGTCTCCCAGTCTGCGTCGGGTCTCGCCAATATATAAAAGGCCACGTCGGGAGCACCGGACGCAGTATATCACCCCAGCTGACTCACAGGTGAAGTGTTGCCTCACCTGGAAGGACTGTTTGGGGCCTTGAATGGTGGTAAGGGAGGAAGTGTAAGGGCAAGTGTAGCACTTGTTCCGCTTACACGGATAAGTGTCAGGATGGAGATCAGTGGGGAGGGATAGGGGGGACGAATGGACAAGGGAGTCACGTAGAGAGCGATCCCTGCGGAATGCAGAGAGAGAGGGGGAGGGAAAGATGTGCTTAGTGGTGGGATCCCGTTGGAGGTGGCGGAAGTTACGGAGAATAATATGTTGGACCCGGAGGCTGGTGGGGTGGTAGGTGAGGACCAGGGGAACCCTATTCCTAGTGGGGAGGATGGAGTGAGAGCAGATGTACGTGAAATGGGGGAGATGCGTTTAAGAGCAGAGTTGATAGTGGAGGAAGGGGAGCCCCTTTCTTTAAAAAAGGAAGACATCTCCCTCGTCCTAGAATGAAAAGCCTCATCCTGAGAGCAGATGCGGCGGAGACGGAGGAATTGCGAGAAGGGGATGGCGTTTTTGCAAGAGACAGGGTGAGAAGAGGAATAGTCCAGATAGCTGTGAGAGTCAGTAGGTTTATAGTAGACATCAGTGGATAAGCTGTCTCCAGAGACAGAGCCAGAAAGATCTAGAAAGGGGAGGGAAGTGTCGGAAATGGACCAGGTAAACTTGAGGGCAGGGTGAAAGTTGGAGGCAAAGTTAATAAAGTCAACGAGTTCTGCATGCGTGCTGGAAGCAGCGCCAATGCAGTCGTCGATGTAGCGAAGGAAAAGTGGGGGACAGATACCAGAATAGGCACGGAACATAGATTGTTCCACAAAGCCAACAAAAAGGCAGGCATAGCTAGGACCCATATGGGTGCCCATAGCTACACCTTTAGTTTGGAGGAAGTGGGAGGAGCCAAAGGAGAAATTATTAAGAGTAAGGACTAATTCCGCTAGACGGAGCAGAGTGGTGGTAGAGGGGAACTGATAAGGTCTGGAATCCAAAAAGAAGCGTAGAATTCAATATCAACTTCCGTGTACAAAGTGCTGAAAAGTGCTTTATAGGAGTGTTCTCAATCTAAAATTGGTGTTGTCACTGAAGGGATTGGAAGCAAGAGATCAGAAGCTTGGTCAAAGAGCTAAGTTTTAAGAGTCCTTTAAAAGAGAAAGCGAGGAAATGAAGCAGGGGATTTGGGAGATGTTTCCAGAATTTGAGGTTCCAGAATTTGCACAGAATAATGTGTTTCCCACATGAACGTCAGCAGGGATTCAAAGTTCAATGTTTAAAGTAAATTTATTATCAAAGTACATAAAAGTCGTCATATACTACCCTGAGATTTTTTTGTGGACAATTCACAGTAAATACAAAGGAACATAATATAATCACTGAAGAAAACACACACAAGACTGACGAACAACCACTGTGCAAATGCAAAAAAAAACTGAGTAGTTGAATCTACTGTTGTTCGGCTGTACAAAGCTGCACCTCCATCATTCTTTACTTGTTCTCTGTTGATTGCTCTGAATCTTTACTTCCAGAAGCAGCAAATTATATTCAACAAAAACTATGAAGGTGGTAACCACCAATAACTCCCATTCAATATCGGAATGGCAAGTCAAGTTGTCTAAGCCAAGTATAAAACAAAGATTGAGCTTTTGACTGTGAGACCTGGGATAAATTAACCCAGACTGTCAGCATGAAAAATGCTCCTTTCTGGTGTCAAAATAAATAAGCTTAGAAATTCTTAATCCATTGATTTATGGCCGCGATGTAAATAGACTGGAGAATGGATCGGTATACCCTCTCAACTCTGAACAGATGCATTTTCAACACATACTATGGTGACTATGTGTCCCAAATTGACTGAGAGTCTTCTGACATTGAACATCAATCTTCCCAACCTAATGGTTAGCAGTAGAGAAGCTTATTCTTCAAATGTTCAGCCCATAATCAGGAAGTCATGGGGTCAAAGCCCAGAGGTCAGTGAGTCTGGAGCTCATAGCCCAGTGGTCAAAGCCCTGAGGGTGGTGAGATCAGACTTCAAAGTCTAAGGTGGTGAGTCCAGAGGCTGGATGCCTGATAACTGCGAGTCACAGGATTGGAGGCTCAAGGTAGGTCTTAAGGTCAGAGGCCTGTGATTCATGAGTCCTGGGGTTAAATCCCAGAGACTTGCAGTCTGGAGGTTACGGCCTGGAGGTCGAATCCCCTAGGTTGGCGAGTCTGGAGATTGAAGACTGAAGGTCGAAGTGCAAGGTCATCTAGCCCAGAGGTTGAAGGCCCAATATCTGCGAGTCCCGGGATTGGAGGGCTAAGGTCAGTTGGCAGGTTCTAAGGTCAGAGGCCCATGATCACAAGTCTTGGGGTCAGCGAGACTAGAGTCAAAGTCCCAAGATTGGTGAGTCTGGAGGTTAAAGCCAATGTTGTCAAGTCCAGAACTGTAGTCTGGTGGTCAGAAGCTTGGAAGCAGCCTGGCCTGGGGTTGAAGGCCTGTCTGCATGAGTGGTTGGGAGGGGTGGGTTGTGTGAAAGGGGTTTGTTCCAAAGCCTGGGACTCTGTACCTCACTCTGCAACTGGATCCTTGACTTCCTCACCAGGAGACCACAGTCTGTGTGGATCAAAAATAATGTCTCTTCACGACTGTCTATCAACATAGGCACATGTCAAGGATGAATGTTTAGTCCATTGCTCTACTCTGTGTGGCTAGGCACAGCTCAAACACCATCTGTAAACTTGCTGACAACACATCTATTGTTGGCAGAATTTCAAATGGTGTCAAGGAGGTGTACAGGAGTGGAACAGATCAGCTGTTTGAGTGGTTGGCAGCAACAAGCTTGCACAACATCAGTAAAACCAAGGAATTGATTGTGGACTTCAGGCAGGAAAAGTCGAGGGAACACACACCAATCCTCATTGAGGGGTCAGAAGTGGAAAGGGAGAGCAGCTTCAAGTTCCTGGGTATCAACATCTCTGAAGATGTACCCTGGACCCAATGTATTGATGCAACTACAAAGAAGGCACAACAGCTGCTATATTTTTTTTTTGAGAGTTTGAAAACTGGTATGTCACCAAGGACACTTGCTAATTTCTACAAATGTACTGTGGAGAGCATTCTAACTTGTTGCATCATCATCTGGTATGGAAAGGCCACAGCACAGGATCAGAAAAAACTGCAGAAAGTTGTAAACTCACGGGCTCTAGCCTCCCCAGCAACCAAGACATCTTCAAAAGGCATTGCCTCAAAAAGGTGGCATAAGGACACTATCATGTTCTTGGTATTTATTGTTTATTGATTACTATTATTATTTTTCTTTTCTTTTATGTTTGCACAGTTTGCCATGTTTTGCATATTCTCTATTGTGTACAGTTTTTCGTTGATTCCATTGTGCTCTCTTCCATTTACCGTGAATGCCCGCAAGAAAATGAATCTCAGGATAGTATATGGAGACATATATGTACTTTCATATAAATTGACTTTGAACTTTAGGAACATTATGAAAAAGCAAAATTTACTTCATTCTGCTAGGTTATCCATTTAGCAAAGACCAGTGCATGCATAAGCACTAAATTGCCAGTTGAATTATGTGAGTTCCTGCATTGTTTTTATATGTTTGGATAACAAGGAATGTTCTGGTTGCAGAATGCCACCTATGGTAATTTCCCCTTTCTCATTTAGTAAGATGAATCACCAGCTTCTTCAGTTTGACAAAAGCAAGCCGAGTCAAGTTACAAGTTAAAATCTGTGGACTTTATTCATTTCAAGTTTTCTTCCGGTTTCTGATTAGTGAACAGTCCACCACTTCATCAACGTGAAGCACGCAGAAGGCACATCAAATGCAATCTTCGGAAATGATAAATTGAGAAAGTGATCAATGTAGGCAGTATTCATCAACTACATCTGTTGATGAATCCAAATATTTATTATGTGTGGTAATTAATCCATTATATTATTTCTACTGTATTTATACTTTATATTAATCCACTCCAGTATGCTCCTAAGCTTTTGTACATCATTACTGTAGCCTGTATGTGCATTCTCAATTCAAGATTGTTTAATGTCATTTCCACTGCAGAAGTGTAATGGAGACCAAATTAATCGTTATTCCAGATCCAATGCAGCAAAAAAAAACACAATAAGATAAATCACACAATAATTAAAAAAAACACAAGAAATACAAATAAAAAAGATAGCTTATATACATGGATTGACTGCATGTACATAAAGTGACATGAAGTACAGGAGTGTCTGTACATAAGGTGGCTCTGACAGGAAATGATAAAGTAGTGGTGGTGGGGTGGGTTAGTGGGTGGAGGTGTTGATCAGTCTGACTGCTTGGGGAGAGTAACTGTTTTTGAATCTGATGGTCCTGGCATGGATGCTATGTAGCCTCCTCCCTAATAGGAGTGCGACAAATAGGCCACAAGCAGGGTGGGTGGGATCTTTCATGATATTACTTGTCCTTTCCTGGCACCCTTCGGTATAAATGCTTGCAATATATTCAAAACCCACACCTTTCCACCCCCCCACCCCCGAGAAAAAAAAATAATTAAGTAGAAGTCATAATTAACTTTGGTGAGTTTTACAATAAAATGACAGCAAAGTAACAGGAGCACACAGATTTGAGAGCATAAGTTTTACCGTCTGTAAGGAGTTTGTACGTTCTCCATGTGACCATGTGGGTTTCCTCTGCATACCCTGGTTTCCTCCCACAGTCCAGAGACATTCAGGATGGGAGGTTAATTATCATTGTAAATTGTCCTGTGATTAGGCTAGGGTGAAATGGGGACTTGCTGGGTGGCGCAGCTCAAAGGTCCAGAAAGGCCTGTTTTGCTCTGTATCTCAATAAATAGATAAAATTATGAAAGGTGCAATAAAGGGAGGAAAGCAATTCCACCAAAACAAGTCTGAAAAGTAATTACAGGAACACTAACTGGATCAACGGGTAAGCATGCACAGACTGGAAGAAGGAGCAATTGTTCTGAATGCAATGTGTTCTGCATACAATAAATTAATTCCAAATTCAAAATTACACATAAATCAGTATTTCAAAGCCAAACTCAAACACGAAACATTTATACGTGGAAGATTGAAAAAGGAAAGTTGCTTTAATTGCCTTTCTTGTCGGTCTTTCACAAAATGAGCACAATAACAGTTTTGCTCTTTGAAAAGTGTAACCGCCGAGTGCTTACTTTTTAACATGCATGTCAGAATAATTGGGCCAGTGAACTCAGAATGTGTAACAAAATGGTATCTTCAGGGGAAACAAAAAAACTACCTGAAGGAAGATTACATCGTCTTTAGCCTTTGGCACAGAAATGTTTCCATCTTTTGGACTGTGGAATATATTGATGATCAATAATTATGATAGAAATCATTGATGGAGCCAGAAAATAAAATTATTCATTTTTAAATTATTAAACCAGAAAATAATCTGCAAATTAAATAATCCCTTATTTAATTTGCAGATTATTTTCTGTCTTAATAAGAAAACATCAGTAAAAAGATTTCTATTAAAAATCCTATTTTGTAAAAGGATTTCATCCTATAAATCATTATAAAGTATTTCTGCGTTCAACAGAAATGTTAATACACAAGCTAAGAATAAAATACACGACGTTTTAAACACAACTGTTATTACTTAGTAATGACAATTTAGCTGGTGACCAATGGTAATTAAATGTTTATTGTTTAACCAGGGCAAACCATTTATTGCATCCTGTATACAGAGGCCGTTCACTGGCCAGGGCTGACCATGGTTGTTGCGTCCTGGCTGTTGATGTTGTTGCTGTCAGTTGATATGCAGGCCAATATGCAAGCCTGAGCAGTACAATATGGATAGCAACCTGTTGCCCAAACATGAATCCAAAGGAATGGCAGAGACCAATACAGCTTGGCACCAGCAGCATTGCAGGGGTTGCCAGTCAGTGCTGAACTCAACATAGGACTGCCTCCGGGACTCCAGCTCTGGATTTTTCCTCAGGATTTACTCCTGAAGCCTTTCCCATGAGTGGGCATATCCGCAAGGCAGCAGAGGTGATGCTTCTCTGCAACAAAATGCATTATTTCCATCTTTTCAACTTTTCTTTCCAGCTTTAATTCATGGAAAATAAGCACAAAAGAATTTTACAAGACTAACATTTGCTCCTGTAATCCTAGTGCAATCAGCTTCACTCAGAGGCAATGTGAACAATCATCAGAATAAAAACACTGGTGAATAAAGCAGAGTCCAGTTTGTACTGATGATGGAGACTTAGGGTGGTAATACACCAGAAACTTCATTATTCATTGACAGAGTGAAACAGAAACCCGGCACTACAAGAAAGACAACTGATTAAAATTGAAGTGTGTTCAGCAAGACAAAATTAGGCTTACAAAAACTTATCCTGTCCAACTGTTTTAGAATTTGGCTGATGACTCTTCAACTTTATCACTGTGTGTCTCAGACCACTTCTAGATTCTTCTCATTGGATTGAAGTACAACCTATTCATTCATCATATGGTTAACATTATGGTACTTATTATTTCCATGTACTGTATATTTATTTTTATTTAAAGATACAGCACAGTAATAGGCCCGTCCGGCCCAACAAGCCCACACCGCCCAATTATCTCCATGTGAGCAATTAACCTACTAACCTGTAAGCCTTTGGAATGTGGGAGGAAACCAGGGAACCAAGAGGTCATTGGGAGAGCAGGCAAACTCCTTACAGACAGAGGCAGAAATGAACTTGGGGTTCCTGGCGCGGCGGTACCGCTACACTAACTGCTGGCCAGCCATGCTGCCAACTGAGAGCTCCGTGTGAACTAGGAATTTTGCTGCACCCTGGTGTATATAACAATAATCTAATCTCAATCTGTATCAGTTCAAAGTTCAAAGTAAATTTATTATTAAAATACATATATCTCACCATATACAACCCTGAAATTCATTTTCTTGTGGGCATACTCAATAAATCCATAATAGACTAAAAAACATAATAGAACCAATGAAAGACCACACCAACTTGGGTGTTGAACCAGTGCGCAAAGGACAACAAACTATGCAAATTCAGGAAGTAAGAAATAACAAGAATAAATAAATAAGCAATAAATATTGAGAACATGAGATGAAAAGTCCTTGACAGTGAATCCATAGGTTGTGAAAACATTTCGGTGATGGGGCAAGTAAAGTTAAGTGAGGTTATCCCATAGGGATGTAGAAAATTCAGGTCTGTAAAGGTAGTGTGACTTTGAAATGAGCTTTGGAGGCAGAATACATTGTGCTGATGTCACGATCTACAGAACATGTTGAGGGACAACAATGGACAGATATCTGAGCCACTGACATTAAACCAGGGCACCAATTGCCTTCTCAGGTAAAAGTAAAATATTATACAGCATGATTTAAAGATCCACCAAAATCTCGTAGTTATTGACCATCGTTTAATCCTCAGGTATCACCACCACAAGACAGTTATGAGATTTACACGATATTTGTTGAACTGCTGTTTGTGAGATCTTGTTCGAGCTGTAACAACAGTAATTACATTTTCTTTGGGCTGTGAATCTCTTTGGAACAACCTGAGGATGTGAAAAGTATTAAAATATTCCTTTGATGTCAACATCTGTAACTGGACCTCTGAACCAGAGGTTCTTGTTCAGACAAAAAGTTGCTTCGTCTCCCTGTACAGGGACTTAACGATAAAGTACTGCAGCAGAAAACTGACTGCTGGTAGAACTCAGCAGGTAAAGCAACATCCGTGGAGGCAAAATGATGTTTCAGTTCGGGAATGTTGACCATCTTCTTGCCTGTCAACATTTCTCTTTGAGACCCTGGTCCATCATCGAACTGTACTGAAGCAAATACAGTAGTTATTGTACTGTATAATACAATGTACAATATTACATTATACATGTTAATAATTTCCAGCATTTTTTGCTCTTACACCATAAGACACATAGTAGCAGAATCAGGCCATTCAGCCCATTGAGTCTGCGCTGCCATTCCATCATGGCTGATTTATTTTCCTTCTTAATCCCACTCTCCTACTTTTTCCTCTTAACCTTTGACAGTCTCACTAATCATGAACCTATCAACTTCTGCTTTATATATACCCAGTGACTTGGGCTCCACAGCCATCTGTGCCAATGAGTTCCACAGATTCACCACTCTCTGGGCAAAGAAATTCCCCCCATCTCTGTTTTAAAGGAAAATCCTTATACTCTGAGGTTGTGCCCTCTTGTCTGAGACTATAGGAAACATCCTCTGCATGTCCAATCTATCCAGACCTTCTAATGTTCGGCACGTTTAAATGAGAGTCCCCGCCCCAAATCTTCTGAACTCCAGCAAGTACAGGCCGAGAGCCATCAAATTTCAGAGTTCCAGCAGCTGCATAATATTATTGGAAATGTGACTGCAGATGCTGAAATCTGGAGCAAACTGTTGGAAGACCTCAACAGGAAGGCAGCATCTGCGGAGGCAAAGGAACAGTCAATGTTTCAGGTTGAGACTCTGCAGCAGGTCCAGAATGAACTGAAGTGCTGACCATCATTTTGCCTCCACAGATGTTGCTTTACCTGCTGAGTTCTACCAGCAGTTTGATCTTTCCTGTAGTGTTAATTTATTTACTTAGAGATGCAGCACAGTAAGAGGACTTTCCAGTGCAAGGAATCTGTGCGACCAATTACACCATGTGACCAATTAACCTACTGACCCGCACATCTTGGGAACGTGGAAGGAAATGCACAAGGTCATGGGGAGAACGTGCAAACTCCTTACAGACAGTGGCAGAAATGAACATGGGGCATTGGTGCTGTAAAGCGTTACGATATCGGCTACACCACCATGCCGCCCCAAATTTTATTGTTGAGTTGCTGTTTCAGGTCCGTATTTTGGAAAATGAAGAGAAAATCTACGCTATCTACATCAGTGTGGTACTATGCAAATGATACATCATGAGATGCAGCATTTTATTTCTTGCCATATTGTCCTATACACAAATACCATACATCAAAAAAAGCAGCTCAGTGGTGTAACGGCTAATGCAAAGTTTTACAGTGCCTGCAATCACCAACCAGGGTTCAATTCATGCCACTATCTGTAATGAGTTTGTACATTTCCCATGTGACCATATGGTTTTCCACCGGGTGCTCCAGTTTCTTCCCACATTCCAAAGACATACAGGTTAGGGTTAGTAAGTTGTGGGCATGCTATGTTGGCATTGGAGCCATAGCAACACTTGCGGGCTGCCCCCAGCACATCCTCACACTGCGTTGGTCCTGAGGCAAACAACACATTTCAATGTACATGTGAGAAATAAAGTTAATCTTTAGCTAATATTTGAAACTTACTTGCAGCAGCAACATCACAGGTATACAGCATCATATAAGCAACATTCACAAGAAGGAAAAACAAATAATGTGCAATTTTTACAAGAAAGAATATAATTAAGACAAGAAAGAGTCATTGTTTGTGCAAAGCGGTCAAAATTTTGCTGAACTGCAGTGCTTCGAGTTTTGCTGGTTGGCCCAGCATCCAAATGGTTGAAGGGAAGTAGTTGTTCTTGTACCTGTAACCTCGATAGATCAATATTCTATATAATCACTCAAGCCTTGTAAATGACTCCTTGTATTAATGAAAAAGGAGAGTCCTTGTGCAGCTTAACCAACATTTAACTTTGGACAGCACAGAAAACAGATTTTATCACTTTCCTTTCTGATGTTTGTGGGACCTGGCTGAATAAAAATTGGCTGTCATATTTCGTCACACCACAATACATTCTACACACTATATTCACTGGCTGTGATAGTGGTGAATGATTAGATCAGTAACAGTAGCAATGCCGGCAGGTGAGTTTCTTTTTTAAACACCACTTTGGAGGCTCAGATGTTTCTGGCAGGTTTGATGCCGGGAAGACAGTTCGAAAATTTGCTTCCACATAGCATTGTTCTTCTAATTGCATTGTTGGATGCTAATTTGTATGTGCATTGCATCCCTCTGTCAGGCAACTGAGAAGAATGCTGGTAATATCATGGTGAACAAGTAAGAGATGATCAAAAATCCACCTCCCTAACCCATTCTCAAAGTTCAGAGTCAAGGTTCAAAGTAAATTTATTATCAATATGCGTGTATGTCACCATATTGTAGGCACATGGCCAAGTGGTTAAGGCATTCAACTAGCGACCTGAACGTCGTGAGTTCGAGCCCCAGCCAAGGCAGTGTGTTGTGTCCTTGAGCAAGGCACTTAACCACACAGTGCTCTGCGACACCACTGGTGCCAAGCTGTATCGGCCGTTGCCCTTCCCTTGGACAACATTGGTGTCGTGGAGAAGGGAGACTTGCAACATAGGCAATTGCCGGTCTTCCATACAACCTTGCCCAGGCCTCCGCCCTGGAGAGTGAAGACTTTCCAGGTGCAGATCCATGGTCTCGCAAGACTAACGGACGCCTTAATGTCACCATATACTACACTGCGATTCATTTTCTTGCAGGCATTCACAGTAGAACAAAGAAATAAAATAGAATCAATGAAAACTACACATAAAAAGACTGAATGAACAGTCAACATGCAAAAGATGACAAACTGTGCAGCAGACTAGAATGTGAGAATTAGGCCAAATGTCCTTTTCAGTTATCTGATAAAATTATTACCCTCAATTATATCCATCACCTTCCATTTTCCTCCTTTGAAAATACCTCCCAACACGGACAGAACACAAAGGCTGTAGAACTCATCTTAGCCATCCACCAATTTGGACCCTGCCCTGACATTATCCAAGTGATCAGAATCAGAATCGTCTATTATCGCCAAGTATGTGGACACATACAGGGAATTTGATGCCGGTTTCTCTGAGCTCTCGTTGTACAGAATCAAAAAGCAAACAAAACAATAGAACAAATAATCGTGAACTATATACAATGAGGTATACCTGTGTATGTACAGGTGGACTTGGTTTATAATAGACTAAAATTCAAGTGTTCATAAGACTGATGGCATACGGAAAGAAACTGTTCTTGTACCTATCTGTCCTGGCATACAATGATCTGAAGCACCTACCAGAAGGAAGGAGTTGGAACAGGTGTGATGGGTCTACAGTGATACTGCTTGCTCGCTTCCTGACTCCAGATGCATGTAAGTCCTGGATCAAGGGCAGCTTCACACCAATAATCCTTTCCGCAGCCCTGACTGTTCTTTGGAGTCTACTTTTGTCTTGTTTGGTAGCTGATCCAAACCAGACAGTGATGGACGAACAGAGAACAGACTGGACTATTCCTGAATAGAATTGAATCAGCAGCTCCTGAGGCAGGTTGTACTTCCTGAGTTGACGCAGGAAATACAACCTCTGCTGAGCCTTTTTGATAAGAATGTCCGCGTTGGGTGTCCACTTCAGGTCCTGGGAGATTGTGACACCCAGGAACCTGAAGGTCTCCACAGCAGACACAATACTGTTAAGTATAGTGAGTGGGGGGAGTATTGGGGGGCTCCTCCTGAAGTCCACTGTCATCTCCACAGTCTTGAGCGTATTTAGCTCCAGGTTGTTCTGACCACACCAGGGGGCCAGTCGTTCCACCACCCATCTGTATGCAGACTCACCACCGTCCCGGATAAGGCCAATGACAGTTGTGTCGTCTGCAAACTTCAGGAGTTTAACAGGTGGATCCTGTGAGGTGCAGTCATTAGTGTAAAGGGAGAAGAGCAGTGGGGAGAGCACACATCCCTGGGGGGCACCGGTACTGATTGTTCGGGTGCTAGAAATGATGCTCCCCAGCCTCACTTGCTGCACCCTGTTAGTCAGGAAGCTTGTGATCCACTGACAGATGGTGGGGGAGACAGTGAGCTGGGTGAGTTTGGAATGGAGGATTTCTGGGACGATGGTGTTGAACGCCGAGCTGAAATCAACAAACAGGACCCTCGCAGAGGTTCCTGGGTTATCGAGGTGTTGTAGTATGCAATGCAGTCCCATGTTGACTGCATCATCCACTGACCTATTTGCCCGATAAGCAAACTGCAGAGTGATGCCAGAATATTTGTATCTACTTCCTAGCCCGAGAAATGATGCATGTATTTTCCTTCCCAATATTTTGCAGCTGACCTTAACATAACCTATCAATCACATTCTTAACTCTTTGGAACAAGCAGCATGGAATAGTCAGGACTTAAGTCTACCATGTATTGAATAGGGTCATGAATAAACTCTGGAACTTCCTTAAGCAGGGAAGTTTAAGGGAAGATTTGTTATAAGCTAACTGCTTAACAATTGCATAGGCAGAGTAAATGGCAGGAATCCTTATTCATTTAGACCAGGAGTTCCCAACCTGGACTCCATGGACCCCTCGGTTAATGGAAGTGGTCCATGGCATAAAAAAAAGATTAGGAACCTCTGATTTAGACCATAAGACATAGGAGCAGAATTAGATCATTCAACCCATCAAGTCTGCTATGCCATTTGATCATGTCTTATCCATTTCCTTCTCATCCCCATTCTCCTGCCTTCTCCCCATAATCTTTCAGGCCCTGACTAATCAGGTATCTATCAACCTCTGCCTTAGATACACACAACGACCTGGCCCCCACAGCCACCTGTAGCAATGTATTCCACAGATTTATCACCATCTGGTTAAAGAAATTCCTCCTCATCTCTGTTCTAGATGGACATCTCTCTATACTGAAGTTATGCCCTCTAGTCCTCGACACACCCAGTATAGGAAACATCCTCTCCACATTCACTCTATCTAGGCCTTTCAACATTCACTAGGTTTCAATGGGACCCTGCCTCATTCCTCTAAATAGCAGCAAGTACAGGAGCAGAGCCATCAAATGATAGAGGTGTATAAGATGATGAGAGGCATTGATCGTCTGGATAGTCAGAGGCTTTTTCCCAGAACTGAAATGGTTGCCACAAGAGGACATAGGTTTAAGGTGCTGGGGAGTAGGTACAGAGGAGTTGTCAGGGGTAAGTTTTTTATGCAGAGAGTGATGAGTGCGTGGAATGGGCTGCCGGCAACGGTGGTGGAGGCAGATACAATAGGATATTTTAAGAGATTTTTGGATAGGTACATGGAGCTTAGTAAAATAGAGGGCTATGGGTAAGCCTAGTAATTTCTAAGGTAAAGACATGTTTGGCACAACTTTGTGGGCTGAAGGGCCTGTATTGTGCTGTAGATTTTCTATGTTTCTATGTTTCTATAAATTCTCCTCAGAATCATTCTTGTGAACCTCCTCTGAACCATCTCCAATGTCAGCACATCCTTTTTTAAGGTCCAAATACTCCAAGTGAGGCCTCACCAGTGCCTTATAAAGCCTCAGCATTATGTCCATCCTTTCATATTCTCGTCCTCTGAAATGAGTGCTAACATGGCAGTTACCTTCCTCATCACTGACTCAACCTGCAAGTTATACTTTAGGGAATCGTGCATGCGGAATCCCAAGTCCGTTTGCACCTTGGATTTTTGAATTTTCTCCCCATTTAGTAAATAGTCTACACTTTTATTCTTTCTATCAAAGTGCATGACCATGCACTTCCCAACACTGTATTCCAACTGCCACTTCTTTGACCATTCTCCTAATCTGTCTAAGTTCTTCCACAGCCTCCCTGCTTCCTCAACATTATCTGCCCCTCCACCTATCTTTGTACTGGCCACAAAGCCATCAATTCCATCACCCAAATCATTGACATAGAACATAAAAATAAGCGGCCCCAGTACCAAGCCCTGTGGAACACCAGTAGTTACCAGTAGCCAATCAGAAAAGGCTCCCTTTATTCCCACTCTTTGCATCCTGCCAATCAGCCAATGCTCAATCCATGCAGAAAGGCCAGTAATCTGGGAAAAATGATTTAGAAGATAGTCTCAAAATTGAACCAAAAGTCAAGCTCTTTTTAAAATAAAGAGCATCTGGTGTTGTAAGAGCAGAATTAGGTCACTTGGTTAACTGAGTTTGCTCCGCCATTCCATCATGGCTGATTTATTATCTCTCTCAACCCCATTTTCCTATTTTCCTGCCTTCTCCCCTTAACCTTTGACACCCTGACTAACCATGTACCTATTAAATTCCACTTTCAATATACTCAATGGCTGGCTTCCACAGCTATCTGTGGCAGTGGATTCTACCAATTCAGCACCCTCTGGCTGATTGCTTTGCCTGCAAGGATAATACAAATAGATTCAATAGGAAATCCAGCAAAGAAATGGATAAAGATCTGAACATTCATTTCTAAACATCTCAAGGACATGGACAGAATCCATGCACACTACCTTGCTACTTTGCTCTTTATTGCATTTTTCTGTACTTTATAGTATATTCTTTGTACTACATTACACTGCTGACACAAAAAAACTAATTTCATGACATATGCTAGTGATATTAAACCTGATTCTGAAAGATACCCAAGATCCACAAACTTGACTGTTCAGATAGGCCCATTGTCTCTGTCTGCTCTTGCCCTATTGTCTTGACTCCATTCTAACCCCCTTGGCTCATACTCTTCCCAACTACATTCATGACACTTCTCATGCCCTCAGTCTGCTCACTAACTTTCAATTTCCAGGCCTTGACTGCCTCATTTTTACCATGGATGTCCAGACCCTATAACTTCGATTGCCCATCAAGGAGGCCTACTTGAAAGTTCTCCACCTCCTTCTCAATAAAAGAACCAGCCAGTTCCCCTCCACCACTACCTTCTCCTCTGTCTGGCAGAACCGATCCTCAGCCTCAACAATTTTTCCTTCGGCTTCTCCCATTTTCTTCAGAAATACAGGGTGGCCATGAGCACCTGCATGGGCCCCAGCCATACCTACCTTTTTGTTGGTTATGTAGAATAGTCCATACTTCAAGCTTTCCCCGGCAATAGTCTCCAACTCTTCCTCTACTACATTGACGACTGCATTGGTGCTGCTTCACGCGGCCATGCTGAGCTTATCAATTTCATCAACTCTGCTCCAACTTCCATCCTGCCCTTTAACTTACTTGGCCCATTTCTGACATCTCCCTCTCCTTTCTTGATCTCTCTGTCTCTACCTCTGGAGATAAACAGTTGACTGATATCATTTATAAACCTATGAATTCCCACAGCTATCTTGATTATACCTCTTCCCATCCTTTCTTCTGTAAAAGTCCTATTCCCTTTTCTCAGTTCCTTCATCTCCATCACATCTATTCCCAGGATGTAGCTCTCCTTTCCAGTACATCAGAGGTGTGCTCTTTCTTCAAAAAACAGGGGTTCACTTTTTCAAAAAATACGGCTTCCCATTCTCCACCATTAATGCTGCCCTCACCTGCGTCTCCTCCATTTCCTGAATACCTGCACATACCCCATCTCCCAGCTACTTTAACAGTGAGAGACATACCCATCATGAGTGTCTGTATCCAACGTATCATTCTCCACAAACTCCACCATCTCCAAAGGGATCCTACCACCAAACATATCATTCCTCCGAGATGCAGCACAGAGCGTCATAGGAAGTCATTCCTGCCTGTGACCATCAAACTTTACAACTCCTCCCTTGCAGGGTCAGACACCCTGAGCCGATAGGCTGGTCCTGGACTTATTTCATAATTTACTGGCATAATTTACATATTACTATTTAACTATTTATTACTATTTTCTAGTACTATTCTATTACTATTTATTATTTCCATGACTATTACTATTTACTAATAGTAGTATTACTATTATTATTTATTATTTATGGTGCAACTGTAACGAAAACCAATTTCCCCTGGGATCAATAAAGTATGACTATGAACATTTCCCTTCTTTCCGCAGAAATTACTACCTCCATAATTCCCTTGAGCATTCACCCCTCCCCACTAATCTCTGTCCTGGCACTTATTCCTGTAAGCAGCCAAAGTGCTACACCTGCCTATTCACCTCCTCCCTTACATCCATTCAGTGCAGCAACACACTTCACCTGCAAGTATGCTGAGGTCTTCTACAGAGTCCAGCACATCCTCTACATTTGTGAGATCTGTCATAAATCAGGGGACTGCTTTGTCAAGCACCTCCTCTCCAACAGTCAAAAGCGATATTTCCCAGTGGCCAAACATTTTATTTCCCATTCCCATTTCAACATGGCAGTCCATGGCCTCCTCATGTGCCATGATGAGGCCACCCTCAGGTTAGAGGAGCAACACCTTATATTCCATCTGGGTAGCCACCAACCCCATGGCACGATATTGATTTCTCCTTCTGGAAAAAAAAACAATCCCTCCCCTCCCCTCTTCTTCAATTCCCCACTCTGACCTCTCATTTCTTTTCATCTGCCAATCACCTCCCCCTGGGTCCCTTCTTTCTTCCCTTTCTCCTATGGTCCACTCTCAACAGATTCCTTCCTCTCCAGTCCTTGACCTTTCTCACCCATCAGGCTTCATCTATAACCCTCTAGCTATCCTCCTTCCCCTCCCCGCTTCCTTTCCAGTCCTGAAGCAGGGTCTCGGTCTGAAACGTTGACTCTTTATTCATTTCCATCGAAGCTGCCGGACTGCTGAGTTACTCCAGCATTTTGTGTGTGTTGCTTTGGATTTCCAGCATCTGTAGAATTTCTCAATTTTAAAAAAGATCCAGCTCTGTGGATCAGAGTCAGGATTGGAATTGGGATGCATTAGGAAAAACTTTCAAAGATGTAGAGGATATACCAAAGCAGTGTCCCACTTGCAGCAGACTATGGGAAGGGCAAGTAGATGCCCTGTGTTGTTCAAACAATCAACCATTTATATAGCCTCGTTCTCCCATATTGATTTCCATAAGGCAATAAATCATAGGAGTAGAATTATGCCATTCGGCCCATCGAATCTGCGACATCATTCTATCACAGCTGATTTATTATCCCTCTCAACTTCATTCTCCTGCCTTCTCCCCATAACTTTAGACACCCTTATTAATCAATTTCAGTTGCTATTTGGGGGAGGAGGAGCAAGAGACAGTGGTCTAGCAGGTAATGGCACTTTACCTCCTGGAACTTGCTCGTGCTGTGATTATGTGGATTCACCCAGCGTGCTCCTGTTTCTATCATAGCCCACAGACGTGCTAGTGGGTAGGTTAGCTGATCACTGTATGGTTAGACGGTCGGAGAATATTAATATAGTATCATCGAGTCATAGAACACTACAGCACAGAAACAGGCCCTTCGGCCCATCTAATCCATGGTGAAACATTAATCTGCCTAGTCCCATCGACCTGCACCCCAAACATAGCCCTCCCGTCCATGTACCTATTCAAATTTCTCTTACATGTTGAGATGGACCCTGAATCCACCACTTCCACGGATAGCCCATTCTGCGCTCTCACCACTCCGAGAGAAGAAGAACCCCTCAAACATTTCACCTTTCACCATTAACCCATGACCTCCAGTTCTATTCTCACCCAACCTCAGTGGAAAAATCCAGCTTGCATATACTCTATCTATACCCTTCATAATTTTGTATACCTCTATCAAATCTCCCCTCAATGTTCTGTTTTCTAGGGAATAAAGTCCAAACCTATTTAAACATTCCCTATAAATCAGGTCCTCAAGTTCTGGCAACATCCTTGTGGGGGAGTTAATGGCCATGTGAGAAGGAATAGGTTATAGGGAAATAAGTGGGGGCAACGGGATTAATACGACTGCTTCAGGAGCCAGACTTCATGGGCCAAATGGCCCTGAGCTCCACAAGAAAATAGAAATAAAATGGAAGTTAACTTCTGTGCTGTCAGCACCCTGCTGATAATTCCCTTGGGTAATGAACTTGCTGATACTGAGAGTTTGCTGTTTCCTGATTTGAAGTTGAGATCCGTGCTCGGCTGTGATGACTTAATGTGTATTTGTGTGGCTGATTAAACTTTTTCTATATCAATCATTATCTTGTTTACCTCGACAAGATTGCTTCTCAATCATCTCCCTTTAAGGTCCCAGGTGTTCCTGCGACTCAGTCCTTTGATGCAAAGAAACAATCTCGCAGCTCATCTCTCATCACATATTCTTCCAGCACGATCACTTTGATGAGAGGCAAAGAAAAATCTCATGGCACAGTTCAAAGTGAAGTAGAATTCTCCTGTTATCCTACCTAGCATTTAAGCCCGAGTGACTTCAGCTGAAACAAGTAACTGCTCATTTATTTCATTGCTGTTTGCAGCCCAACAAATTGGCTCCTGCAGCTGTCTAAGGTGATAGCATTTTTCAAGTGTTTGACCGTGGACCAGATTGAGAAGGTGGGGGAATGTGATTGGTGCTATGCAAATGTGACTTACTTTTTTTTACACACTCTTTCCATATAAAGAAGTCCTAACTCTCAGATGCTAATTACTAGTACCTATTTGTAGCTTGTACCCCACCGTGTCACTGATTTGATGATATAGTTATTTTGGCTCCAACACAGAACAACAGCCCCATTATCAGTGTTACAATATTTATTTATTCATTTATTGAGATACAGTGAGGAATCAGCCCTTTCGGCCCTTCAAGCCACCCCGCCCTACAACAACCAATTTAATCCTAACCTAATCAAATTGAATTAAATTGAATTGACTTTATTTCTTATATCCTTCACATACATGAGGAGTAAAAATTGTTACATTATGTCTCAGTCTAAATGTGAAACTTACAATTTATAGTAATTTGAAATAAATAGTATGTACAACAGGACATAGGAATACAAATGTATCATCGTGAACTAATCAGTCTGATGGGGGAAGAAGCTGTCCCGGAGCCCATCGGTCCTGGCTTTTATGCTGCGGTATGGTAGCAGTTGGAACAGTTTGTGATTGGGGTGACTGAGCTCCCCAATGATCCTTCAGGCCCCTGTTTGCGCACCTGTCTCTGTAAATATCCTGAATAGTGGGAAGTTCACATCTACAGATGTGCTGGGTTGTCCGCACCACTCTCTGCAGAGTCCTGCGAACTGAGGAAAGTACATGACTAATCGGCCTACCAACCAGTACATCAATGGACTGCAGCTGGAAATCAGAGCACCCGGAGGAAGCCCACACGGTCACCGGGAGAACGTACAAACTCCTTACAGGCAGTGATGGGAATCGAACCTGGGTCAGCATTGTGCCAGCCAATACACTACTGTGCCACCCCAAATTGTAATATTCAAAATATAAGCCAGTGAAATCATAGTTCCCTTCATTGGTGAACTAAATTAATAATATCTATGTAGCATCCGCACCAGAACCAACAGACTCAAAAGCAGTTATTTCCTCCAGCTCATTAAACTGATCAATACCTCTGGCTACTAACCATAATCAGAACAAAGTCAGGCTTAATATCACCAGCATATGTCGTGAATTTTGCTATCTTCGCAACAGCAGTACATTACAATACATAATAATAGAGGAAAAAACTGCAAATTACAGTAAGTGTATAAATATATACATAATAAGGAAAGGTACGTCGCATCTGGAGTTTCTCCGGTTAGCGGACGATTTCCCTCCACGCCTCTCTGACATAGTGGGGAACCGCGTACGAGGCAAGTTACAGCAGGGGTTTGCCATTGCCTTCTGCCAGGTGAGTTTCCAAAGAGATCACCAGCTCATAACCCAGCACAGATGGATCTGAACCCGGGACCTTTTGTCCCGAAGTCCGAAGCTGATGCCACTACGCCACCAGCCAGGTCATATACGTAATAGCTAAATTAAATAAGTATTGCAAAAATAGATATAAAAACAGTAGTGAAGTAGTGTTCATAAGTTCAATGTCCATTCAGAAATCAGGCGGCAGAGGGGAAGAAGCTGTTCCTGAACCGTCGAGTGTGTGCCACCCCACCACTCCTCCCACCTCCACTACTTTTATCATTTTCTGTCAGAGTCACATTATAAACAGACACTCCTGTACTGTGTGTTGCTTTGTATACATAAAATCAATCTATGAATATAAGCTATATTATATACAGTGGCATGCAAAAGTTTGGGCACCCGGGTCAAAATTCCTGTTACTGTGAATAGCTAAGCAAGTAAAAGATGACCTGATTTTCAAAAGGCATAAAGTTAAAGATGACACATTTCTTTAATATTCTGTCATGTCTCCTCTCATCCTCCTTCTCTCCAGAGAGTAAAGCCCCAGCTCCCTTAATCTCTGATCATAATGCATACTCTCTAAACCAGGCAGCATCCTGGTAAATCTCCTCTGTACCCTTTCCAATGCTTCCACATCCTTCCGATAGTGAGGCGACCAGAACTGGACACAGTACTCCAAATGCGGCCTAACCAGAGTTTTATAGAGCTGAAACAACAGGAATTCTGCAGATGCTGGAAATTCAAGCAACACACATCAAAGTTGCTGGTGAACGCAGCAGGCCAGGCAGCATCAGTAAGAAGAGGTGCAGTCGACGTTTCAGGCTGAGACCCTTCGTCAGGACTAACTGAAGGAAGAGTAAGTAAGGAATTTGAAAGTTGGAGGGGGAGGGGAGATCCAAAATGATAGGAGAAGACAGGAGGGGGAGGGATGGAGCCAAGAGCTGGACAGGTGATAGGCAAAAGGGATATGAGAGGATCATGGGACAGGAGGTCTGGGAAGAAAGACAAGGGGGGGGGACCCAGAGGATGGGCAAGAGGTACATTCAGAGGGACAGTGGGAGAAAAAGGAGAGTGAGAGAAAGAATGTGTGCATAAAATAAGTAACAGATGGGGTACGAGGGGGAGGTGGGGCATTAGCGGAAGTTAGAGAAGTTGATGTTCATGCCATCAGGTTGGAGGCTACCCAGACGGAATATAAGGTGTTGTTCCTCCAACCTGAGTGTGGCTTCATCTTTACAGTAGAGGAGGCCGTGGATAGACATGTCAGAATGGGAATGGGATGTGGAATTAAAATGTGTGGCCACTGGGAGATCCTGCTTTCTCTGGCGGACAGAGCGTAGATGTTCAGCAAAGCGGTCTCCCAGTCTGCGTCGGGTCTCGCCAATATATAAAAGGCCACATCGGGAGCACCGGACGCAGTATATCACCCCAGCCGACTCACAGGTGAAGTGTTGCCTCACCTGGAAGGACTGTTTGGGGCCCTGAATGGTGGTAAGGGAGGAAGTGTAAGGGCATGTGTAGCACTTGTTCCGCTTACACGGATAAGTGCTAGGAGGGAGATCAGTGGGGAGGGATGGGAGGGACGAACGGACAAGGGAGTCGCGTAGGGAGCGATCCCTGCGGAATGCAGAGAGAGGGGGGAGAGGGAAAGATGTGCTTAGTGGTGGGACCCCGTTGGAGGTGGCGGAAGTTACGGAGAATAATACGTTGGACCCGGAGGCTGGTGGGGTGGTAGGTGAGGACAAGGGGAACCCAATTCCTAGTGGGGTGGCGGGAGGATGGAGTGAGAGCAGATGTACGTGAAATGGGGGAGATGCGTTTAAGAGCAGAGTTGATAGTGGAGGAAGGGAAGCCCCTTTCTTTAAAAAAAGAAGACATCTCCCTCGTCCTAGAATGAAAAGCCTCATCCTGAGAGCAGATGCGGCGGAGACGGAGGAATTGCGAGAAGGGGATAGCGTTTTTGCAAGAGACAGGGTGAGAAGAGGAATAGTCCAGATAGCTGTGAGAGTCAGTAGGCTTATAGTAGACATCAGTGGATAAGCTGTCTCCAGAGACAGAGACAGAAAGTTCTAGAAAGGGGAGGGAGGTGTCGGAAATGGACCAGGTAAACTTGAGGGCAGGGTGAAAGTTGGAGGCAAAGTTAATAAAGTCAACGAGTTCTGCATGCATGCAGGAAGCAGCGCCAATGCAATCGTCGATGTAGCGAAGGAAAAGTGGGGGACAGATACCAGAATAGGCACAGAACATAGATTGTTCCACAAAGTCAACAAAAAGGCAGGCATAGCTAGGACCCATACGGGTGCCCATAGCTACACCTTTAGTTTGGAGGAAGTGGGAGGAGCCAAAGGAGAAATTATTAAGAGTAAGGACTAATTCCGCTAGACGGAGCAGAGTGGTGGTAGAGGGGAACTGATTAGGTTTGGAATCCAAAAAGAAGCGTAGAGCTTTGAGACCTTCCTGATGGGGGATGGAAGTATATAAGGACTGGACATCCATGGTGAAAATAAAGCGCTGGGGGCCAGGGAACTTAAAATCATCGAAAAGTTTAAGAGCGTGAGAAGTGTCACGAACATAGGTCGGAAGGGATTGAACAAGGGGTGATAAAACCGTGTCGAGGTATGCAGAAACGAGTTTGGTGGGGCAGGAGCAAGCTGAGACAATAGGTCGGCCAGGACAGGCAGGTTTGTGGATCTTGGGTACGAGGTAGAAACGGGAAGTGCGGGGTGTGGGAACTATAAGGTTGGTAGCAGTGGATGGGAGATCCCCTCATCGGATAAAGTCGGTGATGGTGTGGGAGACAATGGCCTGGTGCTCCTTAGTGGGGTCACGATCGAGAGGTAAATAAGAGGAGGTATCCACGAGTTGTCGCTGTGCCTCGGCAAGGTAGAGGTCAGTACGCCAGACTACAACAGCACCCCCCTTATCGGCGGGTTTAATAATAAGGTTAGGATTAGTGCGGAGGGAGTGGAGAGCAGAGCGTTCCGACGGAGTGAGGTTGGAATGGGGACAAGGTGCGGTGAAGTCGAGACGGTTGATGTCCTGTCGGCAATTAGCGATAAAGAGATCCAGAGCAGGCAGAAGACCAGAGCGGGGTGTCCATGAAGAAGAGGAGGGTTGAAGACGGGAGAAGGGGTCATCGGTGGGAGTGGGAGAGTCCTTGCCGAAGAAGTAGGCTCGGAGACGGAGACGGCGGAAGAAAAGTTCCGCATCATGGCGAACACGGAACTCGCTGAGGTGTGGGCGAAGGGGGACAAACGGGAAGCCCTTACTGAGAACAGAGCGTTCTGCCTCTGACAGTTGAAGGTCGAAGGGGATGGTAAAGACCCGGCACGGATGAGAGCTGGGATCAGAGGAGGGAGGGGGGAGGCTGGGTATGTCAATGGAGAGAGGAGGGTTGGGGTGAGAGGAAGATGGAGCCTCCGAGGGCCCAGGAGCTGACAGTGGGATCTGAGGAAGACGGGGCTGCGGAGTGGTGGTGGGGGAAGGGGAAACGGGAGTCACAACAGCAGCACATAAAGACCCGGCCTGGAGTTCAAGGCTGGAACCTTGAGAGCTGGGATCAGAGGCGGGACGGGGGAGGCTGGGGGTGTCAATGGAGAGGGGATGGTTGGGGTAAGAGGAAGATGGAGCCTCTGAGTACCCAGGAGCTGACGGTGGGATCTGAGGGAGACGGGATTGCAGAGTATTGGTGGGGGAAGAGGAGACGGGAGTCACAACAGCAGCACATAAAGACCCGGCCTGGAGTTCAAGGCTGGAGTCGCAGTTGGTGGTTGCGTAATCGCTGTGAAGGTGGATCATTATATTTATGGAGCTGCATCATTACCACATGACTCTTAAACTCTATCCCTCAACTTATGAAAGTCAACACTCCATAAGCTTTCTTAACTACCCCATCTACCTGTGAGGCAACTTTCAGGGAACTGTGGACATGTACCCTCAGATTCCTCTGCTCCTCCACACTTCCAAGTATCCTGCCATTTACTTTGTATTCTGCCTTGAAGTTTGTCCTTCTAAAGTGTACCACCTCACACTTCTCTGGGTCGAACTCCATCTGTCACTTCTCAGCCCACTTTTGAATAGAATTTTTTGGCTTCAATGAGCAAATGTATGTTTGGAGAAAAAAGGGTGCAGAATTTCATGAAAAAAGAACCCCTCTCCAACTGTTAAGCATGGGGGTGGATCGATCATGCTTTGGGCTTGTGTTGCAGCCAGTGGCACAGGGAACATTAACAGGTAGAGGAAAGAATGAATTCAATTAAATACCAGCAAATTCTGGAAGCCAGTATCACACCATCTGTAAAAAAGACAAAGATGAAAGGAGGATGGCTTCTACAACAGGATAATGAACCTAAACACACCTCAAAATCCACAACGGACTACCTCAAGAGGTGCAAGCTGAAGGTTTTGCCATGGTCCTCACAGTCCCCTGACCTAAACATCATTGAGAATCTGTGGATAGACCTCAAAAGAGCAGTGCATGCAAGATGGCCCAAGAATCTCACAGAACTAGAAGCCTTTTGCAAGGAAGAATGGGTGAAAATCCCCCAAACAAGAATTGAAAGACTCTTAGCTGGCTACAAAAAGCATTTACAAGCTGTGATATTTGCCAAAGGGGGTGTTACTAAGTACTGCCATGCAGGGTGCCCAAACTTTTGCTTCAGGCCCTTTTCCTTTTTTGTTATTTTGAAACTGTAAAAGATGGAAATAAAAAAGTTTTCTTGCTTACAATATTAAAGAAATATGCTATCTTTAACCTTATGCCTTTTGGAAATCAGTTCATCTTTTACTCGCTCAGCTATTCACAGTGACAGAAATTTTGACCAGAGTGTCCAAACTTTTGCATACCACTGTGTTGATATTTATTGTGTTTTTATCATTGTGTAGTTTATCTGATTGTGCATTTTTTGAGTAACAACTATTTTTGTTCTCCTTTATACTTGTATACTGGAAATGACATTAAACAATCTTGAATCTTGGAATGGGAAAAGAACGTACCCTTAGAATGGTGTAAATTTTGTCAAAGAGTATACAGGTTAAAGGATTTCTGAAAAAATTAATTTCAACTCAAGTGGCAACACATAGCCTTTTGAGACTGTGCCAATGTATTATTGCAGCAAACATAATGATTAGTACTAAACTTCCCACCACTGAGCACATCTACAAGGAGTGCTGTCACAAGAAAGCAGCATCCATTATCAACAACCTGCACCATCCAAATTCTGCTCTCTCCTCACTGCTGCCAATGAGAAGGAGGTACAGGAACCTTTGGTCCCGCATCACCACATTCAGGAACACTTCTTACCCTTCAACTATCAAGCTCCTGAACCAGCATAGATAACTTCACTCACCTCAAAGCTGAGCTGATTCCTCAACCTATGGACTCCCTCTCAAAGACTGTACGTTCACATTCCCAGCGTTATTTTATTTATATATTTGCAAATTGGTTGTTTGTCAGTCTTTGTGCAGAGGTTTTCATTAATTCTATTGTATTTCTTTGTTCTACTGTGAATACTTGCAAGAAAACGAATCTCAGGGTAGTATGATGACATGAAATTACTAACTTGCGTGATAAGACCATAGCACATAGAAACAGAATTGGGCTATTTGGCCCATCAAGTCTGTTCCACTATTTGATCCTGGCAATTTATTACCCTCATAATGTCATTCTCCTGTCATTTCCCTATAACTTATGATGCATTTACTTTTCAAAAATATATCAACCTCCAATTTAAATATACCCAATGGCTTGGCCTCCAAAGTTGTCTCTGACAATTCACCATCCTCTGCTCTGGAAAAGTGTAGGAGATTTATGCTTCTAAAGCAATAGTAACAGCATTTAATAACTTTCCTAACAGCAAAAAATGGAACCAGATATTTGTCCATTTAACCCTGTTGTAATGCATGGACAAGCATCTTTATGTTACATTGGTATAAACTTCCCAGAATGGCAGAGACTTTCAAAAAATATGGTAGAAGGAGATTCAGTGAATTACATTCACCATGAAAGGGTTAATGTATGAGGAATGTTTGATGCCTCTGGACCTGTAATCACTGAAGTTCAGAAGAATGAGGAGGAATCTCGTTGAAACCTATCGAATATTTAAAGGCCTCGACAGAGTGGTTGTAGAAAGGATTGCAGGCTGTCTAGGACTAGAGGGCACAGCCTCAGAATACAAGGATGTCCCTTTAGAATGGAGATGAGGAGGAATTCCTTTAGCCAGAAGGTGATGAATCTGTGGAATGTATTTCCACAGATGGCTGTAGAGGAAGAGTCATTATGTTTATTTAAGGCAGTGGTCGATCGGTTCTTGATTTGTAAGGGTGTCAAAGGTTATGGGGAGAAGGCAGGAGAATGGGGTTGAAAGGGATAATATCTGATCAAGCAACACACATCAAAGTTGCTGGTGAACGCAGCAGGCCAGGCAGCATCTGTAGGTAGAGGTGCAGTCGACGTTTCAGGCCGAGACCCTTCATCAGGATCTCGGCCTGAAACGTCGACTGCACCTCTTCCTACAGATGTTACCTGGCCTGCTGCATTCACCAGCAACTTTGATGTGTGTTGCTTGAATTTCCAGCATCTGCAGAATTCCTGTTGTTTGCATTTAAATATCTGATCAAGCCATGATCGAATGGCGCAACAGACTCAATGGGCCAAGTGGCTTAATTCTGCTCTTAAGTCTTAAGGTCATAAAAAAAAAGTCGAGCTTCAGGCTAAAGCCCTTAGCTCACTGACTTTCCTGCAAGGGCACGCATGCCTAAAGATCTCTGTATGGCACAGAACAGGAAAATTCTTACAGCTAGACCTCCCACAGTTTGAGGTTTACCTGTCACATTAATAGAAAATGCAGTTTCTCTTTGGCTCAATTTATGGTATCAAACAGGCAGGAATTAAATCAAGGAAGTCTACAGATTATGACCAAATTTTAGGTCAAAGGCAGTTTCAAATCACAGTAAAGTAGGGAAGAAAATAATTAGTTAATTTAATTGATTCAAGTTACTTACATGAAAAGTCATTTTTGAGCATCTGAAATAGACTGTCAAGTTAAAAGATTGAAAAGTCAATCTTCTCAGAAATTTCACTGCTAAAATGTTAATCATTTAAATTATGTTTACATGCAACAGAAGCCTCATTAAGTCAGTTAGTTCTAAATAAACTATGCAGCAAAATTCATACTTTGATGTGAGATTACAGTTTCCATGCCATGTGTTACATTTAATTTGCTATAACTCATTAGTACCATTTATTCGCTCCTTTTCTCCATTCACAAGCTATAATACTTTAGAGTAATTCCAAAAAAATCTTTTAAAGTAGCTGCATTTGTTGTTAATTAACAGTTCACTCCTATAAACAGTGGTGAGTTCATTATTCTTAATTAGGCTGAAGCAGTTTTCCACCTCTTAAGAATGTATTCAAAATGACACACAAAGCAGAAAGCTTTTATTTGCCAGCAACACAAAATAAACCTGATCCTTTTGCCAGCATTCACTCTGGACAGCCATTTGATCACTTAGCAATTTGCACGTGGGAATTCAGTCACACAGGAACTCAAGTCACACAAGGCAAATGTAAAAAAGAAGATTGGAAAAGTAATCCACATATCTTGTATCAATGTGAATTTGTACAAAAAAAATCTTCAGCCTGCTTACATGGTAAATTAAAACAATTCAGAAGCCATCTGCATCTTAATTTAAATGTTCTGAAGTGTAAGTGCATGAACTAATTAAACGTTTTGAAAATCTGCTTACCACTCACCAGAGCTCCCTCTAACTTTAGATATGTTTTCAAGTGATGCATTTGGCTATGCCTACACAACTGAAGCTATAATAAAATTTTATATTGCAGTCATTTTTAAAATTTAAGTACATAATTCTATTCCTTTGACTCTTTCAGTGTGCATGGTCTATATTTATAAAATTAGCATTATCATGATGGCAAATACCATGTCAAAAGGGTCTGATTTCTGAGAGATCCCTGGTGAAACAACACTGTGGTATGGCTAATATGAGGGGGCATAATTTGAAGGTGATTGGAGCAAAGTATAGGGGAGGGATTCAAAGGATTTGAAGTGCATTTATCATCAAAGTAGGTATGCAGTATACAACCAGTATTTCTACTATTTTTTAATGTTTCTTAATTGTACATATGATTTTTTTTGTGTTCTATCGCTGAGCAGCAGTGAACCATCTGACTGGCCTATCAGAGTTCTCTTTGACTTGATCAGCATTTCTGATCTGGCTATTGTTCATGATTTCATTTAATAAAAAAAACCCTGAGATTCATCTTCAACACAAACAGCCATGAAACAAAGATAACCATAGACCCATTCAAAGAAAAACATCAATCCCACCCCCAAGTGTAAAAAAAACTGCGCAAAAGGCAACAAGAACATCAAATCCCCCCCAAGTGCAAAAAATAAATTGCACAAATGGCAACAAGAATGAACAAGCAAAAACGCAGAATCAAAAGAATCCCTATTCAGTTCAGCTCAGTGTTCATTATCTGCACGCTGCCCCAAAGACCATATGACCATATGATAGAGGAGCAGAAGTAAGCCGTTTGGCCCATCGAGTCTACTCCACTATTCAATCATGGGCTGATCCAATTCTCCCACTCCCCTGCCTTCACCCATACCCTTTGATGCCCTGGCTAATCAAAAACCTATCCATCTCTGCCTTAAATACACCCAATGATTTGGTCTCCACAGCCGCTTTTCGCAACAAATTCCACAGATTTACCACCCTCTGACTAAAGTAATTTCTCTGCATCTCAGTTCTAAATGGACATCCTTCAATCCTGAAGTTGTGCCCTCTTGTCCTAGAATCCCCTACCATGGGAAATAACCAATCTGTTCAGGCCTTTTAACATCTGGAAGGGATGTCAGAGTTAAGTTTTTCCCCCACAAAGAGTGGTAAGTGCGTGGAACGCCCTGCCAAGTTGGTGGTAGAGGCAGATACATTAGGGACATTTAAGAGACTCTTAGAGAGACACATGGATGATAGAAAAATGGAGGACCATGGGGGAGGGACTAGTTTGATTGATCTTAGAGCAGGTTCAAAGTTGGCACAACATCATGGGCTGGAGGGCCTGTACTGTGCTGTAATGTTTCATACTCTATATAAAATCTGGTTTACAAAATTGACAGGGTATTTGTTGGGCTCACTGTGCACTCTTATTGAATCCAAAATTTACTTGATTCATTGTATGTAGAAATACAGGACAGAAGCAATCCATTCCGGCCATACAAGCCAATGTCGTCCAATTATACCCATGTAACCAATTAACCTACTAACTCATATGTCTTTGGAATGTGCAATGGGACTAGAACATCCGGAGGAAACCAGCACGTTCACAGGGGGAAGGTGCAAACTGTGTATCGAGAGTGACAGAGACTCTCTATACGCAGCTTGTACCTTCACCCTGTGAACATGTGGGTTTCCTCTGGGTCACTGGCACTATAATAACATCACACTAATTAAAGGTATGATGCATGTTACCCGGTACTCTGAACACCTTTTCTCCCCTCTGATATTGGCACTTTCCTTTCATCACCTCAAACAACACAAGGACTCCATGATTATCACAACTACAATACTTAATCAGAATCAGGTTTAATATCACTGGCATATGTCATGAAATTTGTTGTTTTGTGACAGCAGTAAGTTGAATACATAATAAAACAACTATAAACTACAATAATTCTATGTATAAAATAAATTTAATAAGAAATGCAAAGAGAGGGGAAAATAATAGTGAGGTAGTATGCATTGGTTCATTGTCCATTCCATTCAGAAAGTTGGTGGCAGAGGCTGGATTGACATTGAACTTTTCACTCTTAGGATACACTGAAACATTCCACAAATTTAAGTCAGTGAAAGAAACAGCAGTAAATTTGGAACTGAAAGTTTCCTCTTTTGACCACCAGCACAATGTCTGAGGTCATCTATTCTCAGATTGGATCATGTGCAAACTGTTCTACCACGTACTGACAATCATGCTCCCCACTTACAACCACCATGCCCCAGAGCACCCTGACGTGTTAACACCATTGCTATAGTAAACCTTCACGGCCATACATCTCCCAGTGACCTCAAGGCTTCAGTTCCACTGACAACCAGCCGGAATGGGCTTTGATGGTCCTCGCTGTCAAACACCTGTTTCACTGCTTTTAAACACAAGAGATTTTGCAGATGCTGGAAACCCAGAGTGACACACACAAGAATGTGTTCAGGTGAAGGGTCTCAGCCCAAAACAATGACTTTGTATTCCTTTCCATCGATGTTGCCCGACCCAGTGAGTTCCTCCAGCATTTAGTGTGTGTCATTACTTTAAAAGATGCTTTGAATAATTTAAAAACATTTAAAGAACTGAATAAAATTTAAAACACCTGAAACAAATATACAGCAAAATAAATAAATGGGTAAAAAAAAAGCAGTCGTTTATATTATAAATATGGGTCAGTGGTCCAATTACATGAATAGGATGGTGCTGGGTATAACATTGGTGGGTGGAGTTTAGATGCTGGTCTTCTGGAGTCAACAGTGTTCAGGGCACCTCCATGTGGAAATATTGTTGTTGAAGTTTGAGACATACTCATGTAAAGATTGCAATTGGTTAGTGGTAAGGTCATTGGACTGACAGTAGTCAGAATTTCTTCACCATTGATCCAGAGACACGAAGTGGGATGCCACCAGAGTAAACTTGAGTCATTAAGTAAATACTGGATCAATTTACAAGGATCAACTTGATTTGCATATATACATTTACATGTACTAGAAATTTGCTGTGGTGTGTTGGAATGACAGGCAACAAAACATTCAACAATTATAAAGAAAAAGAATTTTTTTTAAAAAGTTAGAGGTTAAAGTACAGATATGGACTAAAATATGCATAAATACAAACACGTATTTACAACGTAAACAGCATTATAAGAAGTTATTTAAAGAGTTTACATTGCAGTGTGGTGACTCTTAGGGTAATAGATAGAGGGGGTGGGGACTAACTAGGATAGCTGATCAGATGAACTGCCTGGGGGGAAGAAACTTTTAAGATAGGGTGAAGTTTCTCTTTCATTAGGCCTATGGCACTTTCCAAAAGAGAGCTTTTGGAAAAGGCAGCTTGTAGGATGGATAGTGTCCACCCTACAACATTGATCTACATAGTTGAGGAAGACGCTGGTCTCAGGAACCATTGCCATAAAACTACCCCATTGTCCATGGTGACACAAATGTCCGACAGGAAAGGAAATCTTCTGTCCTTGTCCAACAAGGCCTACATGTGATCTCAAACCTACCAACATGGCCACCTCTCAATCATCTTCTCCATTCAGAGGGAAGAGTGACACAAGAAATAGTAGGATTGCCAACAAAAGAAATAAGTCAGTCCAATCCAGCCCAATGATGTGGGTTCAGGGATCACTGTGCATGGAAAGCAAAGTATTCAGTCCGCACTCTTTAATCACAGTCACTTCAGAAGACCCTAGATCACAGATTCCCAAACTTTTTACATATTATGGACCAATACCATTAAGCAGGGGTTATGTGGCCCCTAGGTTGGGAACCCCTGCCCTAGAATAATGTGTGCTCCAAATAATTTCTTAGAAATGCACTAAAAATAACTTTAACTTCACCTTCAAGTCTTTTGGTGAAACTTGAACCTGTAACAATTTTCTTCAGAAGGTGATGGGGCTTCCATTGATCCCAATACATTAGCCACTTTGACCTGCCAAGACCAGTGATACTCAAGGCCCCAAATGACAGCGTCATGAGCATGGACTTCAATCCATCAATGCCTAACTATTGTCAAAGCACAGGAAAAGAATGCTGCACACTGAGATGTGATAAACTGGTAATATTCTCAACTACTTCAAGTGCACTTGACTTTACAAAGTTGAAAGATCTTTGAACACAATGACTCACAGGTTTGCACATGAACTCCAAAATAAAGTACAAATGGCAGGTAAAAACAGAATTTGCAGCCAGGTTGAAATATTAATAATAGCCCAAACAATGGAAAGCCCTGTGATCATTATGTTCTGGACTATTGTCACACTTCTGTATGACATTTGGCTCATTGACAAGGTCATTTGGCTCACTGAGTCTATACCAGTTCTTGGATCTTATTTACATGGAACTTAATCCCCCACAAGCCCATGAACCCAGTATTGATTCTTCCAGCACCTCCACTCAGAGAACTTAAAGCTGCCTAACGGCTGACCAACCCGTTGCCAGTGACAACTGTGGTTCTTGATAAGTCAGGATGTCAGTGGGATAAGAGGGATAATAAATCAGCTATGATAGAATGGTGGAGCAGACTTGATGGGCCAAATGGCCTACCTCTGCCCCTATGTCTTATGGTCATCCTAGTGGTCACTGGCATGCCAAGGAAACCAAACAAAACCCACACGGTCACAGGAAGAACATGCAAGCTCCACACAGACAGTATTTGAGGTCAGAATTGAATTTGGACTGTATCAAACCATTGTCTAAGACACCGGTAAGCCACTTTACATTGGAAATGCATATCAACAGAAATGATAAGATGCGAGAAGACAACAAGAAGGGATAAAGAAGATAGTATTATATCAATATAAGGGTGGGCAAGAAGATGGAAAATAAAGTTGAAATCATTAACTAGCACTTTACAAATGTTTTATTTAAATAGTATACTTTATTGCAGGAAAATAAAGTATACCTTAGAAAACTTACACAAAAAACAGCATTGTCGTAAAAAGTAAGGATCCTCTGAGGTTAATCACTGGGTTGTGCTGGGTGATCTGATCTCAGCTACAACAGCTGTACAAGTTCAGCAAGTGACCACAGTCATAGTACAGAAACAAGCCAACTCATCCATACCAACAAAACTGCCCACTTACATCAATCCCAAATATCCATGTTTAGCCAATGTCCCTCTAAACCTTTCCTACCCACATAGGCTTCCAAATGGCTTTTAAGTGTTGTCTTTGTATCTGCCTCTAGCTCTTCCTCTGGCAGCTCGTGCCAAATACCCACCACCCCCTGTGTGGAAAGAGGTATCCCTCAGAGTTCCCTCTCACCTTGAACATACATGGTCTGGTTTTGGACATCTCAG
The DNA here is from genome assembly GCF_030028105.1 of Mobula birostris. Taxonomy (NCBI): domain Eukaryota; kingdom Metazoa; phylum Chordata; class Chondrichthyes; order Myliobatiformes; family Myliobatidae; genus Mobula; species Mobula birostris. Next base: position 53,635,410 of record NC_092387.1, on the reverse strand, counting down.
CCCCACTTGAGGAAGGGGATAAACTGGCCAAGTATAATGTCAATGGATATTAACTGGAATGCACACAGGGTTAGAAGTTGACAATGATGCCCACCAGACACTTGGTAACATTGTCCACATTATAATAACTTTGTTCCACTCCCCAGAAGTGCAGAACACATATGGAGCCAGGTACCTACAATTAGTGGCCACGTTATTAGGTACCTCCTGCATCTGGCCAATTTCCTCTAATCTCTCTCATTAACAAGGCATTTTCATGCACAAAACTGCCGCTCACTGGATATAGAGATTGTTGAGCGTGAAAATCCCAGGAGATCAAGCAATTTTGAGATGCTCAAACCAGCTCGTCTGTCACCAACAGTTATTCCATGGTTAAAGTCACTTAGATCACATTTCTTCCCCATTCTGAAGTTTGGTCTGAACGACAACTAAACTTCTTCACCATGACTGCATGATTTTATGCATCGAGTTGCTGCCGCATGATGGCTGATTCGATATTTGCATTCACGAACAGATACACAGGTGAACCTAATAAAGTGGCCACTGAGTAAAAACAGGGTCAATCATGTAGTGAAGGGAAAATTGGTTACAACAAGAAATACTTTCACATTCGTGGGCTCCTGATAAACAGGACCATTTTCCAGCCTTCCCTGTTAAAACAGGGCTGGGTGTTACAATATTAATCTATTGTTTCTGGATCACATTATTTGGTGCATTTTAATGAAGCATCTCTGTCACTGTCAGCCTTTTAAAAGTCTTTACTTATTAGAAGCATAATTCATAGCCACAAGAAACACAACTAATAGCATTTTATATACAAGGGCCTTACCGTGATATTTTATAATATTTAGTTTAACCGTAAGTTTATGTGCTGTTCAGTTTCAGTAAGCAGAAGCAGCAAATCAGCTTTTATTTGTTCACAGAAGGTTTTATATATTCCCAATCAGGTTACAGTCTCTGGATATTTTAAGAGTATTAAAGACAGCTTGCTTAGCAAGCAAGTAGAACAAATCAAAAGTTACCCAATTTATATTGGAGGTTTGAAGATAGCTGATCCAAAATCAGAACTAGTTCTTTGCAGATAAACTCTGCTTCCAGGACTCACGTCAATTCTCATTTAAGCTGTTATATTGGTTTAAATCAATCAGTTTCTATAGTTCTATTTTACAGTGATTCTAATTCACACACAAAATGCTGGAGGAACTCAGCAGATCAGGCGGCATCTATGGAAAGGAATGAAGGTTTAATAATGTGAGCTGAGACTCTTCTGCAGGACTGGAAAGGAAGGGTTAAGAAGCAAGAGCTCAGTTTCATTGGCCTGGTACAGACTCACTCTGATCTGCCTCCAGAAAACAAAGGGAAATCAGCTATTTGCTTGACGTCAACAGGATGCTTTGTAGGCTGGTTGATGGAGAATCCTTTTTCAGCCAATGGAGATCGATTCATCTGTGTGAAAATCTCCCACTTGGTTGCCTATTGCATTCTCAGCAAACCTTAGCCTTCTTCATCGCAATACTTCACCTCAATGCCAGCAAATGGAGCCTAACCTGCACAATGGGGGAGGAACTATCCAACCTTGGACACCTCCACACCAAATCAACCCCATACCAACTTTGTTCATTGAGTTACAGGGAGCAGAAAACACTGCATATGTGAGTGCTTGGAAGCAATGTTCCAGGCCATCAATGATACTGATACTGTTACTGATCTGATACATCAATGATACTGATACTGATACTGTTATGTGCATGAGTGGATAAGTTCCACACCAAGGATCTGAAGTCCAAAGTCCTTCACCAAACTGAACCCACTCCAGTCCTGTCGCCCCCTACCACCAAGATTATAAAATGGCCTTGCTCATTGTGGGCTTCCTCTCATACTTTGACAGGGCAGACATTGATGATGAAACCCATGATATCCAGCACTAATTCCAATATGGAGAAGAGTAGTCCAAGACCAGGACATCAAACCCAGTAACAAGTACATGGTGTACTGAGCAGCAGTGATCTCCATTCTCTTATATGCGTTAGAAATACAGGCAAATTATAACGGGCACCTCACAGCACTTGGACAGTACCACCAACATCATCCTCACAAAATCCTCCACATGCAATAGCAGACATCAATGTATTGACACCACTAAACAACAAATTTCACAATATAGGTCCATGATAATTAACCTGATACTGATTCTTCTGATTAAGAGGCGTTTTCATAAATGAAAATTTTGCGACGTTCCTTCCATAGAATAAAAGTCACCATGCACAATTATTACTGAATTTTCCTAAAGCTCTCCTTGCTTGATTTAACAGAAAATTGAACTAACTGATCACATTATTGTACTGCAGCCACGGAATTGTTTTCAGCTCCGAAAATTATCACTCCAGTATTCTTCAAAGGAAAGTTCCAAGTACACCAGTTTGTTGACATTACTTATTGAAGACGAGGTATATACTAATATTGACACAAAAATAATAATGCCTCCTTTCCCAGTGTCGTTGCAAGAGCACTTTATTATGTCCCATTTAATAATTGGTTATTCTGGTCATAAAAATCGAATCAGAAAAAATGAAAAGAATTTGTAAAAATATGAAGTCAAGTACGAAGAACAGACAGTAGTAAAGGAAATAACATGCTCAAAACTCAAATGCTATGATTAGTTGAGTTACCGGTTACTATAAAAGGAATGATTACTTTTACATTCTATTAGTATTTATTTTTAAAAAAACATTAATTAAAAGGATACTCATAGCAGCCACAATCATTTGATTATAAAGATAAAGATACACTCAGTCACCACTTTATTATGTACACCTGCTCGTTAATGCAAATATCTAATTATGTTGGTAGCAACACAATAATGCATAAAAGTATGCAGACATGTTCAAGAGGTTCAGTTGTGGTTCAGGCCAAACATCAGAATGGGGAAGAAATGTGATCCAAGTGACTTTGACCATGGAATGATTGTTGGTGCCAGATCAGGTGGTTTGAGTATCTCAGAAACTGCTGATCTCCTGTGATTATCACAAACAACAGTCTCTAGAGTTTACAGTGAGTGGCAGTTCAGTGGATGAAAATGCCTTCTTAATGAGAGAGGTCGGAGGAGAATGGCCAGATTGGTTCAAGATGACAGGAAGGCGACAGCAACTCAAATAACCATGCATTACAACAGTGGTGTGCCGAAGAGCATCTCTCAGGGTATAACACGTCGAACTTTGAACTAAATGGACTACTGCAGCAGAAGACCACACTGGGTTCTACTCCTGCCCCTAACGAAGTGGCCACCGAGTGTCCAATTTCTAGTGCCATAACATTAGATGTTTATGTTCAGTGAACAAGATGAAGATAATATTTGTGGACAAATTGCTCAGGTCAATCTTTTTTCCCCCAAAATACAAGAGCTCTGTTTATTGACAATGGCAAAAGGCAGTAGCACTTTATGATGGAAAGTTAACAAACTGCATTAAAACAGGGACTTAAATGAGTGCTGAGTTAAAAGGCAGTCAACTCACAGTCTTCTTTCGGTGTGTGCAAGTCATTAATTAAGATACGCCTGACTGCTAGCAATGGACTCATTCTACGTGCCTGTTTGGGGATAGTGCGTGCCGAATAAGTCTGGCCAGTCTTCTCTGTAGCTCTGCCCCGATGGCGTTGATTATGTATGATTAATGATTTAAAGGAATAAAAAGAGAAAGGTCAACTTCTGAGTTCAAGACAGAGCAGCTACACAGGGAGTAATTAAGATACTTGTGTAAGCATGATTAATAAGCACAAACTGACATGGTGTGCTGTAAACAAGAAGTAACCAGATGGTTCAAATGAAAAAAGATTTTTTTTCCCCAAAGGCAGACTAAGCTTCAAACAGCAAGATAAAGTTTGCCTTTTTTCTCTAGTCAGGTTTAAATCATTATTCATGTCTTACAGCTGCACCATATCGCACACAGCAACTTCCCCCCCAACCTCCTCCAACCTGTGACCTGCTTCAATATACCACACCATACATGTAAATAGTCTCCCCTCTGCTTAACACTGCCTTTTATGCTGTTTATATGGATTACCGACTCTGACAAGGTTCACTCAGAGTCTTTTAATTCCCACCCACGATTCCTCTTTGCCTGCCATGTGACTGGCAGAAAAGAAGATCAGTGGTATTTATGGAGAGGCTTGGAAGACAGGTGTCAGAACGGAGCACAAAGCAAGCCTAACAAACAATAATCACATCAAATGTTCTTTTACAATTCATATCTAATTCACAAGTTGCATTCTTTCTGAAAAACAATTACCAGGTTTTGAAGTTCATTGCGCATTTTCTCAACCACCTTCTTAAATTCATGTGAACTGAAAACAAGGAAGGTAAAATTCAAGTTCCTGGGGCAAATGCAATTTTGAATTCAACTAATGCAATCATAGGTACATATTGATATTAAATGAGAAATATTCACTTGGTATAATCTCTATTCATCCAATAAATTAATGGTTTATTACTGTTTTGCATAATTTATTTATTAATGTAACTTACAGTAATTTTTTCTGCCTTGCACTTTACTGCTGTCGCAAAACAACAAATTTCAGGAGATATGTCAGGATTACGTCCAATTTAAAAAAATGATGGTGGAATGGTAGAATAGTGTTTAGCGTAATGCTGTTACAGTGTCAGTGATCCAAATTCAATTCGCGACACTATCTATAAGGAGCTCGTACACTTACAGCATAACTGTGTGCATTTCCTCCGGTTGCTCTGGTTTCCTCCCACATTCCAAAGATGGGTCACATGGGTATAATTGGGCAGTGCCAGCTCATTGGGCCAGAAGGGCCTGTTACTGTGCTGTATCTTACATTAAAAAAAATAAAACTGATCCTGATGCAGCCAATCAAAGATTAACTCAAGATAAATTTTAACTAGAGGATTAAGAAAATTAAAGCTATTTGAATAGTTTTAAAAATACTTTTTATGGAAAACAGTTTAAACAAATCTTCAGTATTGCCAATGTCAAGTAGTTGGAAAAATGAAATTCTACTTGCTAATGACGCCCTACCAATTTTCTCGGGCTTTTAAGTATACACTATACAATAATGTCCTCAGCATCTTTATATCCAGACTCACTCTGGCAGCATCTCTGGTTAATGATAATTGTGAGTGACTTTAGACATCAGGCTGACATTGTTCCACACATCAACAAAACTGAGAACTGACAGGTAGTCGACCAACAATGACAGACACCAAGCAGCAACTAGGTTAGCTTTGCTTTTTTGGGCCCTTGGGGCTCAAAGGCATGACCATGGACTGCAACAAGAATACATGTAGATAGACTCCATATGGTCTTAGTGCATTTATCAAATAAAAGCACAAAAAGCATGAAATGGAAGCAGATGAAAGCATATTTACTACCAGTAGCATTCATTTCATTTCAATCAAAAGCTAAGAGTAAGATAATCACCCTACCTAGTCATTTATTCAGTTATCTTTAACCATCTCAGTACCACTCCATGCTTAAGTACCTGAGGCATAATTCTAATGGTGAGAAACATCAATTTGAATATGGCATCACATTCCAACCAAAACAGAGTGCATCTTAAAATAAATTCACATGGTAAAAATCAGTGCCAGGTATCAAGACCACTCAACCAATCACATGAATATAATGTTAACAATTTACCTCATTTCCCAGCTTCTTACTTCATTTCTCCCCTCCATCATCACCCCCCCCATCCCAGCTTTACCTGTTACTATGTAACTTGTATTCTTTCTCACCCCCCCCCCCCCCCACCTGCTTATTCTGGCTTCTTTCCCCTTCCTTTCCAGTCCTAAATAGTCGACTGTTTATTCCTCTCCAATGATGCTGCCTGACCAGCTGAGTTCCTCCAGCATTTTGTATTTGTTATTCTGGATTTCCAGCATCCGCAGAATCTCGTGTTTATGTTAAAAATTTATCAGGCTGGCTTTCTTTAAAAAGGCAAATAGATTTCGCCCCGCCATCAAAAGGCAAGACTTCATCTATACTCTGAACCAAGGTAGCTAAGCTGGCATGACAAATTGTGGGAGGTATTACATGGGAGCAGAATTTGGCCATTCAGCCCATCGAATCTGTTCCACCCTTCCAACATGGCTGATTATCCTTTTCAACCCCATTCTCCTGCCTCCAACAACACACCCCTACCCCAGTAACCCTTGATGCCCTAATTAATCAAGAACCTATCAACTTCAATTTAAATATACCCAGTCAGGCAGACTAAACTTTGAACTCACAAAATGAAAGTGGGTGAAGCCAATCAACATTGATGAACACCGTTAAGAGTTCTCAACTAGTGACATAAACTTCAGCCAAGCACACAGTTGTATTATAACGGCAACTTCACGATGCAGAGCAGTTCATGCGACCTAATTACAAGTTGGGGCACCAGAGTTTGGAGTTCATTTCCAGCACCGTTTGTACATTCTCCCTGTGAATTTCCTGATTCAGGATCAGTTCCTGCGGATTGGAGGGTAGCTAATGTTATCCCACTTTTTAAGAAAGGACGGAGAGAGAAAACAGGCAATTATAGCCCAGTTAGTCTGACATCAGTGGTGGGGAAGATGCTGGAATCAATTATAAAAGATGTAATAGCAGCATATTTGGATAGCAGTGGCAGGATAGGTCCAAGTCAGCATGGATTTACGAAGGGGAAATCATGCTTGACTAGTCTTCTGGAATTTTTTGAGAATGTAACTATGAAAACGGACATGGGAAAGCCAGTGGATGTAGTGTACCTGGACTTTCAGAAAGCCTTTGATAAGGTCCCACATAGGAGGTTAGTGTGCAAAATTAGAGCAAATGGTATTGTGGGTAGGGTACTGACATGGATAGAAAATTGGTTGGCAGACAGGAAACAAAGAGTAGGGATTAATGGGTCCTTTTCAGAATGGCAGGCAGTGACTAGTGGGGTACCGCAAGGCTCGGTGCTGGGACCGCAGCTATTTACAATATACATTAATGATTTAAATGAAGGGATTAAAAGTAACATTAGCAAATTTGCAGATGACACAAAGCTGGGTGGCAGTGTGAAATGTGAGGAGGTTGTTATGAGAATGCAGGGTGACTTGGACAGGTTGGGTGAGTGGGCAGATGCAGTTTAATGTGGATAAATGTGAGGTTATCCACTTTGGTGGCAAGAACAGGAAGGCAGATTACTATCTGAATGGTGCCAAGTTGGGAAAAGGGGAAGTACAGTGAGATCTAGGTGTCCTTGCTCATCAGTCACTGAAAGTAAGCATGCAGGTACAGCAGCAGTGAAGAAAGCTAATGGCATGCTGGCCTTCATAACAAGGGAAATTGCATATAGGAGCAAAGAAGTCCTTCTGCAGTTGTACAGGGCCCTGGTGAGACCACACCTGGAATATTGTGCACAGTTTTGGTCTCCAAATTTGAGGAAGGACATTCTAGCTATTGAGGGAGTGCAGCGGAGGTTCATGAGGTTAATTCCTGGGATGGCGGGACTGTCATATGTTGAAAGATTGGAGCGACTGGAGTTGTATACACTGGAATTTAGAAGGATGAGAGGCGATCTGATTGAAACATATAAGATTATTAAGGGATTGGACATGCTAGAGGCAGGAAACATGTTCCCGATGTTGGAGGAGTCCAGAACCAGAGGCCACAGTTTAAGAATAAGGGGTAGACAATTTAGAACGGAGTTGAGGAAAAACTTTTTCACACAGAGGGTTGTGGTTCTGTGGAATGCTCTGCCTCAGAAGGCAGTGGAGGCCAATTCTCTGGATTCTTTCAAAAAAGAGTTAGATAGAGCTCTTAAAGATAGCGGAGTGAAGGGATATGGGGAGAAGGCAGGAAAAGGGTACTGATTATGGATAATCAGCCATGATCACAGTGAATGGTGGTGCTGGCTCGAAGGGCTGAATAGCCTACTCCTCCACCTATTGTCTAATGTCTCCGGGTGTTCTGTTTTCCACCTGCTCGTAGTATAAGTGGTCATTGTAAATTGTCCTGCGATTAGGCAAGTTGAAAATAGGTGGCTTGCTGGGCAGCATGACGCATTGGGACGGAGGAGCCTGTTCAGTGTTGTATCTTTAAATAAATAAAATGTTTACCATGTCCCCTAGGAGGTTTATAAATTTAATTTCTCAATTTGCAAAGTTATTTTGTTGCCAAGTTCAATTCAAGGTGAAGGAAATTTTGACAATGTCAGATGAGTGCTGGACATTACAAATGCTTGACTGGGTTGTCCAAGATGGAAACAATCTGCCAAAGCTTGACTACTGATTTTCAAGGAATAAATAACCTGCCTGTCATTAGTGGAAACCTGGAATGAACAGTCCAACTTAGAAAGCTCAATGAACAATTTAAACCAGTCTATTTTTATTTATTAATTTTACATTAACACCACCAACACCATTCATTGTATTTTTGAGAAATAAATTTACATGAAATTCAAAAACTTGGATATTGAATACTTGCAAAACACGAACTACTTGTATTACTGGACAACAGAAATGTTGCTTCCTGAATACTTTTGGGTGCATCTTATGGATTTTGGCTGCTGATCATGGAAATTTCTGTGAAATTTCCCTATCATGCAACATTTTTTTAAAAAAATCACCCATTTTTGTTATTTCAATTCATAATTCAAGTTACAGTAACTGATGCCAAGATTAAGGAAGGCATTTTTGTTGGTCTACAAAATCAAACAGGTCATCAGTGACAGGTATTTTGAAGAACTTCTAGTGTGACTGGAGAAAATCGCATGATAAGCATTCAAGGATGTTGAAAATTAACTTGGCAACTGAAGAGCACAAATCCACGTGCAGTTGATTGGCAACATGGTTTATGCATACAAAATCATGAAGTGCAACATATCGCTAAAGATTCATTTTCTGCATTCTCATTTGGACTTCTTCCCTGCAAATCTTGGTGCTGTCAGTGACAAGCATGGTGAAAGATTTCACTGGGACATTGTGGTCAAGGAGAAACAGTACCAGGACAACTGGAATGTATTAATGCTGGATGATTATTGTTGGACACTTAAGCAAGAAGCTTCAGACACTGAGTACAAATAAAAATCATCAACAAAACATTTTAGCCGAGTTGAATTATTGCAAAGCAACAGCACCATTATGCAATTAAATGCATTAAATTCAATAAAACCTAATTTCTTGTTTCTTCAAACTCCTCTGTGATACAAGTATTCTGAAATTATTTTTGCATTCAGCTTCAAATGGTCTATTATAAACAAAAAAACTGACAAAGTAACACTTTAGAAAACAAAATGTTGTCCAGTGTAATTAGTGGTTGGGCTGGGGGTAAAGGGAATCAAATGTGAAATGAAATTCATTACACAACACTACATTTTTATCACAGTGCTGTTTTAAATTAGTGCTTACAGTATTTTCAAAGTGCTATAAATATTTAGTGATAGCATAGAAAATTTGCTAGCAAAATTAAATTAGTATTATAAATGATACATAAGAAATTCAACTGCCTGAACTGAGTTTCAATTAGTATATTCCATCCTGAATAAGTTACAGAAATAAAATTATTTCCACTGATCAAACTTTAGTATTTATGAATTTATGGGTTATCTGAGGGTACTTGTTCATAAAATTTACTTTTGGTACCAGTGAGCCGTCTAAAGCTACGCTACTGACAGTCCCAAACCCGGCTGCACGAGGAGGGTTGGGCATGGGGCTAGCAACCCATCCCATAAAAATCCAGAGCTACAGAAACACTAACAGAAGCTCCAAAGACATCAACACTGGGAGAGGAAGGATCTTTGCCTCGAAGGCACATGAAGTCCCGCGGTGGAAGCAGAAACTGCAGGGCCGATCAGCTTTCTATCGGCCCAGGACAGAGGACTCTGGTGAGCTGCTGTCAGCCGCTAATACCCCAGAAGGGGTGATGGACTTAAGAAGAAGAGGAGGAAACCATCTGATATAAGTAGCTGATCACTCAATACACCTGCTGTTCATTTATTAACACTTTGCTAGAACGATTTACCAACAACTCTAATTCTAACTCCCTCACAAAACACTGGATGAACAGAAAGAAACAGTATTTAAAAAAGACTTCATTTTTCAAGCACAGTTCATCTTCATGTTGAATTCACAGCTATGACCTTTCACCTCTTCTCACCAGCCTATTACTCCCCCCGGGCTTCCTCCTCCTTCCTTCCTCTCATGGTCCACTCTCCTCTCCTATCAGATTCCTCTTCTCCAGCCCTTGACCTTCCCCACCTATTTGGCTTCACCTATCATCTTCCAACTAACTTCCTTCCCCTGCCCTACCTTCTTATTCTGGTATCGCCCCCCCTTCCTTCTCAGTTCTGATGAAGGGTCTTAGCCTGAAATAGCCATTGTTTACTCCTCTCCAAGGATGCTGCCTGACCTGCTGAGTTCCTCCAGCACTTTGTGTGTGTTTCTCCATATTGAATTACCTTAATGTGAAAAATCTCATCCTTATAAAAATAGATAATTAATGGAACAGAATACCTATGAATAAAAAAACACACCAGTTTCTGTTAAAACCACAATCTATACTCTATGATAGCTTACAGCAGTGAACATTTTTTTTACATCAAGCTGCATTGCTTATTAAGCTTCCATTATGCTGCTAAGTCTCAAAATTACAGGGTTGTAACTACAGAGATCTTCCCATAATATAACTGTAATGTGCCTTATTATTCAAATTACATTTTATACTAATGCTTCATAATAATGCACAGCAGATTGTAAAGTGCAATAAAAACTATACTATTACAAGCCCAGACTTAGTAATCAGGTCAAAGATTAACCATTTGAAGTATTTTAATTTAGCTCTATGACCAGTAATGGTGACATTTAGCTGAAATCAGTGTACACACTTATTATTATACCAGTCCATATAGTACTCAAAAGTCCTCAAATCATATTGTATCTGGTGTAGTATCATCAGGGGTTATCTTTCAAATTGAAAGCTAGAAATCAAATTAGCCACTTCCATAAATGGCCAGTCAGATTTATATGTGGCAATTGATGAAAAATAAATTGGAATTTCCCAAAACATCCAAGCATTAAAAATGTTTTCCTCATTTTGAAATGTATGAGTTCACCAGAATAAAGGAACAGATAAGCACACACAAAACACTGGAGGATTTCAGCTGGTTAAGCAGCATCTAAGGAGGTAGCATTCCGTCGACGTTTCGGGCTGAGACTCTTCTTCAGGGCAGGAAAGGAAGGGGGAAGATGCCAGAATTAAGGGGTGGGAGGGGGGAGGAAGGAGGGCAAGCTAGAAGGTGATAGGTGAAGCCAGGTGGCTGGGAAAGTTAGAGGGCAGGCAAAGAAGGAACAGATAGCTGCGTGACAAATACAATGAAAACTATTAAAATAAACTTTCAGAAGAGATTATTTTCATGTCAGGATGAACTTGTTCTGTTATTTTGTTGAACTATCTCTATTACTTAGTCAGGGAGCAAATGCAGAAAACAGAACTTTAAATCTGGCAGCAACATTATTATTATTTTGCATATAATAGAATACTACAACTATTGGATGAAACACAAATAGCCCCACATTATAACAACAGATTCAGTGTTAAATAATTACTCATATATTACTCTTACATCTTCACAAATGGTTCATGTTAAAATGTACTAGCTACATTTGCAATTAATCAACAGTTACACAAATATGGACTCTGGACTTTCTCAGTGTTAACGTTTCTATATTCTGTGTTGTCACCTGTTCTTTATCATTGTTTTTTTGTGTAGAGGGAGGGGTTTGGGTGTCGATGTCCTTGTTGGTGTTTCGTGCGGCGGTAGCTGTATTTGGGGGCCAATGTTCTTGCTGCGTTTTGTGCAGGGGGCGGGGGATTTGCGGGCTGATGGCTTTGTGCAGGGGACAAGGAGATCTAGGGGGTGGGGGTTGATGTTCGTGTTGCCATTCTTTTTTTTCTGTGTAGGGGGCAGGTTTGCTGTTTCTCTTTGAACTGACTTCCATGGTTCTCGTTGTTCTGTGGCTATCTGGAAAAGAAGAATCTCATTACATACATACTTTGAAAATAAACTAAACTTTTTAAGTACCACTGATAAACTGGTGAGGTTGAAGGAATATGTTCTTCAATTAATGCAGCATTCTGTTATTTATTTTTCTCCATAGCTGTGCTAGCTCATGAACTATAAACTTTGAAAGAAAGCTTATTTTAAGACAATAGAGCAAGGGTTCCCAACCTGGAGTCCACAGACCCCTTGTTTAATGGTATGGCACAAAAAAGTTGGGAATCCCTGCATTAGAGTAATGGTATACAATTAAAACAATTGGTTTTATCACATGGCAGCATGGAAAAGTAAAGAAAATAAAGATATTCCCCACCCCAGACATTCTCTCCTCTCCTTTCCAACAGCAGGAAGTGCAAAAACATGAAAATACACATCACAAGACTTAATAGTTCTTTCCCACTGGTTTACGATGCTGAGACACATTCTAGGATGAGTTGGGACATAGCTTCATGATGAAATCTTGTACAGAATGATTACTGAATGGACCTTGTACAATAAGATGGACCCTTGACCTCACAATCTACCTTGTTATAGCCTAGCACCTTATTGTTAGACTGCACTTTCTCTGTAACTGTAACAAATTATCCTATATTCTGCAATTGCTTTTGCCTTGTATTACCTCAATGCACTGACAAGGTGAAACGATCTCTATGGATGGCATGCAAAACAAAGTTTTTCACTGTATCTCAGTACATGTGTCAATAATAAACTACTGACCAATTGAAAGCGAAAGAAAACCAATCCAAGAATTAGTGATAGCCATACGTTTGAGTGTTAATATATAATAACAAAGGACCATCTTGTAGATGCGGAAGAGGTTTAAGGAGTGAAATATAATTGCAAATGGAGTGGAGAAGGATTGGGGATAGACATGGGGTCAGAGGAATGTAACACTCAGATACAGACACAACTGGATAAGGTTACAAAGTGTGGAAATAGAAGTTGACGGTTTAAACTACAAATGGGAATTGAGAATTTAAACAAAAGGGCCAGGATCCGTTGTGGTGATGTTTGTGGGTGCCCGTACACAGTAAGTTATATTGAGCAGAATCCAGGCCAAGCTCAAACGTCTTGAGGATAAAGTTTGGGAAGATCGGGGGAGATTCCATAAACCAGAGTGGTGGCAGGGCAAACTTTACACAGCTTGTAAGCAGGTCCTGCAGCTCACCCAGTCAACACTGACCAGCAAGCACCTACTTACACAAATCCTATACTGATCCCACTTTATCCCCCCAGTATTCTTCTCAATTCCTCTGAAAATGTAAACAAAGAAGCATAATAAATACCCATAGGTGTTGTGTGAAAAACTAAGTCAATAGTTCAGCTGGATAACCTGCAGCAGAACTGACCAGATCTGACACAGAGAAAGTGAGTTACTCAAATTTGTAAGTGTTGTGTATTGCATAATACTGTGAATATATGGCTTAATTAAGCAATCGCTGTTGTTTACATAATTCATCATGAGTTACATGGAAAAGTAAGTGACTAGTATACGTCATTATGCTACCACGTCATATGTGCGTGCCTCACTAAAAGTAACATATCTCCTGGCTCCCTGTTCTGCTTTTGATTAGTTTCTGGAATTACAAAACATAACAGTGATGATGACTAAATATTAAAATGAACCCAAGATGGTTACCTACATGTTGAAGTGCAGCATGATGGTAGAATTTAAAAAAAAGTGCAGCATGATGGTAGAATTTAAAAAAAAGTGCAGCATGCTTTTTTCTTTGGAAGGGGGAGAGAAAGACGTTCGAGTTAAAAAGGTCAGAAAATGGACATAATTTATGGGTTCATAAACAGCAAGTACCCAGGTGATAATAATTACACAATTTTAATAAAAAGCAGCAATAACTGGCTACAGCAGAAAGATAGACATGTTTGATTGCACAACAGATAACTCGGTGATGTATACAGAGCAAACTGAGCAATATTTTGAGGCAAATGAAATAGCCAATGAGAAACGAGAGGCAGTTTTGCTGAGTGCAATAGGTGGAAGAGTATACAATTTGGTTTGAAGTTTGTCTGCTCCAACCAAACCAGCCAAAATGAGCTTTGCTGATATTATGAATGTAATGCAGGAACATTTAGAACTAAAACCATTGTGGACTACAGAAAGCTTTAGGTTTCATAAGTGGAATCAAAAGGCATAAAAGTCTATTTCAGCTTACATGGCTGAGCAAATTGTATTACAATTGTGACAGAGGCTCACATACAACAGACCAATGCAGGCTCAAAGGACAAACATGCAGAAAATGCAACAAAGTCGCATCAAAGAACATGTCAGGCAGACAAAAGTAAATGGACTGCACTGGGAAGAGAAAAAGATATATGTTCAAATTGCAGTTTCAAGAAGATCACTAATCTGCATGTTCTGATGAAAGAGTGACACAGGATTGGGTGGCCTCAACATTTACAATGTGAAAATTAACAATAGACAAGCACTATGGCTACAACAGAAGTGAATGGTAAATTAATTATCGTGGAATTGGACACTGGCTCGGCTGTTTCAGTCATTCTATAAAATGAGCTTGAGTGGCATTTTAAAGATATTGAATGAAAGCATGCCCATATCCAGCTAAGAACTTTCATTGGAGAAAAGATAACTCCAGTGGGAATAATATTCATAATTGTGAAAGACAACAATCAACAAGCCATATTGGGCTTGTGTGTGGTAAAAGTAGGAGGGCCAGAATTGTGGGGCTGTGATTGGCTGAGACAACTATAACTTGATTGTTGATCCAGCCCCCATCTGCCTGCCACATCCCCTGCAAAAGAGGCACTGAAAGCAAACTAGGAAAAGTACTGGGTGATGCTACAGCAGTGTTCAAGGATGACAATGGAAAACTCAAACATATCAAGGGTAAATGGAAATGCCATATCCAAGTTTTGAAAATCCCAGTCAGTTCCATATACCATCCATGATAAAGTAGCCTGTGAGCTATATGACATGGAGGCTGAAGCAATTCTTTCCAATATTGAGTGGAGCCCACAGGCAACACCAGTGGTCCCTGTAGCCAAGAAGAATGGGTTAGTCAGGAACTGTGGTGATTTTAATGTCACCATCAACCCAGTACTGAATGTAGATCAATACCCTTTGCGCAGGAATGAGGATATTTGCAAACCTTTCTGGAGGAAAGCACTTCAGGAAAGTGGACTTAGCTGAGGCCGACCAACAGATGGAGATGGAAGAAGGGTCTAAAGTGTGTCTCACCATAAGCACCCAAAAAAGGGCTTTATCACGAAAACAGGTTTATTTTTGGAGTAGGCATCTGCACCTGCACATTGGCAGAAAGCTATGGACCAAGTTCTGCAAAGCTGCACAGACACTCAGTGTTACCTGGATGAAATCACTGTTACCTATAAGGATGACAAGGAACATCTCCAAAATCTCCAGCCAGTGTGAAAAAGAAGAGAAGATTTTGGGCTCAGAGCATGATGCAACAAGTGTGAAGTCTTTAAACCAAGCATCACTTACAGTGGTCACACCATTGACACACAAAGAATACATAAGTGGCTGAGAAAATTCGAGCAGTGGTGGATGTCCCAAGGTCAAAGGACTTGACACAGTGCAGTCCTTTTTAGGATTTATCAATTACTATTACAGGTTCCTGCCAAATCTGGCTCCAGTGCTCCAGCCCTTGAACTCATTTCTACAGATCAGGAAGAATTAGCAATGAACAAAGCAGTTGTAGGGTGGCTTTCCAAAAGACAAAGGAACTGGTGACACCAGACTCTGTCCATTATCCAACAAAGTTGGCTTGTGATGCCTTGCCTTAAGATAAATATGTAGGTATATCACATGTTATGAGTTATGGAAATGAATGCCCATAGACTTTGCATCACGTTCCCTTACCACTGTAGAGAAAAATTAAGCACAGATTGACAGAGAGGCTTTGAGTCTGGTTTGGGGTGTAAAACATTTCAACCAGTACTTGTATGGGAGAGAGTTTATCCCCATTACTGATCAACGACCACTGGTGTCCATTTACAATCCACAGAAGGGTGTTCCACTAACAGCAGCAACAGGAATGCAGAGATGGGCTCTGTTTCTTGGAGGATACAATTACAAAATCAAATTTAAGAGAACAATTAATCATGGAAATGCTAATGGATTGTCCCATTTACCCTTCAAAAAGGAAATACTTGAAAAATTTACAAAAGAGGACACTCCTTTATGCAAATCTATTACAGCAACGATCATCCAAAGGGAAACCAGAAAAGACTCTGCACTGTTTCAGTTCTACATGGTAACTCAAAATGGCTGGAAAGTGCAGGAGAAATCTCAGTTTCTCCATTTTTGCCAGTGCTGGGATGAACTTGCCCTTGACAGGTGTTGCCTTACGTGGGGATTGAGATTGCTGTCCCATGTAAGCTGAAAGCTGAAGTGTTGGAGGAGATACATGTCGATCATCTAGGAGTGGCCTAAATGAAAGCATTGGCTCGAAGCTTTGTCTGACGGCCTGAGATAGATCAGCAGACCGAGCAGCTCGCCGTGCACTGTTCAGAATGCCAATGCAGCCTGAAGAAAGTGTCCAGAGCTGTCAAAACCACTTCCTGCCATTCTAGAGTTGACTCCTACAACTACCACAGAGGAGGCCCCAGAATCTAAGGTTGTTTCACAGCCACAAGTCTCTCCCGTTAAGCAAAGTGACCCCACCCCACCCTCCTTTGTCAGGTAAGACATTATCCCAGAAGATTAAGAAATCCTCAACAGCAATTAAATCTTTTGGCCTGAATGGGACAATTTAAAATTGAATATGCTGTGGGTGTGGAGAGAATGGATACAGTTACCATGGTCCACATTGGAACAAAAGACATGTACAATTTCAATGTAAGAGTCGGAGAAGCCAAAATAAAAAATAAGTGCAGAATCTCACAAGTAGTAATCTCTGGCTTGTTATCTGAATCACACTTAAATTGCTGTTGGGTCAAATAGAACCGGCCACTGAATCCATTGCTCTAAGAAGGTGGTACCAAAGAGAGCGAGCTTTTGATTCTTGAGGTTGCAGAAATACCGGGAAAAGCGGAGAGGCAGCCATTGCAGTGGGATAAACTCCACTTAAGCTTGTTTTTGCCACAACCCAAATCAAATAAGCAGCACTAAAAACAAATTGAAAGAGGTGAGGTTCAGATGAAGGGAACTTGTTTATTTAAAAAAAAGGCAAAGGAGCAATGGCCTTATTTTCATCATGAAAAGAATGCAAGTAAGGACAACAATTTTAACAATTTTAGCGCTTCAGCAGATGAGGTCAAATTAGGAAGAAATGGTAAAAAAAAAGTTCAAGGTAAAAATGATTTATCTGAATGCATAAAATATTTGCTACAAGACATAGACAAGTAGTGTAATAGAGATAAATGAAAGCATGTGGCTGATCATAAACTTGATCTAATAAAAGTCATGACGAAGATTGGGAACTAACTGTTCCACAGTGTGGAATGTTTTGAAAGGGTGAATAAAATTTTAAAAAAACAGGATGGTAGCAATGATAATAAATGTCATTAGGACAGGAGCAAGGAATCATCTTAATTAAGATCAGGAAGGGTTTGGGGATATGTCTGGGGATTAGAGATTGCAAGGGACAAAAATTCCTGATATGAGTACTTTGCAAAGTAACAGACACAAAATGCTGGAGGAGCTCAGCAGGTCAGGCAGCATCCAGGGAAATGAATAAGCAGTTGATGTTTTGTGATGAGTCCTTTCATCAGAACTAGAAAGGAAGGGGGAAGGTGTCAGAATAAGAAGGTGGGGTAGGAGGAGGAGGAGGATAAGCTAGGTGGTGATAAGTGAAGCCAGGTGAATGGGACATACCGACATACCAGAACCATAATTGGGATAGGAATTAAAATGGTTGGCCACCGGAAAATGCCACTTTATGCAGCTGATGTTGAGGTGCTCAATAAAGTAGTCCCCCAGTCTTTGTCAGGTCTCACCAATGTAAAGGAGGCCGCATCAGGAGCACCTGATACTGTAGACCAGTGGTCCCCAACCTCCGGGTCGCAGACCGATACTGGGCTGTGAAGCATTCAGGGGTACAGCGGTAGCTGGAACACATCCAGCACAACTTTAGGAAAAAATCAGCAATCGCCTCTGATCTGGGCCGACATTTACGCGCTAGGCGGCACCTAATTAATTAGCTTGTTTATTTCGGCTTTTTTCTTAAAGATGTGCTGGGTGCGTACCGGCTACTGCTGTACCCCTGCATGTTTCGCGGCCCAGTATCGGTCCGCGGCCCGGAGGTTGGGGACCACTGCTGTAGACGACCTCAACAGATTCAGAAGGAAAGCTTTGCCTCACAGCTTGGGGTCCTGAATGGAGGCGAGGGAGGAGGTGAATGTGCAAGTGCAGCATTTCTGCAGCACGCAGGGATAAATGCCAGGAGGAAGTTTAGTGGGGAGGGATGAATGGACAAGGAAGGAGTGATCCCTGTGGGAAACAGAGAGTAGGGCTGGGGGAGAGAGAAAGATGTGTTTGTTGGTAGGGTCTCGTTGAAGATACCAGAGGTTGTGAAGAATGATGTGTTGGATATGGAGATTCATGAGGTGGTAGGTGAGGGCAAGATGAACTCTATCCCTGTTAAGGTGGTGGGAAGATTGGGTACGCACAGATGTCCAGGAAATGGAGGAGATTCTGGTGGGGACAGCATCAATGGTAGAGGAAGAGAAACCCCCATACTTTGAAGGAGGAGGTCATCTCTGATTTCCCAGAAAGGAAAGCTTCATCCTGGGAACATATATGGCCGAGACAAAGAAACTGAGAAAAGGAAATGGGATTTTTACAGGAGACAGGGTGGGAAGAGGTATAGTCAAGAGATCCAAGGGAATTGATGGGTTTATGTAAGAGATCAGTAGACAGTTCATCTCCAGTGATGGAGACATTGAGATCGAGAAAGGGGAGAGAGGAGTCAGAAATGGATTAAGTGAACTTAAGGTCAGGTTGGAAGTTGGAGGAAAAGTTGATGAAATTGACAAGCTCAGCATGGGTTCATGAAACACCAGTTCACCAAAGGAAAATGGCGGTGGAGGGTAAATTATCTGGTCTGTTGTCAAGAAAAAAGTGGAGATATTTAAGGGCTTCTTGATGGGTGACAGAAATGTTTCGGGACTGGACATTCATGGCAAACATGAGGCTATCGGGGCCAGGGAATTGAAAGTTGTTGAGAAGATCAAAGCATGTGAAGTGTCACGGACATAGGTGGGAAGGAACTGAACCAAGGGAGATAAAATGGAGTTAAGGTACACGGACACATTCAGCGGAGCAGGGGCAGTCAGAAACAATGGGCCGACCCGGACAGTTAGATTTGTGGATCTTGGGTAGAAGGTAGAAATGAGCAGAGTAGGATAAGGCAACTATGAGGTTGGTGGCTGTGGATGGGAGTTCTCCAGAGCTGATAAGGTTGGTGATGGTGTCACCTTGATGGTCCTGAGTGAGGTACTTTTCAAGGAGTAAGTATGAGGAGGTGTCTTAAAGTTGCTGCCTAGCCTCAGCAAGGTATAGCTCAGTCTGCCACACTACAACAGCTCCTTTGTCTGTGGGTTTGATGGTGAGGTTGGGATTGGTACCAAGAGAGAGTGGAGGGCAGTGTGTTCGGAGGGGGTAAAATTCGAAGAGGAGAGAAGAATTTCAGAAGGATGAGATGTGTGGCAGATTGAGGTGTGGGCGAAGCGGGTTGACGGTAAAGCCCTCACTGAGGACACGTCATTCTTTTTCAGAGAGGGGAGGGTTGGAGGGAACGATGAAGACACAGCAAGGATTAGAACTGGGATCAGAAAGGAGAAAAGTGTTGGTGGCATCAGAGGAGAGGAGAGGTCTGGGGTGTGAAAAGTATGACAATAAACAATGGTAAAGATGAAAACAAACATATCAAATTTCTCCACAAATATGTAACTAAGGCACCAGCTATGCTAAATATAAATCTGAAAGACAGAGATTACTAGTCAGTGTATTGTTGATAAATGGTGACAATTTGGACATATTACCTGCTACATGTAAAGGTGGGACATCCGGGCATGCAACATCAAACAGTGAAGTCCCAAACTTGTTTGGCAGTAATATGCGATGCACTTTTCAAGATAATGTGCCAAGTTAAATCATGAAGAATACACTATTTGTGGCTTACACTCCAATATTAATCCTTGCCGCACCTCATGGCAACCAGAAAGTAACCCAAAAATTCCATTGCTATTTAGTCCTTTAACTATCAGTCTTCATGTGATTCCCCAGGACTTTTAGCATCCACATTCCCATTGCTTTCAGTGAGGACTGTGGTGCTCAGAAAAAGTGTCAATGGCAAAATCAAGATATTTCTTTTTCCAATTACTTTGGTTGTATTCAATATTGTTAATTAGTTACATATTTGATCAACTTTAGGTTTTCCTGTTAAAGTAATTATAAGACTATAAGAACATACATAGAACATAGAATAGTACAGCACATTACAGGCCCTTCGGCCCACAATGTTGTGCTGACCCTCAAACCCTGCCTCCCATATAACCCCCCACCTTAAAGAATAGGAGCAGAATTATTCCATTCAGCCCATTGAGTCTGCTCCACCATTCCATCACGGATGAATTAATATCCCTCTCAACCCTAATCTCTTGTCTTCTCCCCATAACATTTGATGCTCTTACTAATCAAGAATTTATCAACTTCCGTTTTAAATATATCCAGTGACTTGGCCTCCACAGCCATCCGTGGCATTGAATTCCACAGATTCACCACCTACTGGCTAAAGAAATTCCTCCTCATCTCTGTTCCAAAGGGACTTCCATCTGTCTGAGGTTGTGCCCTCTGGTCCTAGACTCTCCCACTATTGGGAATTATTTTAAAACATTTTTTAACTACTTGCTTCATTTTAAATAGTTTATTTTTTAAATGTCCCTTGCGTGGGGCAGTGTGGAACTTTGTTAGCCTTTGAAGATTTCAGTGCTGTCCTACTTCAGTGCATCCTAGAATGCCTTACTGATACTGAGATCCATGTCTCGGATAATTTGGAGTTGAAATGTAGGACACTAAATCCAGACTGGTTCAATAGATATTCTGGGCAAAATACAGGTAGCGGGTGCCAACAAGATCTAGCCCAGTGTATTCAGGTTTGTTTGCAGTACGAAGCCAGGTCAGAAAAATAAACTGCAGGAAGATACTGAATCTGCAAAAAAAAAGTTGTAGACACAAAGTTTAGCAAGTTGTAGACACATTATGGAAATGAAATAGTTTTCATTTTGGTGTAAAGAATAGAAAAACAGAATGTACTTTTAATGATGAACTATTTAAACACCTAAGGTGGCTTGTAATTGAAATGGCAAGCTGGTTTTCAGGTTAATATAAGCAGAGATGTGAATGATGTGTTGGCCTTCAATGAAAAATGACTGGATCTCAAGAGTAATGTCACCATTTTGCTCTGCGGTGCTAGGCCTATTCAGAAAGGAAGATTGATGCTTGTGATTGAATGGGAATGGATCGAGAGATTTGTAAAGCACTGTTCTTTGCATCTCATTCCATTTATCCTCCTGCTTATAGCACCATATGCAGTACATGATTTCAAAACTGAACTGAAATCAGCCACACTGCTTCCATGGTTTCTCTCTTCATTCACTTTCAAAACCAGTTAGAAATAAAGTGCAAAATTAAGAAGGGCGGACTTCACTATTGAGTGGTTAAATTATATATTACACAGCATGAAAGATGAATGTAAACATAGAACACATGTTTAATATCCGAATGAGAAGCTTGAACTTCAGAGGCTTATTGGGCAAATGTAAGACCTCCAGCTACGATAGGAGACAGGAAGCAAATGCACATACCAAAGTTCCAAGTCTCAAGCTGCATTGATTCACACAGAAATTGGTGTCCCTTCATTATCATCAGTAATAATACAGCATGGGGACAGGGTCTTCAGCCCAACTGCTCCATGCTGACCACTGAAATCTCCCCGCCAGTCCCAGTTGCCTCCAAGCCCCTCTCCTCCATGTACCTCTCCTAATGACTCTGAAATGCTGCAACTGTACCCACCTGAACCACTTCCTCTGGCAGCTCAGTCCAGGTACTCACTACTCTTTATATAAAGAATTTACTTCTTAAGCCTCTTTTAAAACTCTCCCCTCTTATCTTGTATCTGCACCCTCCAATTTTGGATTCACCAATCCTGAGGAAAGGATGATAACCACCCGTCCAACTAATCCTTACCACTAAGGATTCTATAAAGATCTGTGAGGTCACCCCTCATTCTCCTGCACTCAGAGGAATAAAGGTCTTGCGTGACTATCCTCTCCCTAAAACTCAGATGTTCTAGTCCATGTAGAATCCTCTCCGACTGGAGGATATAAACTCCAAAAGATTCATCAGACATGATTCCCATGTGCTAACCCATGCTGACCATTCCCAATCAGGCCTTGACTATCCAAGCAATGGTAGATCTTGTACCTCAGAATTGGATTCATGACTTGGAACTCTCTAGCCATTACTGAAACACTTTCAGAGTACTAAATCAGTCCTGGCTGCAATTAAAAAGAACATTCTGCACTATTGAATTTGTTCCTATACATTTAGGTTTTCAATATACTGCATATTCTGTACAGAAACATCAATGCCCTTGAACAGAAAATCCTACAAAAAGTAGTGGATATGGCCCAGTCCATCATGGGTAAAGAAAGCCCTCCACACCGTTCAGCGCACCTACGTGAAGCATTGTTGAAGGAAAACAACATCCATCATCAGAGACCCCCACCAAGCTGTTCCCACTGCTGCCAACAGGAGCAAGATACAGGAGCCTTAGGCCTCACACCACCAGGTTCAGAACGGTTATTATCCATCAATCATCAGGGTCTTGAACCAAAAGGAATAACTTCACTCATCTTCACTTACCCCATCATTGAAATGTTCCCACAACCTACGGACTCACTTTCAAGAACTCTTCACCTCATGTTCTCAATACTTATTGAAAATTTACTTATTATTATTATTTCTTTTCTTTGTGTATTTGCAAATTTGTTGTCTTTTGCACATTGGTTGCTTTCATTGATCCTATTATGGTTATTATTGTATTATGGATTTATTGAGCATGTCCACAAGGAACTTTGCTCCTATACATTTATATTTTCAATATACTGTATGGTAAATTTCTGAATTTTTGAAATATTATGCTAAGACAAAGTGTCGTGAATACTACAAGCAACCTTACACCTTCTTAATCAATCAGAATCAAGGGTTGTGATGGTAACTTCGGAAAATCTGAAAAGGCCTACAGTTCCTGGATGAAAGGCCAAATTGTTAAGGACATGGAAAGTAGCAACATTAGTGACGGTGCAGTTATAACATTTGAACCTTAATCCAGGGTGACATATGACTGAAGTTCTGAACCATTTGGTTATCCAAACGTGAACAGTGGAGAAACATATGACACCTTAAATGCAATGGATTTGCTGAGGGAAGGGTAGTAAGGAAGAGCTTATTGTCAACATATGGTGGAAAGCAATGCCATCCACATGGGATTGGGGGGAGCCGTAGGTAAATCCTGAGAGAGTGTAACAGTCATAAGTACAGGAGAAAACGATGGTCCCCATTTTTACTCTTGTTTGTGGGATTTGTGCCATTATCACCATCACTACATTGTTAAAAATACAAGCTCTGGTCCAATATCTTTGAGGGTTTATAAAATGATGTGCACAGTATCAAATTTTACATTTTGTATTTCGAAAGGGCATGACCAGTGCTGGGAATTTATGCCCAGGCCCTTTAGCTACATGGTCTAGCCAGAAACATCAGTTAGACAATTTCAATGGAAGAGGGGAGCAAGGATCTGTTCCGGTTCCCTAGACTGTACACATGCATGAAAGGAACGGCACATTGTATGAATCTTGAATACTGACAGCTCACCAGGAGGTATTCCTCAATGTCAGCAACAGTGACGAGATCTTCAGACTAGTGTCACTGTTAGCCTGGGGACACGATTTCTCATGATGGACTGTTGCACAAAAATAGAGACTTGTGGTCAAGTGGGGTAGTGGTGTTTTGCTACTCACACTGACCAGGAACCAACCAACTGTCATAAACTACCAGAGATTCTGGGGAAAATCTGCAGGATTCCCAATTTAACTACTTTTCTGCTTCCCCAAGACTACATATCATTTTAAATGCAGCTTGATAAATCAAGCATTGTTCAAAAAGATAGAGGCTTCAATTTTAAATATGAAGCATATAAAAATCAAAAATCATTTTGTGATGAACAATAGTACACTGGGCAGTTTTAATTTAAACATATCAATTCAGAAGTAGCAATTATTTTTTTAATGTGGATAGAAATTTATATTTCAAAGATGTACAGCTTTAATTAGCACTGAATTTCCACTGTACCAGCAGAATAACTCAGATATCATACAATTAAATCTCACCAGTCTGTAGATAATTGCCAGCTTTTTTTTTAATTCTTAACTATGGAACAAGCAAATTATACTGCTCACTAGCTAGATCAACTTAATTTGTTATGACATTTTATATGTAGGACACTCTTGTATTTGCTGAGTACAAAGCTGCAAGAATCACTAAGAGAAACACAAGTTACTTTTAATACTGCTTTTCTTTAAATTAACACGTCAGCATTTAATACAAGCAGCGAATGAAAGGCTGATAATTAGAAAAAGTGAATTTAACTTCGTGATGATTATCCACAGTAAAGGTGTGACAGGATTACACATTTGATTGCAAACTGGCTTCACAACGAGGCGTTGCACAGAGTTTGAATTTATTTAACCTGAGTACGTTTTTTTTTCATTGTTTGTAATTTCTATCTGCCACAGATATTCTCCTTAGTCCACTTAACAGCATTCTGATCTACAACCTGCTTTTAACTAGTAGTAGCCACTAAACAGAATGAACCAGTCGATCACAGTTCACTCTCCCAGTGAAAATACGCTTTAAAGATCTAACAAATACAACACATCGAGAGGAAGAAGGCATTTCTGAATATCCTTATACCACATATCATCTTTGACAGTGACCTGCTTCTCTAATTAAACCCCCCCCCCCCACCCCGCTCATCTAGTTTCCGTGATAAGATTTGGTCAGAGTTCACTGGGAGGTCAGCAGAGCCTTCAGAACCTCCGAACAACAACAGTCCTTCAGCCCTCTGTCATTTGGATGTTCTCCTTGTTATTTTCTGACCGAGGAAGGAATTAACATTAGATTACCTCCCAAATGCTTTTGTTCCTGTTTGGAAAAGGCATTCAAACCAGGAGTCACAGTTATCCAAATTACATACCAAGATAACTAAGCAAGGGCCTTTTGGTTTCCTGAAACACGAATTTAAACATAACAGCCGCTAATTCCTTTGAGTAAATGGAGACTTATAGTTCCACAGAAAAACTTCAAAGGAAAAGGCTATACAGTATAATGGACAACCAAGCAGTTAATCTGCATAAATGCCTTTGTAAAGATTGAAGAGCTGTCAACTATTTTAACATTAAAAAAAGAGTTAACAAATTTCATCCAGAGCTAGGCTGGCCTGGAGGTGAAGGAACTGTGGCTGTAGGACTCTAATCAGCGTGTTGCAGCATTCATACCTACTCCGCTTATACAATTTATTCAAGCACTATCAGTCAAATGCTTAAACAATGCTGCCAAGCTATATTAATGAAATGTTAAGCCAAATTTTACAAGATATTCAGTCAAGTCAACAGATACACTGTAGACATTGTCCAATATATGCTGAATTACACCTCTGGGGTCATCCCACCTTTACATTAGATCAGCTTGACAATCGCTATCCAAGTTTCCTCCAAGAACAAAAAAAAGTAGCAATTAATTTATCAATGTATACGCCTTTCTGTCACAACAAATTTCCCTAGCCCCTTGCCAAAAAAAAATGTCCATTATCAGCCAGGTCTTGTCCTCACAGGCAACAATACAGCTTTATAATTACACTTCTTTACTTGACAACTTGCATGATTGTTTTCCTAACAGTATATTACTTCGTTAGTACTTTCCAATATACGTTATTTTTAAACTGTCACTTTCACCGACTCATCCCGATTCACACTCGTCTGTTTATCATAACAATCATTAATAACTGTCACTCTTTGCCATCAGTTTAACGAACTCACTCCCTCATTAGCATGTTCTAGCATTTGTTCCATGGAAAGGCTGATTATTTTCTACAACAGGCCAAGCCAATTACTTTAGTGAAATGGAATCACATTAATCAAAACTTAACAAGGTGGCAAATTTAAAGATATCAGATTGCAAAAGACAGCATAACTAATATGTCACTGTCAGAGGTACTATGTAGGTATGCGGCAGCTGTACTAAATATATCTCTTCACACAAGCCACATGAATTTTGACGTTTCATACGATCTGACAAGTACTGAAGTGATATTGGACGGCTCGAGTCTGGGCAGTGCTGCTCACGATGACATTCTGAGACTCTGGCAAGGACAGCGAAGGAAAAATGATGACCGTGTCTAGTTGGGCCAGTAGACGGCAGTTCATCATGTCTCTCTTTGCAGAGACGTTTTCTTTACACTTTAAATGATGATACTCATCAATCACAGCTTGACAGCTGTATCATACCAGCTGCAAACATGCAAAGCCCAGCATTCTGAAATATGCTGACGCCACTAATATAAACACATCAAAAATATTCTCTTCAGATCACCATCACAGTCTAAGCAAAACATCCCCAACACATAGTTGTACATTACTAGCATTACAAGCTTTTTACATCTTTCAGTTTACGAAATTGCACTATTATTCATTTTTATATTTGAGTAGCTATTTGCTTCATGTTGCCAGGATAAATGTGACTGATGAAATGGACTCAAGAGAAAGCCCAAGGCTCAAATTTAAACTGCATTAGTCAACTGACTCCCAAATCCTTCATTATATATTTTTTTGCTTCCACTGAAATCAATACAAACATATTTCTTAAATATTAACAACACATTTTAAGCTTTATGTACCTTTTATTTTTTTCCGGGTCATTAAATCTCAGCTTCAGAATTGTTGGGAATTACACATTGCAGTTAAAACAGTGTTTAGCTTTGATGGTATTTGGCAATATTATTTTCCCTCGATTTCAGCAAGAAAAAACATACATTAATTGGCATTATACAGAGTCCAAGTTGCATTCTGGGCCACGAAGTCCTTCAATGTGATTTTAAATAACGATCACCCCACATTTAGCTCCAAGTAACTGCATTTTAATTTGAATGAGATTTAAAGTTTTAAATTTGCTTTTTATTCCTGCATTTTAGTAGGCTAAACCTGCACACTCTGTAATAAATGAGTGACCTTCACACGATTTGTTTGCTTACAATTGCCTAGAAATGAGAGAACACGTTCATTTTCTATGCTGCAGAAATTTATGCTGAGAGATGAACATATATATGACAACCTTAAATACATTTGGAAGCAATTCCCTTATACGCCCTATATTCTGCATATCCCAATGGATACATTTTTCCCCAGTCTACCCAATCTGATATTTAACACAGAATACAGCAGATGGATGAGAATTCAAAGTTTCCTGATCTTTAGCAGAAGTTATGGTGGGTTATCTTTGGCAGTATATCTTTCTCCTGGCAGCACTCCCTTGGTGATGAAGGATTAACCAGCACAGCTGTCTCTTCCCCAGATGATGCAGTGCAGCACTCCTCAGCACGACAGCATCACTTAATCTTAATGTCCGCTCTTCCAGCGCAGCCGCATCGGACAAAGCCAATCAACATCAGATGCCACCAGGATGGACCTACTGCTTGGCCCTGGAGTCTTTCACTCTCGCAGGACTATTAATCAACTTCAGCCAGCCCAATCCTATATTCTGCTTTTGCTGAAGCCGCAGCTGAGCTATACTGAGATGTCTAGAAGTGTTTGAGAAGGACTACAACAGCCCAGAGCTGAAAATCAGCACAGCAGAAATCCCCTCCGTCTCCACACACACACAGTTTTAAAATGCCTCTTTATGAGCTGCAAGTGTTCATATCTCTAAATAATATTGCTTACTAGCAGTAAATTTTTAAAAAAATGAAGAGATTTCTTTTATTGTGTGTTGGTAAACTGTCACAGCCCTAGAACATAGAACAGTACAGCAGGGTAACAAGCCCTTCTGCCCAAAATGTTGTGCCAAACCTATTAAATTAGTAATCAACTAAGCTAATCCTCTCTGCCTTTGCGATGTTCATATCCTTCCATCTTCCTTATGTACCTATCCAAACATTTCTTAAAAATCTCTAATGTATTTGCTTCTCTCTACCACCACCCCAGGCAGCACATTCTGGGCACCCACTATTCTTTGTGTAAAACACCTACATCTCATTTCGCTTTGAAATTACCCCCTCTCATCTTAAATGCTGTCCTGTCCCTGTTTCTTCAATGACAGCTAAAGATTTAAGACTAGCTTCATTTGTCATATATACATTGAAACACAGTGAAAAGTGTCAACAATCAGCACTGTTCGAGGATGTGCTGGGAGCAGCCCGCAAGTGTCTCCCTGTTTCTGGCACCAGTGTGGCATTCCCACAACCTACTAACCCTAACTGTACGTGTTTGGAAAGTGGGAGGAAACCAGAGTGCCCAGAGGAAACCCACGTGGTCACGGGGAAAATGCACAAACTCTTTACAGACAGTGATGGGAATTTAACTCCAATTGGAGATCGCTGAGGCTGTAAAGCAGTGGCATTAACCGCTACACTACTGTGCCTCCCTTTTATACATTTAAACTAATACCTTTGTAAAATTATGGCAGCTAAAGCAAAGCAAACTGGCCAAATACGCACAATGCTCCCATTCACGGAAGTGAAGCTGTTCCAAAATGTCTCCATAAAAAGTGCTTACGCTCCATAGGAGACCATCTTAAAACCAAAAGAACTCACAAATCTGCCAGACTCCCCATTCAGAGTTGGACGTGCCCTTGCCCATTTAATGCCAACTATGTTTCCCAAGGCACGCTGCTGGTGGTAGAACAGACTGACACAGTTCAGAGGGTCCTTAAAACAGCATGTGGCTCTGAGCAGGCAAGACCAGAAACGTTGTTAGTGCAGGGACAGAAAAGTAATGACTGCGCCATAAAAAATGTCAATTGGAATGCAGAGTCAGTTGTCAAATCAGATAAGGAGGAGGAATAAATATTGCATAAGATCAGAAAGAAGAGATCAAGGAAACAAATAATCACACGAAGTCCTCAGCAAACCAGGCAACATCTGTGGAGAGAGAATCAGTGAAAATTCTGGTCATTACAAAGTGAGGAAAAGTTAACTAAATTAAGAAACATAATCTGAATGAACAATTGAAACTCTGTTTACAGGTTTCCAAACTGTAAAAGGTCATTTTAATGGCGGGAGGTTAATCCAGTAATTTACAGTTCTAATGAACAAACAAGGTCGTTGAACTTGTTTAAAACAGGTTTATCCCACTTACTGCATGTTTGTGAAGCTCTGTGACTAGAGTGGGGCCACTGTAGAGGAACAGCACCACAGCACAGCAGGTTTTCAATTCTCCCATTTAAGTGCATCTTGATTTTGTCCGCAGCACCTATGCCGCTGTGCATAAAAAGCAAGTGCCACAAGCCTTGGCACAATTCTGAAAGCAAAATTTAATCAAAATACGTCCAACACGTCCAATATGTCAAATATAGAAAATTCCAACATAGTACAGGACCTTTGGCCTATGATGTGCCAACCTTTTAACCTACTCCATTATCAATCTAACACTTCCCTCTCACTCAGCCCTCCATTTTTTATTCAGCTATGTTGCCTATCTAAGAGACTGATAAATGCCCTTGAACTATCTGCCTCTACCACTACCCCAGCAGCGCATTCCATGTTCCCACCACCCTCTGTGAGAATACTGGACAATACAGAACAGGAACAGATCACTCAGACCACAATATTGTGCAAAACCAGCTGAAAAGCAAATAAAAAACACCCAAACACTAACAAGAGAAAATCTGCAGTGGCAGGAAATCCAAACCACACACACAAAATGCTGGAGGAACTCAGCAGGCCAGGCAGCAGCTATGGAAAAAAGTACAGGCAATGTTTCAGGCCAAAATCCTTCAGCAGGACTAGAGAGAAAAAGCCAAGGAGTAGATTTGAAAGGTGGGGGGAGGGGGAGAGAGAAATGCCAGGTGATAGGTGAAACTTGGAGGGAGAGGGATGATGCAAAGAGCTGGGAAATTGATTGGTGAAAGAGACAGAAGACCATGGAAGAAAGATAAAAGCGGGGGGGAGGGGAGGGAAAGAGCACCAGAGGGAGCCGACGGGTGGGCAAGGAGGTAACATGAGAGAGTGACAAGGGGATGGGAAATGGTGAAGGTGGAGGGGGGGTGGTGAAGGTGGAGGGGGGGTGGTGAAGGCATTACTGGAAGTTTGAGAAATCAGTGTTTATACCATTAGGTTGGAGGCTACCCAAACGGAATGTAAGGTGTTATTCCCCCAACTTAAGTGTGGGCTTATCCAGACAGAGGAAGAGGCCATAGATGGACATATCGGAATGGGAATGGGAAACGTAATTAAAATGGGTGGCCATTGGGAGATCCCGCTTCTTCTGGCGGACAGAGCATAGATGTTCGGAGAAGTAGTCTCCCAATCTACGTCAGGTCTCACCAATATACAACAGGCCACACCAAGAGCACTGAACACAGTATATGACCCCAACAGATTCTATCCCTCCTGTCTACACCATGTTCATAGCCCTCCATTTTCTTTACATCCCTATACCTAATAAACTTTTCTTGGACTTCCAGCTCACTACAGGTATCGATTATAACCAACATTTTGATGGCAACTCTGCCATCTCTTTTAGGGATGATGCCTATCCAAGCGTCTCTTAAAAGCTTCCAACGTATCTGCCTCTACCACCATACCAGGCAGCACAATCCAGGCACCCACCACTCACTTAGTAAAACAAATTACCTCTCACATCTGCTTTGAACCTACCCCCTCACACTCGCAACCTATAACTTCTATATTTTCCTCCAATCACCTTCAAATTATGCCCTCTCACAGTAGCCATTCTTCAGAAACATTCACTGCCTTATTTCTAATGAACTAAAGATACCATCTTCAATGCATACAATCTCAGTTTGATTTAAATATGTCAGCAGTCTCATTTACCCAATTTAAATGATTTTACTCCAGTTTATGTGCACCCCATAGAATACATAAACCCATTGCCTAATTGAAAAGATGGCACAGAAACAGAAAAACCTTCTTTTACCCCATCAGCGCAACAGAGAAGCCATCTTATACTTGTTTAACTTCCCACATTCAACCATGATCCATTCTTCTCAAACAGGGGCTCCCAAACTTTTTTGTGCCATGGGCCAATACCATTAAGCAAGGGATTCATGGACCCCTGCTCTAGTAAAGTTGCAGGCCTTTTATCCTGCATATCTCGAAGGGTTGCAATTAAATTCATACAAAATATAGCTAATGCCAGAAGTCAGTTGTTGAGATGAGTACCTGCTTTGAAACACGTATACAGGCCAACTCCAACTCTTCATTGTCCTACAGCTTATAAAGTGTATTCATTCGCTTTACATGATTGCAATGACAATGCTCTCAGTTAAATACAAGTGAAAGAAAATGATTAAAAGAAAGAGTAATTGGGTATTGTAAGCTTGGGACTGACTTTCAGTATCACTCTTTCAAAGAGCATGGAAAGTAATTGGCAATTGAAACCAACAATAAAAGTACTTTAGTAAATAAAAGAAACTTCGTGTTGGGACAGCACTTTTTCTCTGTGGAGCCAGTTAGATTCCAACTTTCCATGCTCAGTACTGTTGCAGCAACAGAGCTGAGTCATATGATACAATTATTCAAGTGGCAGAGTCTCAAAACTGTTGTACTGTAAGTGTTCTTAACCGATAATGAACCTAACATAAATGAATTAATATACTGTTTGCTAAAATAGGTAAAACTTGTCATTCATGATCAATAAGGATTGGCTTGCCTGTAAAACATGTATAGAACAATTGCAAAAAGTGTGTTAGAATGGTGAAATGCCTAATTCCCTCAATCTTAAGATTTTATTAAATCATAGTATTATCATTTCACCTGCAGCAACAGACAACAATGTTTAAACTCAATTGATCCATGTTGTGAGGGTTTCTCAAAATTATTTCATCACCAAGCGAACAAAATGCAAATTAGATGCTAATTTAACTTTACTTTATGACTTTGGTTCCTACTGACAGCACTACAGAAATTTGATTTTATGCTGTAGCAAAGGGAATCTACTCTCATGGGAGATAACTGATAATTCGTTTACAGTAGTCTTTTATTGATTAACCCTATTTTTAAACTTGGAATGGGCTTGCTTACATTTATTTAACCTCCGTCTACATACAAATAGATTTTCAGTTTTAAATATTAGACTTTCATTCAAAATGCTCACAGCTAATTCTACTTAATTCGAGTTAGCTGCAAAGGTGCATAATGTGCATAACCACACAGAGAGCAAATTTATACAACATTTCCAGACAAAGGTACCATGGCAGACTAGTGGCTAGTGCAACACTATTACAATGTGGGGCGTTCAATTCCAACGCTGTCTGCAAGGAGTTTGTATGTTCTCCCCATGACCAGGGGGTTTCGTCTGGGTGCTCCAGTTTCCTCCCACAGTCCAAGGATGTACTGGTTAGTAGGTTGATTGGTCATTGTAAGCTGGAGGGTTAGGTAGGTTGCTGGGCAGCGTGGCTTATTGGGGTGGAAGAGCATGTTCAGCGCTGCATCTCTATATAAATAAATAAATATTTACCCCGCAGCATCACAAAGCAGTGATCCATAAAACAGAATTTAATGGCAATGTCCAAATTCACACCAGAAAATAGGGACGGGATAAGGTCACCTGACCCTCAAGTCTGCCCCACCATTCCATATAATCGTAGATGATTTACATTGGCTGCCTTGTGTGTCGATTCCTCATGGCCCTCAGTATTGCAGAAATTTACCTATCACTCCTTTAAATACCTGTAGTTTTTTAGCCTCCACAGAGAATTTCAGAGATTAACCATAAACTGTAAATAAGTTATTATGCACTTTACCTTTAAATGACCACCCCCTTATATTGTAACAAAGAGATCTCGCTCAAGACTGTCCCATTAGAGGACACTTCTCAACATCTACCTTTTCATGCCCCATGAGGATGTGTCTCTCAATAAGATCACTCCTCATTCATCTGAACGTCAAAGAATACAGAACAAAGTTTCATTGTATTTGACATTTGAACTTGGTGCTTCATAGGTTTCATACCCAGCTGCTTAAGCAATTGTCTATAATAGCAGTGATAATATTTAGAGAGCAGGAAATAATTGAAGTATAGACAACTATTGAACTTAACAAGTAATTGAACTTAACTTTCACATTTCAAAATTTAAACAGTCAATGCAAAAAGCCCCAAATGAAGAAACAACAAAGGTAAAGGCACCATGGAGGTCTTTAGCCTTATTAAGCCATTGGATACCACAGCAGCAAACTGACAGATCAGAGTCAAATTTATTATCACTGGCATACATCATGAGATTTGGTGTTCTGCGGCACCAGTACAGTGCAAGACGTATCAAGCTGTAGAGAGCTTTGCTGGCCATTTCCATTGATCATTAATGCCATTTTTAAAAGCAAATTTTGACTTATGGAATGCTCACCAATTCCAAAAGGAATTTACAAAATAATTGAGGCGTTTTTCATGCAATGTTTGAAATTGGATAACTTTACAAAAGATTCCAAAGAAAAACATAAAGAAAATAGCTCCCTGATGTTAATGATATTTTACCCCCATCTCTAAAGCAGCATCTGTGGGGTAAGCTTTCAAACAGGTGTGCCTTAATGCTAAGTCATTTTAAGAGAACCTATGGTTGCTTTAATTATGGGAATTGGAAGCTTTTAGATTTTCTAATGTTTACGATGAAGCAGAAAAATGCAAAGCAAAATAAAATCAAGCCACTCGGCTGCAAAAGCACAAATGACTTTGGACTCGGATTGTTATGACATGGGCAGAAGTCATTCCACCCTAAATGTCTTTGTGGGATCTTTGTCAGTAATCTACTGGGTTGCATCCCAAAGGTGCCCTGTAACCTTGCAATTTTCTTTTTCCCTCTCAAGTACCTACACAATTTCATAAGACCATAAGACACAGGAGTAGAATTAGGCCATTCAGCCCATTGGGTCTGCTCTTCTATTCAATCATGGCTGATTTAGTTTCCCTCCCAACCTCATTCTCTGGAATTCCTTTTACCTGCTTTACTTGCAGTCAAGCACCCTCTTGTCTCTGGCCACAGACCTATTTTGAGTAGTTAATCTAAAGGATATGATTGCTTCTTGAAACAAAATGGCCAGATAACTTTCCATCTTCCTGATGCATCACACTTTGAACCCGAGTTCCTCGAGCAACCAATACTTGCTGCAGATGTGGCCACCGTGAACCACCACATCTCACATCATGCAACTGCATCACCTGATCGTTCATCCTTACATTTTTTAATTAGTTGAAATTTGGTGTCTTTATATTTCGCTACTGTAAAAGAAATCTTACCTTTTCAAACCTGCTACTCACCTGTGCCGCCTCATTGAAGACTCTCAAGCCAAAGCCGCAAACTCCCACCCACTCCTACAGTGGCCCACTCACACAATAACCGCTGTGCTTTACCACAAGTACTCTCTCTTTTCCCCTCTCCCATCAGGCAGAAGAAACAAAAGCCTGAAACCAGGCCCAAGGGCAGCTTCTATCCCACTGTTATCATGCTCTTGAAAAGACCTCTTGTATGATAAGACAGACTTTTAACCTCACAATCTACCTTGTTATGAATTTGCAATTTATCATTTACCTGCTATGCAATTGCAGTAGCTTTTATACTTTATTCTGCACTATTATTGTTCTATCTTATTCCAGCTCAATGCACTCTGTAATGATCTGATCTGTATAAAACAGTATGCAAGGCAAGCATTTCACTGTATCTTGGCACATGTAACAATAATAAAACAATACCAATACCCAGCATTCTTTTTATTGGCTTAGTTAACACACACTTTAAAAACAATCTCCTTTGAAAGCTGAGGGTGAAGTAGTTACTGGAGCAATGCATCCAAAATGCTAGAGGAACTCAGGAGGTCAGGCAGTGTCTATGGAATGGAATAAAGAGTTGCTATTTCAGGTTGAGACCTTTCATTAAGACTGGAAAGGAAGGGGGAAGAAGCCAGAATAAGAAGGTGGTGCGAGGGGAAGGAGTACAAGCTAACAAGTGATAAGTAAAACCAGGTGATGGGAAGATGGGTGAGGATGAAGTAAGAAGCTGGGAAGTGATAGGTGGAAGAGGTAAAGTGCTGAAGAAGGAGGAATCGGATAGGAGAGAAAAGTGGAGAATGGGAGAAAGGGAGGAAGGAGGGGCACCAGAGGGAGGTGATAAACAGGTATGGAGAAGAGAAGGGGTAAAAGGTGAACCAGAATATGGAATGGAAAAAGCAGTTACTCCCACACCTACAGGTGTTTTTTTGGATATGTGGGCAAAGAGCATCATTTGGCAGGAGCATCATTTATTGCCCCTCCTTGATTGTCCTCCAGATGTTGCCGATGATCCACCTCCAAGCTGCTGCAGTACTCTCGATAAACCGCCCCACAGCCAGTGAAGGAACTGCACCACGTTTCCAACACAGGATGGTGAACTGTTTGGAAGAGAAGCAGTAGGTGCTGGTGTTCCTGTATGGCTGCTACCTTCATCCTGTTGCCTGAGAGAGATTGAAGGCTTTGAGAGATACTTTCAGAGTATCCTAGATGATCTGCACCTTAAATGGTAAACCCCAGGGCCAGAATGCAACAACGGCAGAAGCTGTGATTGTTCAGGGTGGTGAAGACTGCTTTTTCCTTGATGGGAGTCAAACATTGATGTTGTTGAAGCTGCATTATCCATTCTGACTGGGTGAGTTTGGATTTGGGGAGCTGGAGGCCTGTTTTTGGACTATACAACTCTGACTCCATGACATAGTTTGTAGATAATGGAAAGGCCTTGACAAACCAGGTGATTCTCTTGTTTCTGTCGCTATTCTGTTTTCCACACATTTCCCCATTGTACCCATTGTTTGTCACTTTAAATACATGCCCCTGGTCCTTGAATCATCCACCAGCTGAACAGCTGCTCACTCACTATTCACCTAATTGGATCTGCACATTGAAAAGATAAAACATTTATT
This sequence comes from Mobula birostris, assembly GCF_030028105.1. Lineage (NCBI taxonomy): Eukaryota > Metazoa > Chordata > Chondrichthyes > Myliobatiformes > Myliobatidae > Mobula > Mobula birostris. The sequence continues at coordinate 53,599,213 of NC_092387.1, read as the reverse complement.
TTGTTCTGTAATGGAATGTAAAATTTTAAAAAATCTTTAAAATCTTTAAAAAGGGCCTTCTAGTTCTTTGGAAACCCAAAATACTGAAGATGATGGAATCTGTAGCAATACACGAAGTGCTGGAGGAAGTCAGTGGGACAAACAGCATCTGTGGAGGGAAATGGACAGTCACCATTTTGGGCCAAGACCCTGAATCTGGACTGAGGAAAAAGTGGGAGATAGCCAAATAAAAAAGATGAAAGAAAAGAAGGAGTGCGGTGGGGGGGGGGGGGATGTTGAGGGCAGGTGACAGGCAAATGCAGGAGAAGGGAGTGTGGGAATGATGTCAGAAGCTGGGGGGGGGTGATAGGTGAAGCCAAAGGTTCAAAGTAAATTTTATTAGCATAGTGTATATATGGCACCATATAAAACCCTGAGATTCATCTTCCTATGGGAAATGAATTTTCCTGTGGAAGGTTGAAGAATACACGAGGGTTGAGCTAGGGATTTAGCAGCCACAGTGCCTCCTTTCATTTTCCACTTCCTCAGAATGATAAAATGGACACTGCAGCTAGGAGAGTCAAAAAAAAAACAACACTAATTAAACATGCAAATAAAAGAGACATATTGAGCTTAGATCTCGGACAGATGGGCTTCACTACCTCAGTACTGCGTGAGCTCCACAGAAGTAGATTCACGTTCAGGGACACTGTAGTTAATGTTCTGTGTGTTTTTATTTACTTTTTTAGAAACTACCTGTGTAATTTAATCAAGACGTCAAAGCAAAGAGCTCACTACTCCACGGGGTTCACCCACTTCACCACTGAACTGATTCTACAGCTGCGGCCTGCAGCTATGAGGCTCCTGGATTGGCTTCTCTCTCCTCAGCACTGAACTGGCTCCATGGCTGTGGACCCACTTCTGGAGACTCTGCAGATAATGTTCTGTGCGTTATTTGTTCACTTCTTTATCGTTTGCACAATTTGCTCTTCCCCCCCCCCCCCCCCCACACTGGATGTTTGACAGTCTTTGTGTCAGAGGTTTTTTAATGGGTTCTGCTGTGGTTCTGTGTTTTGTGGCTGCCTACAAGAAGACGAATCTCAAGGTTGTATACAGTATACATACTTTGATAATAAATGTACTTCGTACTTTTGAAGCTACAAAATACCTGTAAAGCAGATTTATTGGGATCAAGATTTATAACTGTTTAGTTACGTGGTTTTGATAAATTACTCCTGGCATTGGAGTAAGAAGGAGAAAGGGTTCGAGGGAAAGGGTGAATAAGTTAGGACTCTATTCCCTGGAATGTGGGAGAATGAGGGGAGTTTTGCCAGAGGTATACAAAATTATGAGGGCTAAACACAAGCAGGATTTTTCTACTAAGGTTGGCTGAGATTAAAACTAAAGGTCATGGATTAAGAGTGAAAAGCAAAATGTTTATGGGGGCAGACTAATAGCTTGGCATGGACTACATGGGCCGAAGAGCTTGTTTCTGTGCTGTAGTACTTATTGACTCTATGACTCTGACAGCAAGAAACTGGTTCTGCCTGTAGGTACTTGGCCAAATATTACTGTGAAGTGGGCTCAGTTGCTTAACCTGTGAGCCAGCATCACTTTATATCGCCTTTACATCAAACTCGGTCAATCCATCAGTAATAAGGTTCTTTTTCCCAACTTTTTGCAGGCTGTGGGCCACCTCCTGCCTAATATTTAGTTGAAAGAATTTCTGCTCATTCAAGTCATGCCATATTTGTCAACAACAAGGGGTTTAGTAGGTTCTCAGCAGGTCAGGCAACACCTAGGAAAAGGAATTGACTATTTGGGCTGAGGTCCTTCGTCAGCACCTTGGCCAGAAATATTGACTCTTTATTCCTTTCCATAGATGCTGCCTGACCTGCTGAGTTCCTCCAGCATTTTGTGTGGTTACTCGGGATTTCCAGCACCTGCAGAGTCTCTTCTGTTTAGTCCGTTCTGCTTTCCTAATCTCTCTCCTTCCTCCTCCTCTCATTCCCTACCTGCCAAACCAACTGCTGATCTCTTCCCCCTCTTCCCCACCCCCCCATTTCATTTTTATTCTCTGCTGTATCCTAGGTCTACAAATGACTGCAACCTTATCATCATTCTTCCCTTTAAATTCATATTATTACCTCATCCTTCTCCTACTCCTCTTTTACTTTCCTCCTTCCCAACCTCCTTCCATGGAATCTCTCTTTTTGTCATCAAACTCCACCCAGGTCCATTTATCCCACCTGTGAACTCAGCCATTGGAAAATGCTGAAATAAGTGGCCTGCTATTTACGTCATGACTACATATGAAATAACCTATGCAATGGTCCATTTCATTGTTGCTTGTATCCACAGTGACAATGGAATATTACTGGAACATTTTACACTTCTTTGCCCCTTGAATTAATGGCCAAGGAGCAGTTTAGACTCCAGGTGTTTTACATACCTACAATTAAACTAGAGCCATTTATTTTTGGTGGCTATGCTATTGTGTTCTTAAAGAACCTTTACATCCAATGCACAGACGATACAGCTTAATGGACAAAAAGCTTCCAAGAATGATTTACTTCCTGCAGAAACCTAATAGAAGATCTCAATGAAATTCTCGGGTATAGTTTCAGGATTTACAGGTGTGAACTTCAGCTCTGAATGCTGTTTGCTTACTTTTACTGTTTGCTTGATTTGTTTTTCTCTCTCTCTGCGCACTGGGTGTTTGATGGTCTTCTTCTGTTCTTGATGGGTTCTCTTGGGTTTCTTTGTCACATGGCTGCCTGTAAGGAGATGCACCTCAAGGCTGTACAAGTTATACATACTTTGAACTTCAGTTTTGTACTGCTCGCAAAACATGGTCATCGGATTATGATTGTGACACACACTGAGATACAGTGAAAAGCTTTGCGTGCCATCCAGGTTAATCATTCCATACATACTGTAAGTATATCTAGGTAGCGTAAAAGGAAAATGAAGTTCAAAGTAAATTTATTATCAAAGTACAGATATATCACCATATACTACCCTGAGGTTCATTTTCTTGTGAAAAACCACAATAATTACAAAGAAACACAATAGAATCTATGAAGTCTCTTGCGGACTTCAGTTCAAACACTATTTGCTTGCGGGTTTCTTTTCTCTGCATATTGGGTGTTCAACGGTCCTTCTTATATGGGTTCTTTATTTATGGGCATGATGTGTTTTGTTTTCTCTCTGGGTGTTTGACAGCCTTTTTTTATATGGGTTCCTTTGGGTTTGTTTGTTTCATGGCTGCCAGCTAGGAGACGAATCTTAAGGTGTATAATGTATACATACTTCGACAATAAATGTACTTTGAACTTCAAAAAAACTTCATACAACAAAGACAGACAAACAAGTCATGCAAAATACTCAAATACTAAAAAGAGAAATGATAGTAAATAAGTAATAAATATTGAGAACGTGAGTTGTAGAGTGCTTGAAAATGAGTCTATAGGTAGTGGAATCAGTTCAATGCTGGGGTGAGCGATGTTATCCTCTACGGTTCAAGAGTCTGATGGTTGAGGGGTAATAACTGTTCATGAACAGTTGATGAGGCACTTGAGGCTCCTGTACCTCCTTCCTAATGGCAGCAGCATGGCTTGGATGGTAAGAGTCCTTGGTGATGGATGCTACTTTCCTGCGACGACACGCCTTGTAGAGGTGCTGAATGGTGGGGAAGCCTTTATCTGTGATGGACTGGGCTGTATCCCACTATTTTTTGCAGGTTTTTCCATTCAAGGATATAATGTTACAGTTACAGATGAAGTTCAGTGCAGGTTGATAAACAAAGTGCAAGGTCACGAGATGGTAGATACAGAAATCAAAATCTTATACATCTTTTACCATATAAGAAGTCCATTCAAGAGTCTTACACTAGTAGGATAGCAGTTGTTCCTGAGCTTGGTGATACATGCCATTTTTTATTTTTATTTAAATCTACAGTACGGTATTTTGATATACTCTTCTGGTCCAACAATTTCATACCAGCCAATTACATCCATGCGACCAATTAACTTCCTAACCCGTGCGTCTTTGGAATGTGGGAAGAAACCAAAGCATGTGGAGGAAACCCATGCAGTTATGGGGAGAACGTGAAAACTTATGGCAGACAGCGGCAGAATTGAATACTGCTTGCTGCTGCTGTAATAGGGTAATGCTAACCGCTTTGTTACCGAAGGGGTCCGTGGCATGAAGAATGTTGGGAACCCCTGGTTTAACATGAGAGGGAAAGATTTAAGATAAATCTGAGGGGGCAAGTCTTTGCACACAGAAGATGCTGAGCACATGGAGGAAACTGCTGAGGTAGTAACAGAGATAGATAAAGTTATAACAGTGGTATTAGGCATTACATGGATTGGAAAGTTTGGGAGGGATATGGGCCAAGCTCAGGGAGATAGGACTAGTTCAATTAGGCAGCTTGGTTGATATGAAGGAATTGGACCAGGTCACATATAGCTCAATTACTCTATATGATAATTAAACTCAATTTATCTACACTTTACTAAGCAAATGTGGTCATTACCTTTTCCAGGAAATGGCAGGAGGTACAGCAGCCTTAGGCCCCAAACATCAATTCCCACCGCTGTTTATTAGGAGTTTGTATGTTCTCCCTATGACTGCAAGGGTTTCCTTCTGATATTTCAGTTTCCTCCCACAGTCCAAAAATGTACCAATTAGTAGGTTAATTGGTCACTGCAAATTGTCCCGTGATTAGGCTAGGATTAAAAATTGGGGGCCTGTTGGGTGGTGTGGCTCAAAGGGCCAGAAGGGCCTATCCGCACTATATCTCAATAAATAAATTAATAGAGTTCAGGAACAGTTATTACCCTGTCACCATCATGCTCCTGAACCAACATGGATAACTCCACTCACCACAACTGTGAACTGACTCCACAACCTATCGACTCATTTCAAGGACTCAACAACTCATTCTCAGTGTTATTTCTTTTTTAAACTTTTTTATTATTTGCATGCTTTGTCTTTTTTTGAACATTGGTTGATTGTCAGTCTTTATTATGTATAGTTTTTCATAAGTTCTATTGTATTTCTTTATTTTCCTGTAAACGCCCACAAGAAAATGAACCTCAAGGTAGTATACGGGGACGTATATGTGTTTTGATAAGTTTACTTTGAACTTTGAACATTCAAAATTATTGTCCTGGAGTATCAAAACCCCAATGATCTTCTTTGTTCATTGTAAGTTTCTAGACTATCCGCTTGTTTGGTGGAAGATAGGTTTCTGGGACATGTACACAGTCAATTACTGATTAATACACAACCATGCTAAGGTCTGTGGCTGTCCTCAATTTTCTGTTCACTCCTCCACATTGCTTCCCACATCATTGGAACCACGTTTTTGTTGCAGCCTTTCATTTACAACCGATCCTGCACCAGCTGCAGTCTATTACGGAAAGACCTAATACAGCCATCATCACCAATTCAAAGCAGATAATAAAGACCTGGCACATTTATTATCATTATTAATTAACAGTTTTCAGAGATGGAATTAAATCAATATGCTGCTCTGATATCATTTTAACTAGTTATGCAAATCAAACATTTAGAGGCCATGAACAGATATAAATGCCATTCAGAATTCACTTCTCACTTATTATTTTAACTTCTGCACTTTTGGTTTGAATGAAAATGGACCCAAACCTCAATTCCAATAAGGTAAAAATAGCTCAGAGATTTTTAAATTGAAGTAGATCGCTAGTTAGCTAGTGAACAGAACAACTCAGCATAAAGGACAGTAAGATTACAATGTAATGAAATAGTTTTTGTACAATGTACACAATTTTTTTTAAAAAAAAGCTCATTACTATACCTAGCAAGTGTGTTCCACCAGCATCTATTATCAGTTAAGATATTTATTTGAGAGTAACACATAAAATCTTTAACTTCAACTTAATAACATCCACAATGTTGCATTGCACTCATGCATCTTTCAGTGGAAAACACTGTAGAATTAATGGTTAATTCCTGGTAATTTTTTTTTACCCTCATGACTCTCAGTAGATCATCATTACCCTTGCTTTACCACGGAAGCAGCAATATGATCCTCTCCTGACAAGAAATACCAGTGTAATTTATTGCATTATTACTCCTCTGAACTGAAAGCAATTAATTATCTACACTAGGATGTAGAATTGAAAATTCATCAGAGAAAAGAAATGAAAAATGTACCCTCGGCGTAAAAATAATAGGTACTTAATGGCCTTTGTTTGCTACGTAGTCGGAAGCTACTAATAAACAATTGGAAGGTGTCTATTTGCTATAGTTTTTTAAAAATTTAAGATGAGCCCAACTAAAATAAATTAAAGAAGTACAAGCAATGAGACAACTAATTGACCAGCCCATTTATAACTGGAAATAAGAACATAACAAAGCACTGTCACCTAAGGCCCCCCCCACCCCCCCGTTTACTTAAAGGCAATTCTGCTGTCAAGCACGCAAAGAAAATCAGAAAGCCAGCCTAATTCATTAGCTTTGCGTAACAGAATTACTGACATTTGCGTGATTCAATAATTGTGGTTTCAATGAAGTTATTGAAGTAATTGTTATATATAATCCCAATAAATTCCTTCTCTCAAGGGCACATTTGAAAACTGATATTTGAAAATAGCTCCTGATAGATTGCATAGTTAGATGGAGCTGAGACAAACAACCTAATTCAAAGCAAATTAGTTCAGCACCCAGTGCTATAGTTTTATACAGCAAAGCAGTGTAAATTGCATTGTCAAAATCAGTCACCTTCATGTCTGCTGCACACCTAACAAGCAACCATTTTGCCTGATTAGTCGTTTTACCCATCAGTTATTTTTGCTTCAATCGGTTACCCGTTTCGAAGGCATAAAAGTTTGTTATTGAAAAGAATCTGGAAGAGGGGTGCAAGGAGGCAGCCAAAAGGAACATTACAAAAAGTCATCACATTACACTTCAGACCATTTAGGGACCTGGTTGTGTTACTCAATGAATAACCAAAGCTGTTTCCAAATACCTTTGAAAAGTATAACCCTTGATAAAGCTACTTATTCATCCAACTACAGTGAATAAACAAATATGAAACAGATCTAACTATATCTGTATCACTTGCAACAGTACCTAGGCCATATTTTCTAATGTAAACAGCTTCGGACAGCCCTGTGATAATAATTCCCTTTGATTATTTTGCAAAAGTCCAGTGTCTCCGAATCATCTAAAGTTCAGGTGGGATGTAGTTTGGGAACAATTTTGCACCAAAAATCAAAGCTGGTTTGGAAATTATCACTCCCCCACTCTCAAACTTCAAGATGACCTTATTCAACTCACCATGAACCAGGGAGTATTTTAAAACTTCGTTTTTAAAACGCTTAACAAAACATCCCATGATTGACTTAGGTAGAGATTGTAATGCTTGCTTAATAGGAGATATAAAATTGTGTATTTCAATCAGCTTATATCCCTCATAAATGTGTAACCCAATTTTAAATAATTGCTAATGATTTTTAAAAAAATTAAAACATAGCAAGTTGTTTCTTTGTTATACTGGGGTACAGAGACTAATTTCTTCTCTATGGTATTTTCTGCATCTGATTAAAAATGTGTTAACATTTTAATATTTTTAAATGAATTTATTATTTCTGGAAATAAAAGATGCAGCTTAATTTTATTTTGTTCTTTGATGAATACCTAAAATTGAGCATGATTAATGGGAATTCCAAAGAGACATTAGTGCACACTGAGAGACACGATTGGTTTTGCGTGTGGAGTTGTTGGTCCTGAACTGTTTGTTTAATTAACCTTGTGCCAATTCAATAAGCATTGGATGCAATTCACTTTCAAGATCCCTAAATCTGTCTCACACCAAAGTATTACATTTGGGTACAAACACCAGGCTAGGATAACCATTTAAAATTTTGTATGTTGAATTAAATTTTTGCTGATTAACATTGGCTTTAAGTAATCAAGGTAATTACATCCTATAATAAATTTTAACTGATTTATAGGTTTAGCAGAAACATAGAATATAGAATATTATTGCAACATTGGTTAAAAATCTCAGAAAATCCAAAAAAAATCAAGGAAAGAGATGTAACTTGGCTTATTCAGTTATCTAAGCCATTGGCCTGCTGAATCACATGGTGTTCAAAAGAGCAACAGTGAACCGGAAGTTGAATCTCTAAGAGTATTAAATTTTTTTTAACCACTATAGATGAAATGGTATTCAGCAGCATTATGTGGACATTTTAGAATATTTAACAAGGCAATAGAACAGCATTCCTATTGATCAATTGTTTACAACACCCATACTAAATGCGCTACATTTTAAATGCCACCGAAATATCCCTCTATTTATTGTATTTTCTGATATAATTTTACAAAATACCGTGCGACTAATTATTAGCAGGCAGAATATATAACAATTGAAACCTACACCATGATATTAGACATTAATTTTCACATGGCAGATACCCTTTTGAAATACTTGGTCACAGTTTATAGGTACAAGTAAAATTTTTGGAATTATGTTTTTGTGCAAATGTCAATGGTTAATGTGTGCCAGGCAAGTCAAGCGGCCGCCACAGAACAGCATACATTGATTAAATTCACTGTTCATCGTAGAGGCCATTGGCTGAATTTGATTATTTGATTCAAGATTACAACTTGGAACATATTGCAATTGAAACAATAAAATGCACGATTCTGCAATTAACTGAAACGTACAACAGGGATGAGCTTTAAAACAGGTGGACCTACTAATATTCAAAGAGAAAGTCTTTCGGACAGATTGTGGAGAAAAAATAGGAGAGGAAGCAGGTGAAAGCAGCAACATTCCAGCCACAATTACAAACCCTGTACAACTAAAATGGGAGTTATCATCTGTAATACTATATACTAATTGTTTATATTTAATCATAACCAGATAAGCTTTTGTGGGAAAATCGTAAACAAAACATTAAGGAAAGCAGCACAGGGCCCATTTTGGATTGGAAAATTTAAAAGGCTTGCTTTTTTTTTGATGGCGCTGTGCAGACAAGGCAACCCTGAAAAACGCTAATAGCCATGATTAATGAGAATGGGCTAGAGGGGAGCTGGGACACAGCCGACACATATATCATTCCTTCCTATCAGCTTCTCCCGCTCTCTGCCTCTTTCAACGAGCAACAAGGCACCAAGGTACTTTAAAATAATAAAGGACACTATTTTGGCCACACTATGCTGGATGTAAAATAATTACACCAAAATGTGACAAGAATGGCCAAAAGAACAAGAAAACAAAGTGAAATATAATTGAGTGACATTCAAGGGAATATGCACAGCCTGTAATCATTCAAGTTTTCAGCAACTTGACTCTTCACATGCTGAAGCCACATTTTCAAGGTCTTATCTGCCATATGGTTCCCTGTTTGGATGATTTATTAGGTGCGGAAAGTGCACTGATAAATTTTACTGCGTTTCCCTGCATAGGCAACCTATGGTGTCAATAACGAAGCTCGGAATGCTTTAATGAAAACTGTAAGCACCAAAGGGTAACCATTTATTTATGAGTAGCTATAATATTACTGGTGCAAAATTTATCTTCCCTTCTCACGCACACTGCAGAAACCAAATCTGGTCACTGAGAGGAAGAACATATCCATATGTCAGCTACAAAGTAACGCCGCCTCTTTGCACTGTAACTGAGCATTATGGATACTTGAAGCAGATTACAATGTTCAGAATTCGCACACAGCCAGGCCAGCGGGTACAGCCCATCAAGCTGTTAGGGAGAGAGGGAGAGAGGGAGAGGGAGAGGGAGAGAGGGAGAGAGGGGGAGAGGGAGAGAGGGAGAGAGGGGGAGAGGGAGAGGGAGAGGGAGAGGGAGAGAGAGAGAGAGAGAGAATGCTTGACACTTGCATTCCTTGCTTTAAAACAAAGCTTTAATTTAGGGCGCCACGGTAACGTAGTGGTGAGCGTGATACTATTATTCTGGAGTTTGGAGTTCAGTTCCAGCGTGCTCTGTGAGGAGTTTGCACATTCTCCCTGAGAGCATATGGGTTTCCTCCGGATATTCCAGTTTCCTCCAATGATCCAAAGTAGCCAAATTGTTCATTGTAAATTGCCCTGTGGTTAGGTTAGTGTTAACTAGGTAGGTTGCTGGGTAGTGCTGCTAATGGGCCCGGAAAGGCCTGTTCTGTGTTGCATCGCTAAATAAATAAATAAATAAATAAATAAATAAATAAAAGTCTCTCGTTTCCAAATACTGAAAAAAAAACATTGAAAGCACAAGTCACTGAATAATCAGAAAAAGAATTCCACTGAAACACTTTTTTGTCAGCTTCTTTTCCATAAACATGCACAGTAGCATCTTGATTCATAGACTTCCAAGAAAATGGTGCATAAAGAAGCTTAAGGGTATATATCAGCTTTCTAGCTCCAGCTAATATGTGGTGAAGTTACCTAAAGAGTGTCCAGAGGAGGACACAAGAATGGTCCCGGGAGTGAAAGGGTTAATGCATGAGGAGCGTTTGATGGCTGTGGGCCTGTACTCACTGGAGTTTAGAAGAATGAAGGCACCTTCATCGAAACCTATTGAACATTGAAAGGCCCAGATAGAGTGGATTTGGAGAGGATGTCTCCTATAGTGGGGGAGTCTAAGATCAGAGGGCACAGCCTCAGAATTGAAGGACATCCCTTTAGGACAGAGATTAGGAGCAATTTCTTCAGACAAAGGGTTGTGAATCTGTGGATTTCATTGATTGGCACAGACAGCTGTGGAGGCCAAGACATTGGGGTGTATTTAAACTGGAAGTTGATAGGTTCTTGATTAGTAGGGGTGTCAAAGGTTATGGGGAGAATGCAGGAGAATGGACTTGAGGGGGATCATAGCCATGTTTGAACAGTGCAGCACACTCAAAGGGCCAAAGGGCGTCCTCTGCTCCTTTGTCTCATGGTCTTGACAGTGCAGATAATAGTCCAAATAACAAGAAAATGAAGTGAAATATAATCGAGTAACATCTCACATATAGAAGCAAATTTTGGGAAAGGATTTATCACATCAGGATATGAACATGTATTTGAGAAAAAATGCCAAATAGTTATCGAACATAGATGCATCTTGCAAAGCTGAAAGCACGTGGTACATAACACGATTTTTTCACCTTGTTCAATGTACAAGTGGCACTTAGGTTCATTTGAGTGAGGTCTCATTCCCGTCAACCTTGTCTGTCTACTACCCTTGGCCTGACCCTATTGCACAGCTCTCCAGAGATGCGTGGGAACAGTTTTATAGACAAAATTTACTAGTAAAGGCCGAAGCCTCTGTCATAGCTATTTAATAAGTCTAGTTTATGGTCAGTAATAGGTGAACATTTCAACAATTCCATTTGACAACTGTATGCTTTATTTGAGCTTTGTACAAGAAGTGGTCAATTTAATATTGATACAATCTTTCAAAAGTACTGACTTAAATCAATCTTATTGGTAAGTTACAATTCAACATTTCCAAACAAAAATTATGGACATGCTTTTCAATCACGATTAAATCACAGCCAGAGAATGTATATATCCAAGAGGGGCAATATCATAACTACAAGAAATATTTCATATATACAGCTTTCCAATTTTTTTTGGATTTATTATATCTATTCAAATAGATTTGTACCTAACAGTCACAGACTAGTTGCTTCCCACCACAGTTTTAATATCTCCTGCCAGTTATTTTGAAATGTGAAGCAATGCATTGTAAAATATTGAAAGGGTAGGAAAAAAGTAATGCAATCATTTTAAAGTACCCCAATTATTTACAAAGCAATGAAATTCATAGTTCTTTAGTGTACTAATTTCTTTCTTAGTTATTTCTACTCAAAACTTTGGCTGAGTACTAAGATAAATATCAGAGTCATGTAGCTCTTTGGCTCAACTCACCCTTGCTTACGAAGAGGCTCATCTCAAGCAGTCCCATATGCCAATGCTTGACTCATATTCTTCTACACCGGGGGCTCCCAACCTGGATCCTTGGACCCCTCGGTTAATGGCAAGGATCCATGGCATTTAGGAGGTTGGGGGCCGCTGCTCTAAACTGAGATGTGACAGATAAAGTGCAGCACAGAAAAGTGTGAAGTGGTTCACTTTGGAAGAACAGATTTGAAGGCAGAATGGAGGAACGGAGGGATCTTAGGGTGCACACCCTTAGATCCCTCAAAGTTGCCATGCAAGATGACACGAGGAATTCTGCAGATGCTGGAAATTCAAGCAACACACATCAAAGTTGCTGGTGAACGCAGCAGGCCAGGCAGCATCTCTAGGAAGAGGTACAGTCGACGTTTCAGGCCGAGACCCTTCGTCAGGACTAATTGAAGAAAGAGCTAGTAAGAGATTTAAATCCCGTTTTTTAAATCCCACCCTCCCACTTTTAAATCTCTTACTAGCTCTTTCTTTAGTTAGTCCTGACGAAGGGTCTCGGCCTGAAACGTCGACTGTACCTCTTCCTAGAGATGCTGCCTGGCCTGCTGCGTTCACCAGCAACTTTGATGCAAGATGACAAGGTGGTTACAAAGGTGTACGGTGAGTTGCCCTTCATTAGTCACGAGATTGAGTTCAAGAGCCTTGAGGTAATGCTGCAGCTCTGTAAAACCCCAATTGAAACAGTGCATTCATTTCTGGTTGCCTCATTGTACAAAGGATGGGCAAGCTCTAAAGAAGGTGTAGAGATTTACCAGTGTGCTGTCCCAATGAGAGAGCATGTCTCATGAGGATAGATTGGATGAGCTAGGGCTTTGCACTGTGAAGTGAAGGAGGATGAGAGGTGACTTGCTAGAGGTATACAAGATAATAAGCAGCATATTTTAAATGGACATTCAGAAGGGGGCATAATTTTAAAGTGATCGGTAGAAGGTACGGGGGGACGTCAAAGGTATTTTTTCCCACACAGAGAGCATGGCTGCATTGAACACTCTGCTAGAGGCAGTGATAGAGGCAGGTAGATTAAGGGACTCTTAGATAAGCACATGGATGATGGAAAATGGCTATGTTAGAGTAAATTTAAAAGTTTGCCACAACAGCATGAGCTAAAGCCTGTGTGGTGCTATAATGTTAGAAGTTCTATGTTCTATGTTAAACCTTTCCAATCCATATAGCTGTCCAAATCTCTTTTGCATTCTGAATGGGAAATTTGTAGAAAACAGATTTCCATTTCAATAATTCTTTCCATGGAAGTGTCCCAGTTAATTATTTTGTTATGGTCGTTGCTCCTTGACCAGGCGACTGCCAGTTGTTCAGCTGTCCCTATGGTGGCTTCTCTTTCGGACTTGCCTGCTTTGAATTTCCATGTGGTAGCATGTGTCTCAAGCAGGCTATCGCCTTCTAACTCACTCACAGTTCCACTTCAGCAACCACAAGTCACACGCTCACCCCCAACATTGCTTTCCACATGATGCCATTTCAGCAAACCAAGATATGACACTCGCCATCTTTATTTAACCATCTTCAGAAGAACAAAGTAAAACCAAGAGTTAAGGTGACCCTCACAGAAGAACCTCATATCTCTGTGCTAGTACTAATCTCAACAGTGGAAAACTGAAACTATCTGGGCTGCTGGCGTTCATTTCAAGTGTACAGATGTCCCTTTAAACTCAGCCATATGTCCTACTACCAGAACTCAAATCTCTCCAACAGTAATTCAAATGCTCCTGGTGGTGACTAGTACTGTTTCTCTGACCATCACCTCCACACTACATACAGAGCATCTGTATGTTTGAACGATAGCTTAGACCTCCCCATCCATTGATAAACCTCCAAGCCACAGTGGCATGGTGGTTAGTGCAATGCTTTACAGTGCCAGTGTTCGGGGTTTAATTCCGACCACTGTATGAAAGGAGTTTTTACGTTCTTCCCACGACCATGCTGGTTTCCTCCAACATTCCAAAGCCATGTGGGTTATGGTTAGGGTTAATAAGTTGCGAGCATGCTATACTGGTGACGGAAGCATGGCGGCACTTTCAGGCTGCCGGCCCGCACACCGTCGGGCTGTGTTGGTCTTTGACATGAACAATCAATCTCACTGAATGTTTTGATCTACATGTGACAAATAAAGGTAATCTTTATCTTTAATACCAACTGCTTGGTAAAGCCCTTTAGCAGATAATGGTTTGGAAGGAAGTGTGGAAAACAACCATCTAGAACAGGGGTTCCCAACCTTTTGTATGTCATGGACCAATACCATTATGCAAGAGGTCTATGGACACCAGGTTGGGAATCCCTAATCTAGACTAAGCTTCTAGACCCCTGATCTAGACTAAACATCTAAATTCTGATCCAATAACAATACCTTCCACAAAGACACATGGAAAATTCTCAACTGAATTGGACCTCAAGCACAGCCACAGTGGTCACTTGCTAGACAAATCATGTTTTGGGAGTTTCGAGTGACAAACTATGAACAAAAACACACTGCCCTGAATGCATTAGACTGGTGAGCAAAACCTAAAAATGTTCCTATAATCCATGTCTTGGGGGGTTTTAATAAGCAAGCATGAGAGAATGGGTTAGAGAAGAACATGCAGAGTAACGGGATCGATGGGAACCCTCTCTGAGCCAGCAAAGACTTGGTGGACTGTCCGACTTTCTATGCTCTAAGGAAATATTAAATAATTGTTGCTCCAAGTCAAGTTCACTGATGACACGACACCAGCACCAGCAATGATGGGACAGCCTATAGAAAGGAGATGGAAGAGCTTGCGGTCTAGTGCCAGGCAGAAAACCTCTTCCTTAATGTCAAAAGACATGGTTATCAACTTCAGGAAAACTCGCACTATTCACACCCACTTTGGCAGCACAGCAGTGGAAAATGTGAGCAGTTTCAAACCTCAGGGAGTGCACATCTCACACAACCTCTTATGGTCCCAGAACACATCCTACACAATTCGGAAAGCTCACCAAAGCCTCTATTTTCTGCGGCGGCTGAAGAGAGCTAGACTGTGCACACCTATACTCAAGTTATTCTACAGATGCACAGTAGGGAGCATCCTAACAAGCTGCATCACTGCATGGTATGGAAACTGCACTGCAGTGGAGAGGAAAACTCTACAACGGCTGGTCAAAGCTGTCAAATGCATCACTGGCACCAGCCGACCCACCATCAAGGTCATATGTATAGAAAGGTGCCAGAAAAGGGCAAGTAACATCATGAAGGATCCCACCCAACTTGCTCATGGACTGTTTGTCGCACTCCCATTAGGGTGGAGGCTACATAGCATCCACATCTGGACTACCAGACTCAAAAAAAGTTACTTTCCCCAAACAGTAAGGCTGATCAACACCTCCACCCACTAACCAACCCTTCCATGCCCCAAACCACCATTACTTTATTATTTCTTGTCAGTCATCTTATGTAGAGAAACTCCTATTGCAAACAGCACATTATGGATATACGATCAATTATGTATTTAAGCTATCTTATGTATTTATATTTGCTGTTTTTTATTATTATTGTGTTATTTATCTTTTGTGAGTTTTTTGTGCTGCATCAGATCTGGAGAGCAACTATTTTGTTCTCCTTTCCACTTTATTGTTACGAAGAAATAAAAATCTTTTAAAAAATTAATAAACAACTGCACAAGAAGTTCTGCAGATGCTGGGAATCCAGAGTAGCATGCCCAAGATGCTGGAGGAACTCAGTAGGTCAGGCAGCATCTGTGGAGGTGTATAAACAGTCCAAGTTTCAGGCTGAGAAGAGCGGACAAAGAGAATGATGGTGTCTTGTTGAACAAAAATGGTGCACCTAGTCGTGCATTTGATTAAATAAATATGAAACAATTGCACCTAGAACTGAAAATTGATTTGCAGCAAGTGGTCAGGTTATTTGAGATGCTGGAGAAATGTACAAAGAATAATGCAGATTGGCTTAGAACTGGTGATGAAAATAGAACAGAGTTGTGACAAAAACAAGGATGCCTGCAAATCAGAAAGGAGCTCTGATGTAGGATCTTGGCCTGAAATATTGACCACTTATTCCTCTCCATTGATGCTGCCTCACTTGCTGAGTTGCTCCAGTGTTTTGTGTGCTCAAGATTTCCAGCATCTGCAGAATCTCTTGTGTTTATGAATAAACAAGAGGCATTCTTTAGAAATCTAAATATTCCAGTGAGGCTGCATGCCCATGGTTTTCTTATGATGAACAATGGTGCACCCATGCCAAACTCAATTACTTTAAATGCATGCAAGAAATAAGTACATTCTCTTCACTTAGTGCACATATTGAACTGATCAGAACTAACTTTTGACAGCATTACCCTGCAGTTGAGAATGCAAATCACATGGGATATCAGCACAATGCACCCATGCCACATCTAGTGGAGACTCATCAGGCTAATGTGTGTTACAATGAATAATTGTGTATTTCAGTTATGGTTCTGTAATAATTTATATAGTCAATTATTTTTATTGGTCTATTATATTAGGACTTAAAAATTGCTCATAAATGTGAAATGGGTTGAGTACATTATTGCCTGGCCTTTCTATTTCAAGGAACTAGTATCAAGTCAGTTTAAGTGTAAATTTTACCTATTTAGAATCAGAGTCATTGAGTATTACAGCACAGAAACAGTCCCTTCAGCCCACCTAGTCTGTACTGAACTGGTATCCTACCTATTCCCACCATTCCACACCTGGATCAGAGCCCTCCATACCCCTCCTAACCATATACTTATCCAAACTTCTCTTAAATGTTGCAATCCAGCCCACATCCATCACTTTTACTGGCAGTTCTTTCCACACTTGCACCATGTTCTGAGTGAAGAATTTCCCCCTCATATTCCTGTTAAACATTTCATCGTTCACTTTTAACCCTTGACATTCTCAAGTCTTACTCAACCTCGGTGGAAAATGCCTCTGCTTACATTTTCCCCTATCTATACCCTCAGTTTTGTGTACCTCTATCAAATTTCTCTTCATTCTCCTATGCTGTAAGGAATAAAGTCCTAACCTATTCCCTATAAACCCAGATGCTCAGGTCCCAGCAACATCCTTGTAAAAATTTGTTTGTGAAATTATTTAGCTTATTTCAACTCCTCTTCAAATAGGTTCTATTCACAGCACACAAAATTTTCCAGTATGAATCTTTACCACACAGAGTTCCATTGTTCAAGGCAGCATCTGCCTCAGTGGACATTCTGGAGATGTAAGGTGTTGTACCAAATAAGCTATATAATCCGAGGTTGCAGCAACCAGTAATTAATGTCCTTGTATGTGACATGACCATAAGACCATAAAACACAGGAGCAGAATTAGACCTTTTGGCCCATTTGCCCTTCACTTCCGCCCGAATATCAACTCTTTATTCGTCTCCATGGATGCTATTTGACCTGCTGAGTTCCTCTAGCATTTTAGTGTGTGTTAGCAAGCACGGTAAATATTCAGCAAGTCAGGTAGTGTGAGTAGAGACGGTAGTAAGGCTAACGTTTCAGATCAATGAACTTCAAAGCAGTTTAGCACTTCTAACTCTTTCCCAGTTCTGACAAAAGTTTCCAGATCTGAAATGTTAAATCTGTTTCTCTCCACAGATGCTGACTGGCCTGCTGCGTATTGTTATGTTTTATTTCAGATTTGCAGCATCTACATCTTTTTTATTTTCATTTGAGATTTTCAATATCTGATATACTTGAAATGAAGATTTAAATGTACACATAAAATTAGCATAGAAGGCTAAGAATCATAAATAAATACTATTTAGTTCTACATTTTTCAAATCCATTATTTATTTGAGAGGGTAACAGCTCACAATAAATTTATATAGTTTTTTTGTGAGTAAGAGTTTACAAAGCTGTAATTATGGTTTATTAAAATCTCAGAGCTTATACAATATTATTCAAGATTTCTGACAAGAATCACCCATAAATCCCTTATGTTTGTCTTGAACGAACCAATTTCCTCAGCACTGACAGCATATTCTGCGGGTACAAATGAGTGTATATCCTCAAGTTACTGTCAGTTTATAAATGTTGTACATTAATAGTTTTATGAGCATTACAGCCAGAAAATATGACACAGTTGACGCCAACTTTGTTTTTCTCCTAAGGTGCTACCTCATCTTCAAGATACTTCCAAATTATTTTTTCACTTAGGTTTTTTTTAAGCGTGTCGTACCAGACATTCAGCCATTCTCGTCTGGCACGTGGTGTCAGGATTAACCAGGTCACGTTATGAATGTTCCTGACTTGACCCTTGTATTCTCTACGAGGCCAAGTGGCTAGCTCGACACTCAACCTGGCACAGATGGAAAGCGTGCTCGGGGGTGGCCCGACGTGGATTCGAACTCGGGAACCTTCTCTCCGGAGTCCGGCGCTGATCTCACTGCGCCACCAGCCGGCCTTCACTTAGGTGAAGAGCTACAATTAACAGGCATCATAGGAATGCATTTCTCCCTGGGTTGACCTACCATTTAATAACACCATCTGGTTAATTCAAAAATCTGTGCACTTTAAGCCTTTGGGCTATTATTAAATATAAATGTTTTATAATTCTTTATTATGAGGACTTTTTTTAATATACTGTGGCTTCTCCTCAACAATTTTGTACTTTTATGCATACTTGTCTGATCAAGTACTTCAAATGAACAGCATTACTCTCCTTGTACAAGCTATTTATTAGGTTGTATTTGCACGCAAATCATCCTAGGCATCCTTGGAACAGTAGCAGTGTGTCACTTGCCAGGGTCCAATACAAGTTGACAGCCCAGGTTCAAAGTCGAAACCAGAGCAACCACTATGCACAGTCCAGAAAATTCAGTCCTCTTGCGGCAGTTGGTAAGACTCCATCTTCCCCGGAATATCCTGGTGCAATTCTAGAGCAACACACACAAAATACTGGAGGAATTCTTTTTGACCAGTTCAATTCTAGACGATCATAGAGAGCATCCTCAGAGCAGCCATTTCTATCTGATTTGGTGTGGCATTCTCTCATAATAAATGAAAACTACAGTCAACTGTCAGGACAGCAGAAGCCATTATTATTCAAGTTTATTATTTAACCAATCACATGCATACAGCTAAATGAAGTAATGTTGTTCTGCGACCAAGGTACAAAACAGTACATATTACCACATACAACAGGAATTCTGCAGATGCTGGAAATTCAAGCAACACACATCAAAGTTGCTGGTGAACGCAGCAGGGCAGGCAGCATCTCTAGGAAGAGGTACAGTCGACGTTTCAGGCCGAGACCCTTCAGCAGGACTAACTGAAGGAAGAGTTAGTAGGAGATTTACCACATATAGTACATAAAATAAAATTAGCTGCAGTCTACCATCACATCAGGACTTCTATGTGTCCAAGACAAAGAAGGGGGGCAGGAAAAATCATGGCAGACACTGCCCACCTTGCAAGCTACTTTTTCCAATAGCTTCTTTCTAGAAAGTGCCTTAGGGCTCCTGAAACAAAAAAAAATCATGCCACCTTGCCCAAGGCAGTTATTCTGAACAATCATTCTAGTCAGCCTCCCAAGCCTTCTATCTATTACCTCAGTCACGGCACTGTAAACATTTTAAAGAACTTTTTACAATGCTGTTTACATCATAAACAAATGCTGGTAGTTTTGTATTTTTTCACATTTATTCCAACCTCTAACTTTATTTTTATATAATTATTTATTCTTTATAGTTGTTATACCATAAGATATAGGAGCAGGAGTAGGCCATTCAGCCCATCAAGTGCTCTGCCATTCAATCAGGAGCTGATCCAGATTCCCCATTCCCCTGCCTTCTCCCCATACCCTTATAAGACCATAGTTGAATGCTGTTTTTGTGGCATGTTATACCAACAAACCACAGGAAATTCCTAATACAATACATGTAAATGTACTGTATATGGCAAATAAAGTTAATTATTGATCCTGACAAATTTTACTCTCAAATTAACAGCAGGAACTGAGGGACTGCTTTCAAGTAAGGGTAGACATGGGTCCACAAAGAGTGATTTGGAACACCTTAATTAATATTGTGGAAACAATTCAGTGAAGTCTACAAAAATAACTGTTCTAAATTCAGTCACCGATGTGATTATTGCACCAGTAACCATGCAAGAATGAGTTCTTGTGACAAAATGTAAAGTCAGAATGGAAGTTCAAATGCAGCTGAAGCGAGATTTCCCCAATTGTGTTGAAGGATCTCAGCCAAAATCGTTGACTGTTTATTCCCTTCCAAAGATGAGGCCTGACCTGCCGAGGTTCTCCAGCACTTTGTGTGTTATTCTAGATCTCCAGCATCTACAGAAACTCTTGTGTTTCGGATTTCTCTAGTTGCCAGATTCAGTGAGAATAGTCAAATAGGCAACAACCATCTTCAGTTCCAGTCACCTCTCTCTAACAATCAACTTCACAATACACTGCTTTTTACATAACTAACACTTCCTCGCTGTGAAGCATTAGAACAGATTACACCAGATTACAGGTGCAAATACCAAATGCACCATCTGATGAAATACAAAGTTGTCAATGGATTAATAATTTATTGTAGCAAAATTCCATAATATATTTGCCAAATGCATTTTTATTCTGCAATTCAGCTGTCAAACTATAAGGCACTAGATTCTTGAGTATGTGGATGTTTGGAATCCACTCTCTGAACCCACTCTCCAAGTCATTATTAACTGAAGCATGAGGAAGATGTGTCTTGCAATTACCAACATGTGCCCCTGTACAAAATTGCCTTCTGATAATTACAGTCCATGATGAGACTCATAAGACGTAGTGCCAAGAAATTTACCATTGCCATCAATGTTCCAGCACATCCTTGGACATCTGAGGAAAACAGTCCTTGAAAAATGCTATCTCTTATCCAAGACCAAGCTTACAGTCACAAACAAGATGCTGGGGAACTCAGTGGGTCAGGCAATATCTATAGAGAGAAATGGACATTTGATGCTTCAGATTGAGACATTTCATTCAGACCAATCCAGGTAAAGGGTGCAGACCTGAAACATCAATCATCCACTTTTCTCCACAGATGCTGCCCGACCCACTAAGTTGTTTATTGCTCCAGATTCCAGAGTCTGCAGTGTCTTTTGTCTCAACAAAGCTTACAGTCAACAACACAGTAGTGATCCCTGCCTTTCTGTATGGTTGTGACACAGGGACAAACTAGAGTAGGCATCTCAAGCAGTGAACCAGCAACAAGATCATTTTGGAAGTCTTTCCAATCCGCTGACAGTTGTAGTTGCAACAATATTGACATCACCTCCCACCCAACATCTCCACCATAAGAGAACCCTCACCATATTCAATTGGGTCCAATGGGCAGATCATATCATTTTCATAAATGACACTAGAGTCTCAAAATGGCCACTCTATGACAAACTCTACCATGGGAAGAGACTAATAAGCAGCCAGAAGAAAAGGTTTAAGGATTCTGAAAACCACTAAAATGTGTAACATCTGACAAATTTTTGGGAATCTCTGACCTTCTTGAAAAAAATCAGCCATGTTTGTGAGACAGGACTTTCCCCTTTCAAAACCATGCTGACCATTGCTAGTAACTCTACGCTTTACCGAATGCAGGTTAATATTGTCCTGAAGATTTGCCTCCAAGAACTTTACTTCGCAGCCTGGCATGGAGCCTCCAATGCACAGTACTGCAAGAAGCTGCAGAGGGCTGTAGACTTAGCCAGCTCCATGGGCACAATGCTCCACTCTTCAAGGACATCTCCAAGAGGCGATGCCTCAAGAAGGCAGCATCCAGCATTAAAGACCCTCAGCATCCAGAACATCCCTTCTTTGTGTTACCATCACTGGGAAGGAGATATAGGAGCCTGAACACCCCTACTCAAAGCTTTGAGAATATTCATCGCCATTAGATTTCTGAACAGTTCATAAACTTTAACTAGATATTTGTCTTTTGTTCTATTTATTTCTTTTGTAACTTGTAGCAATTTTTAAAACAACAGACTTCATGACAGATGTTAGCAGTAATAAACCTGATTCCAATTCAATACCACTGATATAAGGGTCACCAGCCTACAGTTTGCTGGATTGTCCCTGCTGCCCTCCCTAAATTAAGGAACAGCATTGGCTATTTTCCAGTCTCCTGGCATCTCACCTGGAGCTAAAGAAGATATAAAAATCTCTGTTAAAGAACCAGCAATCTGCTCCTCTGCCACCCTCCCAATCATGGAATCGACACTACCAGTCCCTTGGAGAATGATCCACATTAAGAATTTTGGTCCGAAACATTGACTGCTTATTTCCCTCCATAGATGCTGGCAGACTTGCTGACTTTTACCAGCAAGCTGTGTGTGTTGGATTGACTTACACTTTACCCCTCTGGAATGTATGAGATTGAGGAGATGACCTGACATAAGTATATAAGATCACGAGGGCTAGAGACAGGGTGAAACCATATAGTTCTTTTTCTCAGAGAGGGCATGCTAAAAACAAGAGGGCGTAGGTTGAATGTTAAAGGGGAGAGATTTAAAAGGGACATCATGGACAACTTTGTCATACAATGAGTGTTACATATTAGAAATGAGTGCAAAAATGGTGGCTGCGGTGGGCACATCAGCAACATTTGAAAGGTTTCTAACATAAGAGGAGACAACTAGGCAGCTTTGGGCCAAACACAAGAAAGTGGAAAGAGCTCATCTGGCTAGAGTCAGCATAGACAAATCGGGCCGAAGGGCCTCTTTCCATTCTGTAGCACTATGACAAGAACATGCTGGTCCTGAACTCTAACCAGCTGGTGTTTAACAGACTCTCACAAGTCAGATGTGTATCTATCCCTAACCAGACGTTCCCAATCTACTTTCACCTACAGATAGAATCTTAGAGAGGATGCAGTAAAGGTTCCCCCACCCCTCAAAGTATCACACAAAAAAATAAAATTCAAACTGTGACATGTAAAAACTCCATTGTTAAATTACTGCCCTGTTAATTCGATTTACTTTCAACAAAACAGCTTCATACAAACAAAACCATTGCAGTAGTAGGCTCATGAAAATTTTATTCAAATGAGTATCTTCATTAAATGAATATGCTGGTATGTTTAATTATCAATTTTTTAAAAAATAATTTACTTGGCATTAAATTCAATCAGTTAAATGCTTTTAAATGTGTTTATGAGAATTGTTTACATAAATATTTGTTATCAATATGCACAGAACTCTGTATGTCCTTGTTGTTTAATTATAATGCATTTTTACTGCAGACAAAGCAAAAGTATGCATTATTTTAATTGCCGCTTTTTCATACTCAATTTTAGCAATAGCCCAGTCAAGCCATGAGAGAGGGAACTCAAAAGTCTACAAGGTTCACTACCAATGGTAATGTAATTTCTTGTTTTGCAAGGTATCTCACACTGCAACTTTTGAAAGGCCTTCAAAATGGTCAGATTGAGTACAGAGACTTGTCTATTTTGGTGTTCAGTCCTCATTAACAAGTAATCTGCTGAAGCTTGTTTACAAATCTGGCCTGGAGATCCAGCTGTTTAGTAAAGACAGGCACAAAATGGTGTGGTGGGACTATGTAGACAGAACATACAGCATAACAGCATAGTACAGGCCCTTTGGCCCAGGATGTTGTGGCAACCTTTTAACCTACTGTATGATAAATCTAACTCTTCCCTCCTATATAGCCCTCCATTTTTCTATTATTAATATGCCTATCTAAAAGTTTCTTAAATTTCCCTCATATATCTTCCTCTGTATCTGCCTCGACCATCACACTTAGGAGCATATTACATGCACTCACCACTGTGTAAAAAACCTACCTCTGATATGCCCATATATTTTCCTCCAATCACCTTAAATTTATGCCCTCTGGTATTAGCCATTTCCACCCTGGGGATAAAAAAGTTGCTGGCTATCCACTCGATCTATGCCTTCTATCATTTTGTATACCTTTAAAGTCACCTCTCATTTTCCTTCACTCCAAACAGAAAAGCCCTCGCCCACTCAACCTGTCCTCATAAGTCATGACCTCTAATCTGGGGCGGCATCCTAGCAAATCTCCTCTGTACTCTCTCTAAAGCTTCTATAGCCTTCCTATAATGAGGCAACCAGATATATCCTTCCTATAATGAGGCGACCAGACAGGGAGAATCAAAGTTTTCTAATACGTTATACTATTTATGTAATCCTGGAAGAACATTCCTATCCTTCTTGAACTCAAACAAAATAGCCTTTCAGCGCTTGCCCACTGAGATATAGAATCCAAATCTATGCAAAATATTACACGTTCTGGTCCCATGTGGTACGGAAAGTGCACTGTAATGGACAGGAAGGGTCTTCATCAGGTAGTTAAAACTGCCCAATGCGTAACTGGTACCAGCCTATCCATAATCAAAGTTCAAAGCCAATTTATTATCAAAGTACCTAAAGTAGATGTTACTATATACAGCACTGAGATTTATTTTCTTGTAGGCATTCACAAGGAACACAACAGGATCAATGAAAGTCCACACTCAACACACATCAAAGTTGCTGGTGAATGCAGCAGGCCAGGCAGCATCTCTAGGAAGAGGTACAGTCGACGTTTCAGGCCGAGACCCTTCGTCAGGACTAACTGAAGGAAAAGTTAGTAAGAGATTTGAAAGTGGGAGCGGGAGGGGGAGATCCATCTGGATGGACAAACAACCAATGTGCAGAAGACAACTGCAACTGTGTAAATACAAAAGAAAAGGAGAAAATAATAATGATATCCTGCTCTCTGATTTATTGAATTGAACACAAATAGTGTATCAAACTTAGGGACAAGCAAGCTGCTCACGAATCAGCATGCAGGAAGATTGAAAATCTGGCTGAGTGGTGCCATAACAACAACCTCTTACTCAATGTGAGCATGAGCATGGAGCTGATTATTGACTTCAGAAGGACGAAACAAGAGATCCATGAGCCAGTCAGTCCTTACTGGAGGATCAGGGGTTCAGAGGGTCATCAACTTTAAATTCCTCAGAGTTATCACTTCAGAAGACCTGTCCTGTCCTGGGCCCAGCATGTAAGCGCATTTATGAAGAAAGCACAGCGGTGCCTCTACTTCCTGAGGAGCTTGCAAAGGTTCGGCGTGGTATCCAAAACTTTGACAAAATTCTATAGATGTGTGCTGGAGAGTATATTAACTGACTGCATCATGGCCTGGTATGGAAATACCAAAGCCCTTGAATGGAAAATCCTACAAAAAGTAGTGGATACATCCTGGTCCATCACAGGTAAAGCCCTCCCCACCGTTGAACACATCTACATGAAGTATTGATGCAAGAGAGCAGAATTTTTCATCAGGAACCCCAACCACCCAGGTCATGCTTTCTTCTCACTGCTGCCATCAGGAAGAAGGCGCAGGAGCCTCAGGACTCACACCACCAGGTTCAGGAACAACTAATACCCCTCAACCATCAGGCTCTTGATTACTTCTCCCAACTTCACTTGCCCCATCATTGAAATGTTCCCATAACCTATGGACTCACTTTCTAGGACCCTTCACGTTCTCAATATTTATTGCTTATTCGTTTATTATTATTATTTCTTTCTTTTTGTATTTTCACAGTTTGTTGTCTTTTGCACATTGGTTGAACGTCCAAGTTAGTGCATCTTTCATTAATTCGGTTATGTTTATTATTCTATTACAGACTTATTGAGTATGCCTGCAAAAAGTGATTCTCTCCAGGTTCTAAATGGTGATATATATGTACTTGGTTAATAAATTTACTTTGAACTTTGAAGACAAACATCATATGGAATAAAATGCAATCAAATATACCAAATTCTATAAATGTAATCAACATTGACTGGCATTAAGTAATCCTATAGTAGGCCAAATTAAAAAAATAGGTTTTTAGAAGTGTTTTGAGAGATCCTACAGTACTAGCCTGGCATATCCAGAGTATTCCATGTTTTTGGTGCAGAAGAGCAGAAGCTCGCATCACTAGTTCTTATAAGCTTGGCTCTAGGAATGCTAAGCAAACCAGAACTCACAGATCTAAGATTACAACTGTGGATGTACGGGAATAGACTCTGCTAAATATTTGGAGAAGCTAGATTATACAATGAATTACATACAATTAAGAGTAATTATTAAGGAATTGATCCTAAAGGACACAAGTAGCTAATGGAATGATGCCAAAACTGGTGAAATGTGCTAGACTTTCTTTTTTTTTGGTTAAGATTCTTGCTGCTGCATTTCGAACAAGCTGCAGACAATTTATATCTTTCTTAAGCAGCGCTGAAAAGCGTGCATGACAGCAACCTAAGTGGCTAAAAACAACAATATGTATCCATTTTTTTAAATCTTGAGATATAAGAAATCAAACACTTAGAATTTTCCTTAAATGAAAGAATGCAGTCTTAATAATATGATTAATATATGATTTGAAATTTAGCTCAGAGTTAATAATAATGCCAAAATTCTTTACTTCTGGTTTGATTTGTAAGGCCAGATCATGAAGTTTATTTCTAGGATTCACACTTTTTTATTGTTATCAATGACCAAAACTTGAGTTTTTTCCTTAAGGAAATTCAAACTCATCCATTCTGTAATGCTAGTAGTTCACCGGACCAAAGGGATGCATAAAAGCATGCAGACGTGGTCAAGTTATTCAACTTTAAGGTAGGGAAGAAATGTGATCCAAGTGACTTTGATCATGGAATGATTGTTGGTGTCAGAAAGGGTGGTTTGAATATCTCAGAAACCACTGATCTCCTGGGATTTTCATGCACAACAGTCTCTGCAGCTTACAGAAAATGGTGTGAAAAACTAAAAGACATCCAGTGAGTGGCAGTTCTGTGGGCAAAAATGCCTTGTTAATGAGAGAGGTCAGAGGAGGATGGCCAGACTGGTTCAAACTGGCAGGAAGGTGACAGTAACTCAGATAACCACAGGTTAGACCAATGGTGTGCAGAAGAGCATCTCTAAACACACAAAATGTTGACACTTAAAGTTGTTGGGCTACAGCAGCAGAAGACCACACCGGGTTCCACACCTGTACCAAATAAAGTGGCCACTGACTAATCTTATGTATTTATATTTGCTGTGCTTTTTATTGGGCTCTTCATGCTTACTGGGTTATTTTTATGCTGCTTCAAATCTGGAGTAACAAACATTTCATTCTCCTTTACACTGAAGAATGGCACTAAACAATCTTGAATCTTGAATGAGTGTGCATTAATGAATTATTCCATCTTGTGAATGGAATTTTACACAAATACATTAACCACTAGTCTCTATGCAAAAGCAGATAATATTTCAATCATATCGTATCCAGATTTATTACCGAACTTTGGAATACCAGAGAAAGTTGGCTAATTTCTAGTTCACGTCATCATTTCACCATGGACACAAACTAGCTGTCAAACGTTATTCTGCTTTTCTTCGAAAAAGGGTCATGGTTATTATCACTGCACTCGATATCTCTGCCTTTCATGGAAATAAAAGACAGAGTGATAAAGCTAAAATAATATTGAACATATCAAAAATTCTACTAATTAAATAGAGCGACAATTTAAAGAAAACTTGTCACATCAGGAAATAATGCTGTCACAAATACCCCTTACAACTAAAACATAAAAGAAGATGGAGTACTATTTGAATTGCTTCAACGTGCATACTTCACATATGGTACTGTATGCAAACACAATAAATCCCATTACCAAAAGCTCTGCTCTACCCATTCCTGTGACATCTCCACTTACCTCCACCCATTTAATGTTTGACAAGAAAAGACCATGTTTAGAGCAAGCTTGACAAAGGTCATTCCATAACAATCACAAGAATGAAAACACCAAGGTTCGAAAGGGTCAACTACAATTGCCATCCACAAAGCAATGATCGCTGTCAATGCAAGTGTTGTTAAAAAAAAAACACAGTTCAGCTGCAGCTTAGCATTTGAGTAGTCTGTAATTCCAATTTTTATCCAGGTTTATTTTATAATAAATCACTTTTTTTCAAAATATCTTTAGAAGCTATGAACATAATCAGTTACTTCTAAGGATGTCTTTAGACATTATAATTATACATTATAATACAATGAGTAGACTAGTCATCCATAATTTTATTTACGAAGATGTAATGCCTGGAAACAATTGCACTATAAAGTTGCAAATTAATGAAGCATACAAAGCATTAAATTGCTCAAAACCTGCACAGAGTGGAAAAGTACCAATACCAAGCATTGCGAACACATTTAGGAACACAAAGCAAAAGAGATTCAAGATTCAAGATCGTTTAATGTCATTTCCAGTACAAAGTATTAAAGAGAATGAAACAATTATTACTCCAGATCTGATGCAAAAGAACA
This sequence comes from Mobula birostris, assembly GCF_030028105.1. Taxonomy (NCBI): domain Eukaryota; kingdom Metazoa; phylum Chordata; class Chondrichthyes; order Myliobatiformes; family Myliobatidae; genus Mobula; species Mobula birostris. The sequence continues at coordinate 53,570,985 of NC_092387.1, read as the reverse complement.
TAATAAGATTAAAAAAAGCACAATAATAATAAAAATGCAATAAATATAAATACATAAGATAGCTTAAATACATACGTAGATTGATTGTATGTCCATAAAGTGACACTAGGTACAGGAGTGTCTGTACATAAGGTGATTCTGACAGGAAATGATAAAGTAGTGGTGCTGGAGGTGTGTTAGGGTGAATTAGTGGGTGGCGGTATTAATTAGCCATACTGTTGGGGGAATGTAACTGTCTTTATAAGACCATACGGCATAGGAGTAGAATTAGGCCATTTGGCCCATCGGGTCTGCTCCACCATTTAATCATGGCTGATCCTTTTTTGTTCCTCCTCAGCCCCACTACCTAGCTTTCTCCCCATAGGGTTTGATGCCATGTCCAATCAAGAACCTATCAATCACTGCCTTAAACACACCCAACAACCGAGCCTCCACAGCTACCTGTGGTAATAAATTCCACAAATTCACCACCCTCTGACTAAAGAAATATCTCTGCATCTCTGTTTTTAATGGACGCCTCTCTATCCTGAGGCTGTGCCCTCTTGTCCTAGACGCCCCCACCACGGGAAACATCCTTTCCACATCTACTATGTCTAGGCCTTTCAACATTTGAAAGGTTTCAATGAAATCCTCCCTCATCTTTCTAAATTCCAGTGAGTACAGACCTGGAGCTACCAAATGTTCCTCATATGACAACCCTTTCATTCCTGGAATCATCTTTGTGAACCTCCACTGGACCCTCTCCAATGCCAGCACATCTTTTCTTAGATGAGGAGCCCAGAACTGTTCACAATACTCAAGGCGAGGCCTCACCAGTGCCTTATAAAGCTTCAGCATCACACCCCGCCCCTTGTATTCTAGACTTCTTGAGATGAATGCCAACATTGCATTTGCCTTCCTCACCACCGATTCTACCTGCGAGTTAACATTTAGGGTGTTCTGCACAAGGACTCCCAAATCCCCTTACATCTCAGATTTTTGGATTTTCTCCCCATTTAGAAAATAGTCTGCACTTTTGTTTCTTCTACCAAAGTGCATGACCATCCATTTTCCAACATTGTATTTCATTTACCACGTTCTCGCCCATTCTCCAAACCTAAGTCCTTCTGCAGCCCACTATTTCTTCAATGCTACCTGTCCCTCCACCAATTTTCATTTCATCTGCAAAACTAGCAACAAAGCCATCTATTCCATCATCTAAATCATTGATATACGGCATAAAAAGCAGTGGTCCCAACATCGACCCCTGTGGAACGCTACTAGTCACTGACAGCCAACCAGAAAAGGATCCTTTTATTCCCACTTGCTACCTCCTACCAATCAGCCAATGCTCTAACCATGTTAGTAACTTTCCTGTAATACCATGGGCTCTTAACTTGGTAAGCAGCCTTATGGTTGGCACCTTGTCAAAGGCCTTCTGAAAATCCAAATATGTAACATCCACTACATCCCCTTTATCCATCCTACTTGTAATGTCTTCAAAGAATTCCAAAAAGTTCATCAGGCAAAATTTTCATATAACCATATAACAATTACAGCACGGAAACAGGCCATCTCAGCCCTTCTAGTCCATGCCGAATGCTTACTCTCACCTGGTCCCACCCACCTGCACTCAAGTCTATAACCCTCCATTCCTTTTCTGTCCATATAGCTATCCAATTTTACTTTAAATGACAATATCGAGCCTGCCTCTACCACTTCTACTGGAAGCTCGTTCCACACAGCTACCACTTTCTGAGTAAGGAAGTTCCCCCGCATGTTACCCCTAAACTTTTGCCCCCTAACTCTCAACTTATGTCCTCTTGTTTGAATCTCCCCTACTCTCAATGGAAAAAGCATATTTTTAAGGAAACTATGCTGACTTTGTACTATCTTGTCCAAGTATTCCATAACCTCATCTTTAAAAAATCATTCCAATGTCTTCCCAACCACTGAGGTCAAACTAACAGGTCTATAATTTCCTTTCTGCCGCTCTCCTCCTTTCTTAAAGAGTGGAGTGACATTTGGAATATTCCAGTCCACTGGAACCATGCCAGACTCCAACAATTTTTGGAAGTTCATTACTAATGCCTCCGCAATCCCTACCACTACCTCTTTCAGAACCCTAGTGTGCAGTTCATTTGGTTTGGGTGGCTTATGTACCCATAGGTCTTTCAGCTTTTTGAGCACCTTCTCCCTTGTAATAGTAACTGCACTCAATTCTCTTCCCTCGCACTCTTCAACATCTGTGTCTTCCACAGTGAAGATTGATGCAAGATACTCATTTGGTTCATCTGCTATCTCCTTGTTCCCCATTCCTATTTCTCCGGCCTCATTTTCTAACGGCCCTATATACACTCTCATCTCCCCTTCATTTTTTTTACATAATTGAAAAAGCTTTTACTATCTACCTTGTTATTATTTGCTATCTGCTTTCACATTTCATCTTCTCCCTCCTAATGATTCTTCTAGTTGCTCTCTGTAGGTTTTTAAAAGCATCCCAATCTTCTGTATTACCATTAATTTTCGCTTTGTTGTATGCCTTCTCTTTTGCTACTACATTAGCTTTGACTTCCCTTGTCAGCTGTGGCTGTACTATTTTGCCACTTGAGTACTTCTTTGTTTTTGGAATACATCTAACCTGCACCTTCCTCATTTTTCCCACAAACTCTCGCCATTGTTGCTCTGCTGTCATCCCTGCCAGCAGCTCCTTCCAAATTACTTTGGCCAACTCCTCTCTCATACCACTGTAATTCCCTTTACTCCACTGAAATACTGCTATGTCAGACTTTACTTTCTGCCCATCAGATTTCAAAGTGAACGCAGTCATAATGTGATCATTGTGTCCTAAGGGTTCATTTACCTTAAGCTCCCTAATCACCTCTGGTTCATTACATAACACACAATCCAGTATGGATGATCCTTTAGTAAGCTCAATGACAAGCTGCTCTGAAAAGCCATCTCATAGGCATTCAACAAACTCACTCTCTTAAAATCTATTACCAACCTGATTTTTGCAATTGACCGGTGTGTTGAAATCTCACATGAGTATTATAACTTTGCCCTTTTGATACATCTTTTCTATTTCTTGTCAAAATCTATGGACCACATCCCAGCTACTGTTGGGAGGCTTGTATATAAGTGTCATCAGGGACCTTTTACCCTTGCATTTTCTTAACTCAACCCACAAGGACTCAACATCTTCCAATCTTATGTCATATTTTTTAATGATGTGATGCCATTCTTTACCGGCAAAGCCACACCACTCCCTCTGCCTACTTTCCTATCCCTCTGATACAATGTGTAACCTTGGACATTTAGCTCCAAACTACAACCATCCTTCAATCACGATTCAGTGATGGCCATAACATCATACCTGACAATCTCTAATACTGCATGCACTGAGATATAACACTATAAGTACTGTATTTGCTACCCTTTTTGATTCTGCATCCCTAATCCCTTCTGTCCTATCATCTGCCTGCCTTTCCTGACAGTTTGACTGTACGCTATCTTTGCTTTTTTACCATCTGTCCTGTCCTGAGTCCCTTCACTCATAGTCATAGTCATACTTTATTGATCCTGGGGGAAATTGGTTTTCGTTACAGTTGCACCATAAATAATAAATAGTAATAGAAATAGTAATAGTAATATTACTATTAGTAAATAGTAAATGGTAATAGTCATAGAAATAATAAATAGTAATAGAAAAATAGTAATATGTAAATTATGCCAGTAAATTATGAAATATCCAGGACCAGCCTATCGGCTCAGGGTGTCTGACCCTCCAAGGGAGGAGTTGTAAAGTTTGATGGCCACAGGCAGGAATGACTTCCTATGACACTCTGTGCTGCATCTCGGAGGAATGAGTCTCTGGCTGAATGTACTCCTGTGCCCAACCAGTACATTATGTAGTGGATGGGAGACATTGTCCAAGATGGCATGCAACTTGGACAACATCCTCTTTTCAGACACCACCATGAGACAGTCCAGTTCCATCCCCACATCACTGGCCTTACGAATGAGTTTGCTGATTCTGTTGGTGTCCACTACCCTCAGCCTGTTGCCCCAGCACACAACAGCAAACATGATACCACTAGCCACCACAGACTCGTAGAACATCCTCAGCATCGTCCGGCAGAGACGGCTCTGACCCTTCTTGTAGACAGCCTCAGTGTTCTTTGACCAGTCCAGTTTATTGTCAATTCGTATCCCCAGGTATTTGTAATCCTCCACCATGTCCACAGTGATCCCCTGGATGGAAACAGGGGTCACCGGTACCTTAGCTCTTCTCAGGTCTACCACCAGCTCCTTAGTCTTTTTCACATTAAGCTGCAGATAATTCTGCTCACACCATGTGACAAAGTTTCCTACCATAGCCCTGTACTCAGCCTCATCTCCCTTGCTGATGCATCCTCCTGTTCCCAACCACCTGCCAAGTTAGTTTAAACTCTCCCCAACAGCTCGAAAAAACCTGTTCACGAGAATATTGGTCCCCCTCAATGGTCCCGGCTTGGATGCCATGTAACCTCCTCTCTGAGGGGAGTGGGACAAACATTCCATGAGCAGGATGGGTGGGATCCTTCATGATATCGCTGGCCTTTTTCTGAATACATGGCCTTGATGGTGGGTAGGCTAGTGCCAGTGACGCACGGGGCAGTTTTGACTACCCATTGTAGAGGGTTGTCTTATGCCTGAAAAAATGCGCTGGGTGCGCACCGAACAGTCTTTGGTGTGTGAGGAAAGGAACCTGACAGACATCAGGAATATCAGTCAAAAATATTTTACAGGACAATACTGGCTACATCTGCATTTTGCTCTGCTGAGTCTTTGTGTGAGCATGTTTTGGTAACAGGCTGAATCACCATGTTGAGTGGTTCAATGTAAACAAAAGTGGCTAATTTCTTAGCACAGGACAACAAGCCTCGTTTATTAGCAGATATACAAGTACATATGCACAGGAGCACTGAAAAAAATCACTTGCAGTGGGTTTTATATTCAGATTGAAAATATAATTTTACAAGAAATACAGTAGATTGTAACAACCTCACTTTATGTAACAATGACTTTAACATAAATATAGGGGCCAAATCATAGGGTATATTTATAACTGAGGTTGATAGGTTCTTGTTCAGTAATGGCATCAAAGGTTATGGGAAGAAGGCAGGAGAATGGTGCTGAGAGGGATAAAAAAAAATCAGTCATGCTGGAATGGTGGAGCAGACTGAATGGGCTGAATGGCACAATTGTGCTCCCATGGCTTATTATCAAATTCATTAATATGGCCAGCACAGTTGCACTACTGCAGCATAACCCCAGTGACATGGGTTCAATCCCGACCTCTGGCACAGAGTAGAGTTTGCACGTCCTCTCTCTGTTGTTGTATGCATTTCCTCCAACTTCCTCCCATGTCCAAAATAAATGCACAACTTGGTTGGTTGTATTATGCTGTGACAGTATAGGGTTTGCTAACTGCAAAGTTCGAAACTCAAAGATCTTGTGCCCTATCCGATACAGATACTGCAGGCACAGGTACCCTCACTAAAGGGAGGTTGTACTGTAACCACCTATTCTTCAAACCCTAGTTCACTTCCCCGTTTATCATCCACAGCAAGTTTAGCTGCCAGTCCCTGCTATCTAAGCAGTGGGTCCCCCTACACCCACCTGGGAGTAGATACATCCAGTTAACACAGTTCATTTATTTTGAGTGATACATGTTTACATTGAAATAAACTTCTTAAAACACATTTAAATCTCAGAGATTTTTGTCTGATGAAAGATTTCCAAATTACAAACGATTTCTAAAACGTAAAGGATTTGCAAAACACAAGAATTCCTTCAAGCCAAAAAAGAGACACACCAAGTTGCAGACAAACAAGTCATCCATTGCAGAGATCAAATATAAAGGAATGGATTCCAGTTCATCCCATTTTTCTGTCATTCCTCTTGCTGTTCCTTGACCATTCCTAACAGGTATAATTGCTTTTTCATATTTATACTGTTTTTCTGCTACTTATGTTTCTCCACACACGTAATATTCATTCAGATACTATTTCACATACGCAGATGGTCTAAAATTTTCTGGCAACAGAATTCCCAGATACCCACAGTTAATACTGTGAATGCTGACTCATCCAACTATTAATAGATCAGCTATCGGCCAGTAGTCTGTTCTATATAGTCGGTGCTGTTTGCTTTCGAAGCTGTCCTTTTAGCGTCAGACTGTTATTGATTATTGCAACTGGATCTTCAAATTTTCTCACTTGCAGACACAAGTCAGCTCTGATTGGCAAAAGCATCTCCTCCACAATTACCATCAGCACAGATGCACCACAAGGCTGTGTGCTAAGTCCCCTGCTCTATTCACTTTATAATTATTGCTGTTAGGCTGAGTACAGCTCCAATGCCATATTTAAGTTTGCTGACAACACAACCGTCATTGGCTGAAGCAAAGGTGGTGAGGAATCAGCATACAGGAGGGAGATCAACTATCTGGCTGAGTGGGGCCAAAACAACCTCTCACTGATTGCCAGCAAGACCAAAGAGCTGATTAGTGACTTCAGGAGGAGGAAACCAGAGGTCCATGAGTCAGTCATCGTTGGGGAATCAGAGATGGAGAGGGATAGTAACTTTAAATTTCTCAGTGTTAATTATTTCAGAGCATCTGTCCTGCGTCCAGCACGTAAGTGCCATTAGATTAGATTAGATTCAACTTTATTGTCATTGTACTGAGTACAGACACAAAGCCAATGAAATGCAGTTAGCATCTAACCAGAAATGCAAAGAATAGTGTTATTTACAAAATAACTGTGAATAAAAAGTAAGTGCTACAGCACACAAATATAAGAGTACTGAGACAGTACAATATGGGTGCAATACTGCTTAGTGCTGTGATGTGAGGTTCAGCAGGGTCACAGCCTCAGGGAAGAAGCTCTTCCTGTGCCTGCTGGTGTGGGAGCAGAGGCTCCTGTAGCACCTACCGGATGGGAGGAGAGTAAAAAGTCCATGGTTAGGGTGAGATGCATCCTTGATAATGCTTTTCGCCCTACCCAGGCAATGTTTATGGTAGATGTTCTCAATGGTGGACAATTGGGTGCCAATAATCCGCTGGGCAGTTTTCACCACACGCTGGAGTGCTTTACAGTCTGATACGGGACAATTGCCATACCACACTGAGATGCAGTTGGTGAGTATGCTCTCAATGGTACAGCAGTAAAAGTCCGTCAGTATCCTGGGACAGAGGTGAGCTTTCTTGATGCTCCGCAGGAAATAAAGGCGCTGTTGTACCTTTTTGATCAGGATGGAGGAATTCAGGAACCAGGTGAAATCCTCGGAAATGTGGACACCAAGGAATTTGAAGCTTGATACATGCTCCACTAGAGCTCCATTGATGTAGATGGAGATGTGAGTGTGGCTCCTAGCATGCCTGAAATCCACAATGATCTCCTTGGTTTTCTGGGTGTTAAGGGCCAAATTGTTGTCGGCACACCATGCGGCCAGGTGCTGAACCTCGTCCCTGTAGGCCGTCTCATTATCCCCTCTGATCAGACTAACCACCGTGGTGTCGTCTGCTAACTTGATTATGGAGTTAGAACCATGTACAGGAACACAGTCATAGGCTCAGCACACAGCCTTGAGGCACGCCAGTGTTCAGGGTGACAGTGGAGGAGCAGAGGTTGTCTAACAACTGATTGGGGTCTGTAAGTCAGAAAGTCCAAGGTCCAATTGCAGAGGGATGAGCTGATACCAAGCTGGCGAAGTTTGGCGATCAGCTTGGAGGGGATCACAGTATTGAATGCCAAACTAAGGTCAATGAACAGCATTCTGACACAAGAGTTGGGGCTGTCCAAGTTGGCCAGGGCAGAGTGAAGTGTCGTGGAGATGGCGTCCTCTGTTGACCTGTTGGTGCCCAACATCACCTCTACTTCCTTAGGAGTTTGCGAAGACTCAATACAGCACCTAAAGCTTTGACAAACTTATAAAGATGTGCAATGAAAATATATTGACTGCTTGTATCATGGCCTGGTATGGAAACACTTATCCACTTGAACGGAAAATCCTGCAAAAAGTCTTGGATACAGCCTGGTCCATCACAGATAAATCGCTCCCCACTATTGAGCACATCTACATGGAGCACTGTTGCAAGTAAGCAGAGACCTCCACCATCCAGGCCATGCTCTCCTCTCACTGCTGCATCAGAAAGGAGGTACAGGGTCCTTAGGATCCACATCCACCAGGTTCAGGAGCAGTTATTACCCCTCAACCATCAGGTTCTTGAACATGAGGGGGTATCTTCACTCACCCTATAACTGAACAGTTCTCACAACCTCTGGACTCACTTTCAAGGACTCTTCATCTCGCGTTCATAGTATTTATTGTTCATTTATTATTATTATGTTTTCTCTTTGTATTTGTACAGTTTGTTGCCTTCTCCATATTGTTTGTTTGACCACCCTGTTGGTACAATTTTTCATTGATTCTATTGTAGTTCTTGTATTTACTGTGAGTGCCCACAAGAGTATGAATCTTAGGGTTGTATATGGTGACATACATGTACTTTGATAACAGATTTACTTTGAACTTGAACTTTCATTTACATTAAGAACTGAAGACTGGCTCCCCTTTACAACGAGAAGCCAAACAAAGAATACTTGCTGGAAGTTTAACTTACTCAAAAATAAAACAACTCTTTGATCTCTAGAAGTGTCAGCTGCTTTGTCAGAAAGCTAACCTTCACAAAAAAGCCAACCACCAGCCCCCGGCCCTGGACAGTGAATAACCATCGCAATTTAGTGACAGAATTTTGTGGGCATTGATAGGAATATAAGAAAATAAAATGAGTTATGGTAGGACTAGTGTAAAAAATAGTTGCCATCGACCTATTAGGCCAAAAGGCCCTTTTAAATCCTGTCTGACTCTGACTTGAACTACTGTATGAAGGCAATTACAAATTTCCAAACTTCACACTTCAAATTTTAAAATTATATATTGAAATTAATATTCTGTAGATTTTACTACTCTGCCAGACTACTATTCATAAAAGGCGTATTTTATAATATATTTCAGAATCAGATTAGAATTGTATTTTCTCGTTTCCTTTAATCAATTTATTGCTGAGTCATAGAGTTGAAGCTGTGTAGAACAGAAGCAGGCCCTTCAGCCCAAATAGTCAATGCTGACCAAGATTCCCATCTAAGTTAATCTGATTTCCCATGTTTGGCTCACATCCTCACATCTTTCTTATCCATGTACCTGCCCAGGTACCTTTTAAATGTTGGTAAGGCACCTACCTCAACCACTTCCTCCGGCAGCTCATTCCATTTCCAGGTCATCTTCTGGGTGAAAGAGTTGCCACTGGGGTTCCACTTAAATCTCTCCCCCTCCCCCCTCATCATTAACCTATGCCCTCTAGTCCTTTATTCCCCAATCTTGGGGAAAAAGACTTTGCACATTGACACTATCTATGCTCTACATCATTTAATCCACATTTATAAGCTCACCCCTCATTCTCCAATGCCCCAATGAAAATAGCCCCAACCAGATCAACCTCTCTCCGTAGCTCAACCCCTCAAATCCTGGCACATACTCACAAAGCTCTTCTGTACTCTTTACAGCTTAATGACATCTTTCCGATAGCACGGTAATCAAAACTGAACAGAATATTACACACGTGGCCTCACCAATGTCTTGGACAAATGCAACATAGCATTCTAACTTCTATGCTCACTGTCCTAACTGGTGAACGCCAAGGTCAGGCAGCACTTATGCAGAGGAATTAAACTTCAACGCTCTGAGCCAAGAACCTCCTTTCGTACTGGCGAGGAAGGAGGAAGAAGCCGGATCGAGCAGGAGGAGCACAAGCTAGAAGATGACAGGTGAAGCTGGTTGAGGTGGAATGTAGGTGGGTGGATGGGGGGGGCGCTAAATGAGAGGCTGAGAGGTGAAAGATGCAAAGAGCAAAGGGCTGAAAAAGAAGGAGTCGGATTAGGAGAGGACAGTGGACCGTGGGATAAAGGGAAGGCGGAGGGGCAGTAAAAAGAGGGGCACTAAAAGGCAGGTAAAAAGAAGAGGTAAAATGGGTGTCAGAATGGGAAATGGAAGAAGAGGGAACGGGGAGGAGAAAAAATTACCGCAAGTTAGAGAAATTGATATTCATGCCATCAGTTTGGAGGCTAGATGGAACATCAGGTATTGCATTCTTGTTATCTTTGAGTTTGTTAATTCCATACTTGTCTTTTGGCAATGTTAAAATGAAAAGATTCAAGTTACTTTAATCATGAAGCAAAAATCTGCAAATGATAGGTCTGAAATTTTTTAAAAAAGGAAGTATTTTTTCATTAGGAGTTTGAAGAGATTTAGTATGTCAATAAATACACTCAAAAACTTCTATAGATGTACTGTGGAGAGCATTCTGACAGGCTGTATCACTGTCTGGTATGGAGGGGGCTACTGCAAAGGACTGGAAGAAGCTGCAGAGGATTGCAAATTTAGTTGGCTCCATCTTGGGTACTAGCCTACATAGTACCCAGGACATCTTCAGGGAGCAGTGTCTCAGAAAGGCAGCGTCCATTATTAAGGACCTCCAGCATCCAGGACATGCCCTTTTCTCACTGCTACCATCAGGGAGGAGGTACAGAAGCCTGAAGGCACACACTCATCGATTCAGGAACAGCTTCTTCCCCTCTGCCATTCGATTCCTAAATGGACATTGAACCCAGGAACACTATCTCACTTAATATATATTATTCCTGTTCTTTTACATGATTTTAATCTATTCAATATATGTATACTGTAATTGATTTACTTAATTATGATTATTATTTTATTATTTTTTTCTTTTTCTATAGTATGTATTGTATTGAACTGCTGCTGCTGCTAAGTTAACAAATTTCATGACACATGCCGGTGATAACAAACCTGATTCTGATTCAGATTCTGAAATATTCAACTGGCAAGGAACACCTGTAGAGATAAAAACAGTTAATCTTTCAGGTTAAAGACGCCTTCGTCTGAATTCTAATTATTTTACTGAGTTAATGAAAGTTAACTGCAAAATCAATAAACTGACAGAATTTGTTCTTGGTAGGATCGTCATATTGTAAACATAAGATTCAAGATTGTTTTATGTCATTTCCAGTACCCAAGTGTAAAGGAGAACAAAATAATTGTTACTCTGGATCTGATGCAGCATAAAGAAACATCATAAGATAAAATACACAATAATATAAAAACTCATTAAATATAAATTCATAAGATAGCTTATATACATAGATCACAGATTGATAAAACCTTCTTTAATATTTTAATATGAAACTTCAGCAAATCTTATTATTTTCAGCATTGCCCGTTCTCATACTCTATCCTTTAAACTTGATTGCCAAATCATATCTCACATGGTTTGTACTTCAGGGTCCCGTGTACCTGGTAGGAATGACTTGTGATCAGAAGAAGCAACTGAAACAACAAGACAACTCACTTTGTCTTTGCTGCCAACTATTTTAGCTTATTTGCCATGAGTACATAGTATAATTAATATCACGCTGGAGTCTGCATTGTCATTTTTCAAATCATTTCCCTGGAAATGTTCTACACCTCTTAATGGCTCTGCTAATGCTGTAGCTGTCATGTCCTGGACAGCTGCACTTTCACAAGACAAACTCAGCTGTGCTGCAAGCCTCTCTGTAGACTTTTTAGCTCAAAGGCTCTGAGACCACGAGTGCCAATTGGTAATGGCGATATAGAAACACAGATCTTTGATCAATTCTTTATCTCACGGTTGTGACTGTTGCTCAAGTGTCACCTTCCACTTTCTCTCCCTTGCCATTTTCCCTGTGTGATAGATGATAGATCAGCCACTGGGCAAGAATGATATGACTAATTAAGGCAGGGATACACAACCCAGATGTGTAAAAAGCAGAAGGCTGGATGGTAGCCAGGTTGTCTGTTACTAGCACTGTACCCTATGAAAGGCAAGTTTAATTCTACATACCTCAGTTGGCTGAAACCGTGAATCTTTCAGGGAAAGATGTGGCCCCTGCACATCCCTAGGCTGTGTTAGTTGTTAGCACACATTTACTGTATGTTTCAATGTACATGTGAGAAATAAATCTGAATTTAAAACAAACTTTTCTTCATGCTATACGTGGCAGAGTCGGAGGATAGGCAGAGTCAGTATAACAGCATGCTTCCGTACAGAATCTAGCCCAGAAAAGTGACAAGGACAGGATGCTGCTAAACATGCACAATTCTGCGAACAAAAATACACTCAAAATTCTTTTCTGCATGATTTGATTCCATTTAAAAGACAATAAGCAGCAACTTATATTGTGAACAACATGTCATTTCAGGTTTGCTGTTGCTCAACATCAAGAAAAATCAATGCTTGCTCTACAGGGGAAAAAAGCCCATAGAATTGAGCTCTGTTTCAGATCTGTTTGAACTCATTTTCTCTCTCTACAGTTGCCCCTTCATACACCCCCTCAGGCATCCCATCGCAGCAGGCGTGACAGCTTGACACATTGACAGCTTGCCATGAATGACAACTGATTTGTACAAATTTCAAGCCTTATAAATCTACCTGTCACAACAACAGCATAAAAGAGCTTGGACGCAGCAGGTAACTCAGCAAAAGCTTCCCTTGACAGCACATGCTGAAAGAGAATTGGTTGCCTCCTGCCAAATTCCAACCACCATTCCCATGCAACTTTTGAATAAGATTCAGAGCCCATTTTCATGCCAACAGGCTATCAACCGTTTTATTTAAAGATTAAAAAGAATGAATTGAAAAATACCCACACCATTTTGCTTTATACCAATAAGACAACAGTACAGACTGCTCTTGTAGGATTACCATACCAATCTCCTCAGCAGAGCAGAGATTAAGTAAATGAGGAATTATTCTTTTAAAAAAGACAAACATAACCCCAGAATGCACTTGTTCTTGTCATCCCAAACCATACTGCTATTCATTCAGTGGCAACTTCAAACTGATATTCCAAATCACATTGGAGGGCCAGTCACATGAAATGTTTCCACTCAGTGGCCATTCTTTTTTGGTGCATCTGTAAACCTGTATGTTAATGCAAATATCTAATAAGCCAATCATGTGGCAGCAACTCAATGCATTAAAGCATGCAGACCATGGTCATGAGGTTCAGTTGTTTTTCAGACTAAACATCAGAATGGGGAAGAACTTTAATCTTAGTGACTTTGACCATCGAATGTTTGTTGGTGCCAGACAGGGTGGTTTGAGTATAGCAGAAACTGTCGATCTCCTGGGATTTTCATGCATAACAGTCTTTAAAGTATACAGAGACTGGTACGAAAAACAAAACAAAATCAGTGGGTCGCAGTTCTGTGGCCAAAAAGGCCTTGCAAATGAGAGAGGTCAGAGAGGAGAATGGCCAGACTGAGCGGAAGGTGACAGTAACTCAAATAACCACGTGTTAAAACAGCGGTGTGCAGAACAGCATCGCAGAACACACAACTTGTCGGACCTTGAAGTGGATGGGTTACAGCAGCAGAAGACCACAGACATACACTCAGTGGCCACTTTATTAGGTACAGGAGGTACCTAATTAAATGGTGACTGAGTGTTTGTGACAGGAGAGCAGCAATGGACAGTTTGTTCTAAAGTTTGTTCTTGGGTCTAAACATTAATATAAAGCAAGAGAGGTCCTTTAATTCCTGGGAGAGGAAGAAGAGTTCCTTTTAAAGTTTTGTACTGGTCATTATTGTGACAGCTTATGTGATTCATGGTTCAGTTACACTGCCTCTTTGACAATTGACACTTATAATTTAACAATGTTATGGGCATCAATATTTTATGTATCACAGGCAAAGACTGAAGTGTGGGCAAGATGATGATCTCTTCAAAGATAATTGAGGAGAAAAAGAGAAAGAATATATGGTGCTCATTGTCTAAAATTCCACATCTAAAGCAGAATTGGGTTTATTATCACTGTTTTATATGATGTGAAATTTGTTTTGTGACAGCAGTAGAGTGCAAAGGCACAAAAATCCATAAATTACAAGTAAGTACAAATCAAAAATGAGTAAGGAGGGAGTGGAGCCATGGACCATTCAGAAATCTGATGACAGAGGGGAAGCTGCTGCTTCCGAATCATTGAGTGTGGGTCTTCAGTCTCCCGGGCCTCCTCCCTAATGGTAGTAACAAGAAGACAGCATGACCATGGAGTGAGGCATCTTAGTGATGGAGGCTCCAAGTAAAATAACTGTCTGGCTCAACGGCTGCAAGGCTGGGCCAGTGACTGGAGAGTGGAGGCCCAACACCTGAGAGTTAGAGGGTCTGCGTCCAAGGTTTGGAGGCCTAGATGGGGCCTGCCTGGGTCTGAATGGCTAGAGGGGACCTGCCTGGGTTTGGAGGTTTGACTGTGTGTGAGTGGGTTGGTGGGAGGGTGGGAAAGGGACTTGTTTTGTTGTTGTTGCTTGTGTTTTAAAAAAATTATTTATTGAGATACAGCGCAGAATAGGCCCTTGGAACCACGCTGCCAAGCAATCCCCCAATTTAATCCTAGCCTAATTACAGAACAATTTACAATGACCAATTAACTCACCAACCGATACATCTTTGGACAGTGGGAGGAAACCAGAGCACCCAGAGAAAACCTACGTGGTCACGGGGCAACGTATAAGCTCCTTACAAGCAGCAACAGTTCTGTTCTGCAGAACATTATGGGCATGCTATGCTAGCAGCGGAATGTGATGCAACACTTTTACGTCCTTGGTGTGCTGGCTGTTAACGCAAACAACACATTTCAATGTTTCCATGTGCATGTGATAAATAAATCTGAATCTGTCAATAAGTTTTGAATAAACTCTAATCTCTTAAATACAGTCACTTTCTCTCCCATGCTGCCTTCTATTTTTGTTTTCAGAAAAATTCTAACGGAGCTTTTTTATTTAAGGGTGCTTTACATGGTACGGTTCTAATTCAGCTAAAGGAGCACTCTATACAGATTTACCTGTCACAGGACCTCTAATAGCTTCCTCATGTTAGATGATTGATGGAACTTAACTATGTTGATTCCAACACCAAAGACCATTTATATGTCTTAAAGTCTAATAAACATGCATATTCAATTCAGAAACAGAAAAGCTTGTAATCATCATAATTACAAGATTACTTGGCCTATTATTTGCATACAGCATTTTCTTTTCAATTTTGTTTTGTGTTCCAAACATGCAATTCTTTGGGCTTCTCTCTGAAACAGTAAATACTATTCACTTCAAAACATGAGACTTTTAGAAGAATGTCTGCACAATTAGGCTGTACCCGACTAACAATACACCCATTCTGCTGTTGCACAAATAACGAACAAATCAATAATTAAATTGCACTGCGAACTTCAAGTAAAATAGTTAAACAAGAGTGAACAATTATTGAACAACTATGAAAGTGAAGAGTAAAATAATAACTGCTGACACCTGTACTTCATTATATAACCTTTTAAACCAATCCTCTAGATTTCAGGCCTAGGGTGACAGCAAAACCATCATTGGACACCAACACACCAGATGGGGAAGGTTAAGATATCCATATGATATACCAAGGTTGGTATTGGAAATTCAGTCTTCAAAGTAAATTTATTATCAAAGTACGTATATGTTACCATATACTACTTTGAGATGCATTTTAATGCAGGCATTTACAGGGAGAAATATACAATAGAATTTACAAAAAAAAGTACATAACCGAAGAATGACAAACAATCATTGGATTGTGCAAAAGAAGGCAAACTGTGCAAATATCAGATGGTACTGATAATGAGTTATACAGAGCCTTTGAAAGTGAGTCTGCAGGTCATAGAATTAGTTCAAAGTAGTGGTGATTGAAGTTATCCAGGAGACTAATGGTTGCCGGGTAATAACTGCCCCTGAACCTGGTGGTGTGAGTCCTGAAGCTTCTGTACATCATGCCCGATGGTAGTTATGAGAGGAGTGCATGGTCTGGATGGTGTGGGACTTCGATGATGCATGCTACTTTCTTGTGGCAGTGCTCCATGTAAACGTGTTCAGTGGTGTGAAGGGCTTTGCCTATGATGGACTGGTCAGTGTCCATTACTTTCTATAGCCTTCCTATGGAGGATGGTGATATTCTACAGCCTCAACACTGCAATCAAAAACAATCTGTAGAATTGATGAGGGCTTCTCCTATTTATGAGTGGGCTTTTTCTTGCATGAAGTCTAACTGAGCTGTTAAGGAGACAGCAAGCCTTAAAACTGGGCAAAATGTGATTTTGTAAACTTTACTGTGATTGAAATTCAAAATTTTCATGCAATAACTATTCCTGCCAATAAAACAACTACCTTATTTTCTAGCAAGAAAATTCAGCACAAATGATCGACTGAGGGTACAGTCCGTCACTTTTACAAGGGCAGATTGGACCAGAGTTAGGCAGTCAGTCCACTGTGTTCTGGAAATCCAGAGAGCGTGCAGTGAATTTAAGTTATTATCATGCTCTCGAGTAAATGGGAATTTACAAAAAGATATGACACAATATGACCCCACTCCTCACTCAGCTAAACAAAAAAGTTGAGATCACCTATTGTTTATTTCTTTGGTAACTATTTTTCCAATCTGTAGCCCAGGAACAAAACGTGTGTCAGTTTGCTAGTTATATTGGCGCCAGAAGCATGTCGACGCGGGCAGCCCTCAGCACAACCCTCATTGATCAATGATGCATTGCACTGCTTCAATGTACATATGACAGATAAAGTTAATCTTTATCTTTAATCAATTTGTTTTAAATCTCGTTATTCCAAGTATGCCGTCTTTTCACAATGACAGGCAGTCACAGCAACAGAGGAATACCCCAAGTAGTCACAGCACCTGAAAATGAACTTGACACAAATCAGAGGAGATAAATATTACTTTTGTATCTTAAGCAATCAAGAATGCAAATAAGGCCAAAACAGACAGGCATGCAACGTTGGCGTCAGTAGTGGGCTGCTCAGTAAAACTTCAGACTGTATGGGTCATTGACACAAATTTTAGTCTGTGTTTTGATGTTTCGATGTACAGATGACAAATAAAGCTAATAATTTTAAAAATGTTATTTCAGACGAGGTATTGAGTACAATTAAAAAGGGTAAGTACTACTATCAGGCAGTTGCTCAGAGAAACCCCATCCTGCCATTGCTTGCCCGGTCAGCTTAAGGATGTATTGTGCAAGAGTTTATGGATTTGTTTAAGACAGGAAAATATGTGGAGGTTACAAGGAAACAAGCAATTAAGCCTAACAACTGTGACTCTATTTACCCTCCAATCATAAAACTCCCATGAAAACAAGTTTGTGCCATTGCCACTTTTAACCAGATCCTTGGTGCCGTTATTTCTTCGCTCCTTATTCACCTTTTGGAGTTCTGCATTGATCAAGTCTGACTTTTTCCCCCATTTCCAGTGGAGTGACACCTTTCCAAAATGACAAAGTTGGATATGTGCCACTTAAAACAACAAAGAAGAGTACAACTTTGCCAGTTTCCTGAGGCAAGTCCTCTTTGACACAACGCCCCCCCGCCCCCTGCACACAAAAGCTTTAGAGCCTAATTGGGCTAGTTAAGATGCAGGACCTCATGTGGGGAGGAGGGGTTGAGAAGGAGAGAGGGTGGAAGGGGGAAGAAGGAGAGAGGGAAACACAGAGAGTAGGAGAGTGAGTGAGACAGACATACAGAGACATCACTGAAATGGGTCCTTTGATTCATCAGCTGACCATCAAGCATCTCATTTTTACACTAACCCTGTTCTAACATATTTTCTTCTCCACATACTTCCAGCAATTCCTACCCCCCCCCCCCCCCACTCTTCCACACACTGGGTACAATTTATACTAATCAATTAACCTACCAGCTTGCATTTCTTTGGGATGTGAGAGGAAACCCATGAGGTCACAAGGAGAACATGCACACTGCACACGGACAGCAGTGAAGGTCAGGAATAGCCTGGGTTGCTGAGATGGTGAGACAATAGCACTGCCAACTATGTTTCTGTGTTACTAAATGAACCATAAGCTCTCGTAGTGCCTTTCAAAAGTATCTTCCTTCCTCCCGTTGAATATGACTGACAAAGATGTGAGGTACGAACACAGCTCACGTGAAGAGAGTGAGTACAGGCTGAACTGAGAGAGGATAAACGATCCAGTGGTCTCTATCATAGCTACCCCACAGTTATGCACTTCATTCTGAGAAAATAAGGGAGGTTGTTCAGCCCACATATCACACTGGATTATAATTATAACAGAATGAGAATCAGGTTTACTTTTACTGCCGTATATGACATGGGACACAAGGTGTAAGGTGCTCCTTCCCTCCGCTAGCCTGCAGGTCACCCTTGGGCAAGGTGTAGTATCTGCTTAGCTCTCCCAATCAGGGTTACATGAATCCATGGGAGCATATGGTGGATGGCTGCATGAGCAGTTGGTGCATGTCATAAGTCCTGATTAAGTGACCACTGAGGCCAGACCGACAAACTCTGAAGAGTGTTGATGATGGCTGGGGTCACCTGTCTTGTAAAGACACTGCCCAGAAGAAGACAATGGCAAACCACCACTGTAGAAAAATTTGTCAAGAGCAATCATGGTCATGAGACCAGGATCACCCACGTCATACAACATGGCACATAATGATAATGATGATATGACATGAAACTTGTTGTTTTACAGCAGCAGAACAGTGCAAAGACATAAAGTTACAATAAACAAAAAAGATAAATAAAAAGTGAATACAAGGCAGACCATTCAGAAATCTTCATTACCGATGGGATTTTGGGGAGAACAGGTTTCGTCAATAATGGTGAAATGGAGATACTCTTAGAACTGTGTTTGACTCAAAGAGTAAATGGCCATTTCTGTTTGGAAAGGAAGTACAGTAATAGAGAACATAGCACTACAGCTGAAAGCATCCAAATCATTTTGTCACCACAACACAGGGACATGGAGCAACACACACACAAAATGCTGGAGGAACTCAAAAAGTTAAGCAATATCTATGCAGAGGAATAGGACGTCAGGCAGCATCTATGAGGATGAAAAGGCCAAATTAGAAAGGTTGGGTATGTATGAATTGAGGTGACGGGGCCCAAGCGTGAGAACGGATCGAAGCGGTGGGGCCCAGGTCCGAGAGCGAGGATCGACCCTATATTTGGACAACTTAAGTACTGGGCCAGGTTGCAAAAGTCAGGGCCAGGCCAGTTCAGTTCGCTGCACCAAGAAGTTTGCTCGGCTCTGCACAGAACTGAGACTGTGGCCTGCTCTTGAATTGGCTGCAGTGACGCCTGGCTTCATGTCTGTGGATGGACTCATTTTTGTAAACTTCAGTTCTGAATGCTATTTGCTTACTTTTATTGTTTGCATGCCTTGTTTTTTTTTCACTCTGTACATTGGGTGTTTGACACCCTTCTTTCTTTAAAAGGGTTCTATTGGGTTTCTTTGTTTCGTGACTGCCTGCGAGGAGGCGAATCTCAAGGTTGTATGAAGTATATATAATTTGATAATAAATGTACTTTGAACTTTGAAAAGGAAGTTGGGGGGGGAGAATCCAGAAGAAGAAGGTGGGGGAGGCTAAGTAGTACAAGCTGGCAGGTGATTGGTGAGACCAGATGAGGGGGAAGGTGGGCGAATGAGACAAGGTGGATAAAGTAAAAAGCTGGGAGGGGACAGATGGAAAAGCTAAAGGGTTGAAGCATATTTCCTCATTTTAATATTCCAGTCTCTTTCAGATAAAAGGGAATATTCCATTACTCTTATTGATTTCTTTCTGTATCAATGCACCAACATTTAATGATTTTTGCATACTTATACTCAAATCCTCTTGAGTTTCTACTATCTTGCAATTAAGAAAATTTATCTTTCTGCATTAAAACGGAGACTACCTGTCAAAATCACCTAATTGGCTATAAAGCGCTCTGGGTCTCTTGACGCCATGTAAGACATGATATTAAAGGAAAATGTAATACTTTTTTGGAGCACCAAGTGAAAAATGTTATATTTTCTCACAAAGAATGCATCTGCCATAATCCAGGTGAATTTTTATCACTCTGCTCTCAGCTAAACAATCAGCCAATGTCTCCTAACTTAAAGCCATTTGAAAACACCTCAGTCTTCCTTTAGCCTGGCATGGAAACACCAATGCCCAAGAATGGAAAAGCCCACAGAAAGTGCCAGATGTAGCACAGTCCATCCCAGGCAAAGCCCTCCCCCACCACTGAGCAAAACTACATGGAGTGCAGCCGCAAGAAAGCAGCATCCACCGTCAAGGACTCCCATCATCCAGGCCATGCTCTCTTCTCACTACTACCATTGGGCAGTTGGTACAGCAGCCTTAGGTCCCACACGACCAGGTTCAGGAACAGTCATTACGCTCCAACAAGCAGACTCCTGAACCAGTGTGGTTAGCTTCAGTCACCTCAAAGCTAAACCGACTCCACAACCTACAGACTTACTTTCAAGGCCTCTACAAATCATGTTATCAGTGTTATATATTTTTGCCTTATTTCCACCATTTTGTACATTGGTTCTTTGTCAGCCTTTATAGATGTATAGTTTTCATAAACCTGATTGTACTTCTTTATTTTACTGTAAATGCCTGCAAGAAAATGAATCTCTTGGTAGTATATACTAAAACTAAATTTACTTTGACTTTGACATTAACAGTGAGAAGTCAGATTCTTAGTAAAGATTTCCAAGAAACTCCACCACTTCAAAGTTCAAAGTACATTCAATATAAAAGTATGTAAACATTATACCACCACGAGATTTGTTTCCTTACAGGCAGCCACAAAACAAAGAAACCCAAAGGAACCCATAAAAAAAAGAAGGCTATCAAACACTCAATGTAGAGAGAGAGAGAGAAAAAAAAACAGATTATGCAAACAGTAAAAGTAAGCAAATAGCATTGAGAGCAAAACTTAAGAATGCTTGAAACTTATCCTGATTTTGCTCACTCGCTAGGCACTCCCCCAGTCAATTGCCTTTCTTTTCCTTCACACTTCTCGGGGTCTGAGTGCCAACAGCAAGACCAGCATTTAATACCCATCCTTAATTGCCCATCAGGTTGTCATACTGGTTTGCCAGCTTCTTGAGTTGCTACAATTCTTTTCAGTAACAATGCTCCCATGCAATTTAACCTAGCGATGAAGGAACACGGATGCAATTATGAGGCACGACGGTTATACAACTTGGGTGGTATCCTCCAGGCGGTACTATGACCATATAGCTGCTGCCCTAATCCTTGGTAGTAGAGGTTGCACGTTTGGGAGGCAGTGTTGGAATGCAGAATGGGGGTACCATTCAAGAGGGTTGCTTTGAGCTAGATGGTGTTGTTGGAACTGCACGCATTCAGGTGACAAGGTAGTATTCCACCACAATCCCAAATCATCAGTGATGAGTAAGTTTCAGTGATTCCCTAGCTGAGGATTCTCAGCCTCTGACTGCTGTTGCTGGTAGTCCCACCATTTTCAGATTAATGGAGACCCCTCAGGAAACTGGCAGGAGGGGCTCAGAGACTGGTTGTCAGGGATGGGCGGTCAGGATCACTCATGTCGGGGATTTCTGTGGCGCATATGTAACTTGCCACTGCATCAGCCAGTGCCGTAAAATCGTCCAGGCAGTTTTTGTACATGCATTTCATTTACTGAGAAGCTACAAGTACAATTACTTCCAGAAGTGAACAAATCTCATATCACCTGCCAGCTTGTACTCCTCCCGCTTCCCCTGGATGTACTGGATCATTTCCGAGAATATGGCAATTTGCATGCAGCAGATTGATTGCATGATGAATCCATCGAGCCTCCTAAGCACAGAGGCACTCTCTTCCTGTGCAGGCTTTCGAGTGCACATGCTTCCTGTCTCCATGGGCCTGGTTAGTCACACCCGCACTGTAATTTGTCCGGTGTGTACCACGTCCAACATGACTCAGTGTAAATGTTTAATCATGCTACTCTGTTGTCATTCTAGCTCTGCGCATACGCAATGTCCCCCAGCATCTTATTCGAGCTTTTGCTTCCTCCCTTCCCCAGTCCTGATGAAGGGTCTCATCCTGAAACACCAAATGTTTAGATAAGGAAAAAGATCAGTTTTATTCATCACATAGACATCAAAACATACAATGAAATGTTACGTTTGCATCAAATCAAATCAGCGAGGATTGTGCTGGGCAGCCTGCAAGTGTTATCACGCTTCCAATGCCAACACAGCATGCCCACAACTCACTGACCCTAATGTTACGTCTTTGAGATTGTGGTAGGAAAGAAGAGCATTCAGATGGAGCTCATACTGCCATGGGGAGAATGTACAACCTCCTTCTGGACAGCAGTGGGAATCATATCCCGATCCTACAGTGTTGCGCTAACCACTTACGCTACCATGTCACCCCTCCAGACTCCCTTCCATAGATGCTGCCTGACTTGCCAACTTCCTCCAGCATTTTGTGTGCGTTGCACAAAATCTGCGGAATCCCTTGCATTAATGGAATTGAATGTCATCCTCACCTCCAGGCGTATGGATGGAAGGATGGGCATTGATGAATCCAGCCAACTGTTCAAGGTTACCTCGAATCCACTAACCCTCACTTTGCAGTCACTGGCGATTATTAAATGCCATGTGTAAAAGACAGTGGCCCATCATCACAGTAAGTGGAGCTGCCACCTCACTGCTCCAGTGACCAGGGTCAATCCCAAACTTCAGTGCTGTCTGTGTGGAGGATGCATGCTCTCCAGGGACGGTGTGGCTTTGCCCTGAGCGCTCAGTGATTCCTACAACATCTGAAAGATATGCAGCTGATTAGCCCAATGGGTAGTTTGCCCTGAGTGGGAAGAGATTAAGAGGAATATGAGGAGAGGAAAATGGAGTTCAAAATTCAAGGTAGATTTATTATCAAAGCATGTACAGTTGAAGTCAGAAGTTTACATACACCTTAGCCAAATATATTTAAACTCAGTTTTTCACAATTCCTGACATTTAGTCCTTGAAAACATTCCCTGTCTTAGGTCAGTTAAGATCACTACTTTATTTTAAGAACGTGAAATGTCAGAATAATAGTAGAGAGAATGAATTATTTCAGCTTTTATTTCTTTCATCACTTTCCCAGTGGGTCAGAAGTTTACATACACTTTGTTAGTATTTGGTAACATTGCCTTTAAATTGTTTAACTTGGGTCAAACGTTTTGGGTAGCCTTACAAGCTTCTCACAGTAAGTTGCTGGAATTTTGTTCCATTCCTCCAGACAGAACTGGTGTAACTCAGTCAGGTTTGTAGGCCTCCTTGCTCGCACGCGCTTTTTCAGTTCTTCCCACAAATTTTCACCACTGCTCCCTCTAATTTCTAATGACCACTACGAACAAAAATCTTGAACTGCAATTTTTTGCCCAGTGACAACAACATATGTGCACTAAATTTTATATATTCTTTGTGTATTCATTTTAATAGCTAGCAATACACTGTCAATAAGAACTTTGATCTCTCTGGGTTTGATCGCTTTCATTCTCGTTCATCTGTACTCTCACAAAACATACAGAGCAAGCCTGCAGTGAGTAATGAAGGGTTTTCACAGTGGAGCTTTTGCACACCATCCTTATGCAATTTGCTTGCTAAATTATGCTTTAAAAAGTCAAGCTTCCAACTATCACTCCAGTTCTTCCCACTTGCAAATTCTCCATCAACTTTTGCATCGTGAAAATACACACAGGTAACCCCACTTTCTGTATTGTATTGTACATAAATATTTCTCGCAGTTTCATGTTCCTGACCTCATGAGCTTTCAGTGTAACAGTTTTTACTGTTGAATTAAGCCATTCCACTTTAAATGAACGAGCAATTCTTTTGAGCTTCACGCTCTTTGTTTCTTTGGAATTCGACATAGTGAATCTATAATTTCTTAAATAAAAACAGTATAAATAAGCTAGTTCTAAAATCTGCAGACAAATCATCACAAACTTCACATTGTCAACATCGTCCACATCAGAAACCAGAAAAGGAAATGTGATTGTGTACAATCGTGAAATATACTTAAGATGCCAACAAGGTAGAGGGTGACAACTTTCTGTGCGCAGTTAAAATTCCTCCGTGCACTAGTAGCAAAAGATGCGTGCATGCGCACACACCTTAGAGGGAACACTGGTCATTGCGAGATTTACTTAGTTGCAGGCATTCACAGTAAATGCAATGAAACGCAATAAAATTAATGAAAACTACCCACAATAAGACTGACAAACAACCAATGTGCAAAAGACAACAAACTGTGCAAGGACCAAAAAGGAAAAGAAAACAAAATAATAACAATAAACAAGCAATCAATATTGAAAGCATGAGGTAAAGAGCCCTTGAAAGTGAGCCCACAGTTTGTAAGAACAAGTTTGTGGGAACATAGGCTGCACAAGATTAGTATGAATACATGTGTATTGATCAGTTTGGACTCGATGGGCCCATTTCCCTGTTGTATGCATTAACTTCCACACAAACCCTTATTGATCACCTTACACTTGTCGTTGATCTCAACATCTGAAAAGGAAACTATTACCATATTACATTGCAAATAATCCAGAAGGAATATCCGATTTCTGAAATGCATCAACATTACATGCGTGTCACATTATTACGTTTTTAAATGATTAGCTCCTGACACACTGCTCTGAAGGCTAGCCGGCATTTTGTTAGCTTTTCTCATCATCATACAATCTCCTTGATGTTTGTTTGATCAACCAGACAGAGAACAAAATCATGGAAAGTGACTGAAATTGTGGCAAGCATTTGAAAATCCAAGTCTATGATATTTCCTCATCTAATATCACTTCAAGAATCTTTATTAAGCTTTTAAGACAATTTTAGCTGGATCAAAAATCTGTTTTCATTGAGACCACTACCTATAAATTGACATATCATTTATTTTGGCTGTCCATCATATCTGGCAATGACAGGGAAACTCAAGCAGGTAAGTTTTTAAAGTGGAAAAGCCATTGTATTGGGGCAGTTCCACTCTGTCGACCTTGGAAGTCCAGGTCCAGTATTATGAGCAGTCATCACAACTGGGGTCTTCCTTGGTTGTAGTAGATGACCATGACTTGTTCTGAGCCTTGTCATGCCAGTCACTCTCACTGGGGGTTTGCAGGACCACTGTTGCTGGAGCTGCACTGGTGACTGAGATCGACTAGATTGAGCATGATAGAACAAGCCTGTCCCTGTCTCACTGGGGTATGAGGTTATCCTCAACAGGTGGGCTTAGCCCGCCTGTCAAAGTGGTGTACCACAGTGTGGTGGCTGTTGGATGCAGGCAGCTGCTCGAAGACACAGGTGAGAACTGAGTGTCTCGTGGGGACCAAAGGTGAGTGAGCTGCCCTCAAATAGACACGACAAGCCCCTTCACCAGAACTGCTACCCCCTCCCTGGTCACCCCATACACTGACATTAAGTAATTAAGAATTAACAAAAGTTACTGTATAATAAGATTTGCTTAGTTACTGAGTTAGTTACTGAGATATACTTAAGGTGGCACGGTAACATACTGGTTAGCACAATGCTTTACAGTACAGGGCACCTGGGCTCTATTCCTGCTGCTGCCTGTAAGGGGTTTGTACGTTCTGCCCATAACCACATATGTTTCCTCCGGGTGCTCTGGTTTCCTCCCACAGTCCAAAGATGCACTGGTTGGTAGGTTAATCAATCATTGGAAATTGCTCCATGATTAGGCTAGAATTAAATCAGGGGATTGCTGGTTGGATTGGCTGATTGGAAGGGCCTATTCCACCGTATAGCTCAATAAAAAAATTAAATGAATATTTATATTACAAATTTCCTTATGATCAAAGGTCGGCCATTCAGTCTATATTGGTTCTGAGTACTGCCATCAATCACATCCCACTTCTTGCTCCGTAACCTATCCACTGCCACATGATCAGTGACAACCCCCATCTCTCCTGCCACCCAGATACTCCAGGGTTACTTCCACCAACCAGCACATACTTGGGATGTGCGAGGAAACAAGATAACCTTGGTAAATACATAACATCACAGGGAGCACCCGCACGCTCTACACAGACAGCATCGGAGATCAAAATCAACGCCAAACTAACAATCATTTAGCCTGATTCAAACTCAGCTGATATGGTGCATTGAATCAATTCTCATCATTCAGGATAGTCGATATAGAGAGACAAGAGAGACTGCAGATGCTGGAATCTGAAGCAAGAAAAGGCTGGATGAACTCAATGGATCACGGAAGGAAATGTCACAAAATACTACCGAGATCCAATTCCTTTCAGGCATTCAGAGTAAGCCAAAGAAATACAAAAGAATCAGTAGAATAGAATTCAATAGGTTTTCAATAGATGCTTTCGAAGAAAAAGAATTTCGGGCTGTATATCGTACACATTTCTCCGATATTAAATGTACCTATTGATCTATTGAATTCTAGCAATGTGCAAATGGAGCCAAACCATTTCTTTCCACAGGCGTCTATTATTAAAGGTCTCCCATCATCCAGGACATGCCCTCTTCTCATTGTTACCATCAGGAAGGAGGTACAGAAGCCTGAAGGCACACACTCTGCGGTTCAGGAACAGCTTCTTCCCCTCTGCCATCTGATTCTTAAATGGACATTGAACCCATAAACACTATCTCACTTTTTTAAAAAATTATTTCTGTTTTTGCACTTCTATTTTTAATTCAACTATTTAATACACTTTGTATATATATACACTTACTGGAATTCACATATTTTTTCTATACAGTACTTATCATATATTGCATTGTACTGCTGCCGCTAAGTTCACAAACTTCATGACATATGCCCATGATATTAAACCTGCTTCTACTCCTTGACCTGTTGAGTTCCTCTAACATCCTGTTTGTTACTGTGGATTTAAAGCCTCTTATGCAGCAGCAAAAGCATGGACCTTAAAGTAGTCTGCAAACTGGTTTAATACAGTAGTTTATACAGTGTGTTGGTGCGTGGCCAAGTGGTTAAGGCGTCGGTCTAGTGATCTGAAGGTTGCTAGTTCGAGCCTCAGCTGAGGCAGCTTGTTGTGTCCTTGAGCAAGGCACTTAACCACACATTGCTCTGCGACAACACCAGTGCCAAACTGTATCGGCCCTAGTGCCCTTCCCTTGGACAACATCAGTGGCGTGGAGAGGGGAGACTTGAAGCATGGGCAATTGCCAGTCTTCCATACAACCTTGTCCAGGCCTGCGCCCTGGAAACTTTCCAAGGTGCAAATCCATGGTCTCACACGACTAACGGATGCCTATTATCAATAGGTACATTTGATGTCAGAGAAATGAACTCAATACACATCCTGAAATTCTTCTTCTTTGCAAACATCCACGAAAACAGAGGAGTGCCCCAAAGAATGAATAACAGTTAAGAATTACCTTTGTTTAAGCAAAAACTTGTCTGAGCAAGTTTTTGCTGATTAAAATATACCCTTGCAGTCAAAATCAGATTTTTGAATTGTCATATCACTTTCAAAATTACAACAGATAGATGTCTTTCCAAATTGCAAAAAATGAGGGCTTGGGATTCCAAATCAATTGCTTATTTAAGTGTAACTGAACAAGTTTGGCACAAATCAGGACCAACACAAATAGTACATCAAACATTTACAATTCTGAAGAGCTTGACAAATTTTGGTTGTGTGCAATCACTTATCCAGCTGAGGAGGGAATAAGAACAGTTAAGTGCCATCATGTCTTCCATCATTGTCAGGTGAATGATCAGTCTGTCTTTTAAAAGGGAATTTGTACATCAACTTTGTTTCACAGATCAGAGCAAGGAACCACAGGAGAACACCTCTATGGCAAACTGTTTTAGTTCTCAATGGGGAACTTATGAAAACATTGAGCAGATCCTATGTTAGTTTTAAGAATAAAAGTGCCATCACAAAATATCTGCATAATATGAAAATACACCATGATGACTCAATAATATTTTAAAGTTATGAGCTTTTGCTTACTTATATCAAGACTATTAAACTTTTGTCACATATTTACATATGGCTTCTAAAGACTTGTTGGCGGATGTGAAATCAAAACTAATTGATGGGAAATCATGATAAAAAGAGAATATAGATTCAGTGGCCACTCTCTCAGGAACAGAATGGAATACACTGTCTCTGCTGCTTTTGTCCATAAACTTCAAATTTTGACGTGTTGTGTGTTCAGAGATGCTCTTCTGCACACCTCTATTGCAACACGTGGTTATTTGAGCTACTGCCACCCTCCTGTCAGCTTGAATCAGTCTGGCCTCTCTCATTAACAAGGTGTTTTTGTCCACAGAATTGCCACTCAAAAGATTTTTTTTGTTTGTTTTCTGCAAGATTCTCTGTAAATACCAGAGAATGTTGTGCATGAAAATCCCAGGAGACCAGCAGTTTCTGAGATACTCAAACCATCCTAACTAGCTCCAGCAATCACACTGTCAAAGTCACTTAGACCACATTTCTTCCCCATTCTGATGTTTGATCAAAAAAACTACTGAACATCTTGACCACGTCTGCATGCTTTTATGCATCGAGTTGCTGCCACATGATTGGCTGATTAGATATTTGCATTAACGAGCACATGTACAGGTGTACCTTATAAATTAGGCATTGAGTGTATAATTGAATAACATATGAATGAAAAAACAACAAAGTAACACAAAAATGCTGAATAAACTCAACAGGTCAGACAGCATCAATGGAAGGAAATAGACAGTAGACATTTCAGCTCTGAAACATCAACTGTCCATTTCTCTCCAAAGATGTGCCTGACCTGCTGAGATCACCCATCATTTTGTGTTTTGCTTCAGATTCCAGCACCAAATAATGAAGTAAGGTAGGCAAGCAGAAGAAAACACAAAATAAGACTTTTCCTTTCCATACACACAATGCAAACTGAAAACAGCTATTTGGATGAGTTACGCTGTAAGACACTACAGTATCTGACATGCATAGTAAACAGCAGTGAATCAGATCACTGCCAATGTTTAGATTATTTATTTAATATTGCCTAGGACACAAGACAAAGCCCCATTTTGCTTCATTTCGGGGAGATTGCCTTCAACTATTTCTAATGTCAAAGTCAAAGTAAATTTATTATCAAAGTACATATGTGTCACATACAACCCTGAGATTCATTTTCTTACGGGCATACTCAGTAAATCCAATAACCATACCAGAATCAATTAAAGACCACACCAACAGGGTGGACGGCCAGTGTGCAAAGGACAACAAACTGCAAATACAAAAATGAAACTGAGAAAATAATAATAATAATAATAATAATTAACAATAAATATCAAGAACATGAGATGAAGACACCTTGAAAGCAAATTCGTAGTTTATCGGCACAGTTCAGTGATAGGACAAGTGACGTTGAGTGAAGTTATCCCCTTTCATTCAAGAGCTTGATGGCTAAGGGGGTAATAATCATTCCTGAACCAGGCAGCATGAGTCCCAAGGCTCCTGTACTTTCTCCCTGATGGCAGCAGTGAGAAGAGAACATGACCTGGATGGTGGGATCCCTGATGATGGATGCAGCTTTCCTGTGATAACTCTCTATGTAGATGTGCTCAGTTGTGGGGAGGTCTTTACCCATGATGGACTGATCTATTGCTACTACTTTTTAATAGGATTTTCCATTCAAGGGCATTGGTGTTTACGAACTAGGCTGTGATGCAGCCAGTCAATGTACTCTGAACATCTACAGAAGTTTGTCAAAGTTTTAGATGTCATGTTGAATCTCCACAAACTTCTAAGGAAGTAGTGTTGCTGTTGCGCTTTCCTCATAATTGCACTTATGTGCTGGGCCCAGGACAGGTCCGCTGAAATAACACCACCTAGGAATTTGACGTTGTGGACCCTCTCACCTTTGATCCCCCAGTGAAGACTGGCTCATGGACCTCTGGTTTCCTCCTCCTGAAGCCAATAACCAGCTCCTTGGTCTCTCTGACATTGAGTGAGAGGATGTTTCTGTGGCACCACTCAGCCAGATTTTCAATCTCCCTCCTATATGCTGATTTGTCACCACCTTTGATTCGGCCTATGACAGCGGTGTCGTCAGCTTACATGCATATGGTGTCGAAGCTGTGCTTAGCCACACAGTCATAAGTGTAAAATAAGTGAAACAAGAGGCTAACCACACAGCAACTGTGCTGATGGAGATTGTGGAGGGGCTGTTGTTGCCAATCCAAACTGACTGGGGTCTGCGTGTCAGAAAATCTAGTGTCCAATTGCACAAGGAGGTATTGAGGCCAAAGTCTTTATTGATTAATCCTAAAGGGATGACAGTATTGAATGCAAGCTGAAAATACATGCTGACGATAAAGATGTATGCATCTTTGCTGCCCAGGTGTTCCAAGGTTGAGTGAAGAGCCAAAGAAATGGCCTATATTAATCTACCAATGGAATACACTAACCTGGGATTTATTTCCTTGCAGGCATTTACAGGAAAATAAAGAAATACAATAGAATTCATGAAAATCTATGCATAAAGGCTGACAAACAATCAACCGGCAAAAGACAAATTGTGCGAAAAAGAATGTTTATCATGACAGAGAGATTTGTTCTCGCTGCCTCCTCACCCATCATTCCATTCTCCACACTTATTGTAAAACTTAATACAGTACATCTTTATAATCACACCTGCTTTCTAACCTTAGCACATCTCACAGTTTGAAAACCTATGATGCAGGGCACTGGGTTCTTGCATGCCCATCAAACACAACATAAAGAGCATAATGTCTGCTCTGACAAAATAACATATCTAAGTACACAGCATTTGTTTCTGCATTTGTTTCATCTGGTCCCTCAACACCAGCTCCATAGCAAAGGAAGCCAAGCAGCGTCTCTACTTTCGGCGAAGGCTGAGAAAAGTCCATCTCCCACCTCCCACCTCCCGTCCTCACCACATTCTACAGAGGTTGTATTGAGAGCATCCTGAGCAGCTGCATCATTGCCTGGTTCGGGAATTGCACCATCTCGGATCGCAAGACCCTGCAGCGGATAGTGAGGTCAGCCGAGAAGATCATCGGGGTCCTTCTTCCCGCCATTACAGACATTTACACCACACGCTGCATCCGTAAAGCAAACAGCATTGTGAAGGACCCCACACACTCCTCACACAAACTCTTCTCCCTCCTGCCATCTGGCAAAAGGCACCGAAGCATTCGGGCTCTCACGACCAGACTATGTAACAGTTTCTTCCCCCAACTCATCAGACTCCTCAATACCCAGAGCCTGGATTGACACCAACCTGCTGCCCTCTACTGTGCCTATTGTCTTGTTTATTATTTATTATAATGCCTGCACTGTTTTGTACACTTCATGCAGTCCTGGGTAGGTCTGTAGTCTCGTCTAGTTTTGTGTTGTTTTATGTAGTTCAGTGTAGTTTTTGTATTGTTCATGTAGCACCATGGTCCTGAAAAACGCTGTCTCGTTTTTACTGTGTACTGTACCAGCAGTTCTGGTCGAAATGACAATAAAAAGTGACGACTTGACTTGAAGTTTTTCCAAGGTGAAAGCACCAGCACTGAGCCAGGGTTGGCAATAGATATGTCTGCTCTCTGCCATATACTTAGTGGCCAATTTATTAGGCATACCTGTACATCTGCTCATTAATGCAAATACCTAATCAGCCAATCATGTAGCAGCAACTCAGTGCATAAAAGTATGCTGATGTTTCAAGCATTTCAGTTGTTGTTCAGGACAAACATCAGAATTGGGGAGAAATGTGATCTAAGAGACTTTGGCTATGGATTGATTCTTGGTGCCAGGCGGAGTGGTCTGAGTTTCTCAGAAACAGCTGATCCCCAGGGATTTTCACGCACAAGCGTCTCTAGAGTATTCAGAGAATCGTGTGTGAAGCAAAAAAAAAAAATCCATTCAGTGGCAGTTCTGTGGGTGAAAATGCCTTGTTAATGAGAGAGGTCAGAGGAGAATGATCAGACTGGTTCAGGCTGACAGGAAGGCGACAGTAATTCATATAACCACGTGTTATAACAGTGGTGTGCAGAAGAGCATCTCTGAATGTACTTGAAGTGGCTGGGCTACAGCAGTGGAAGACCATGATCATACACTCAGTGGCCACCATAATAGGTACAGGAGGTACCTAATATCGTGGCCACTGAGTTTAGATGCTGGTACATTGATTCTGCCCTTCGACAATTTAGCAGCAGCACATGGTGTTTTAGAGAATGCCAGTAATCTCTCTCCCATCCCTTGACACTCCACCCCCTTTGATTTCAACATATGTTAGTTATCCATTTAATTAATCAACATTAAATATTAAAGAAGAGAAAATAGATTAAAGTATTTTGACCTCAGAATAGTGTTGCCATCCCCCCAACCAAGAAATTACCCAATTGAAAATAAAGCTTTTCCAGGTAAACGGCAGTAACAACCTAATTAACCATGAGGAACCTACAAAACACTGGAGAACCTCAGTAGATCAGACATCACGTACACAAAGAAATTGATAGAGAACTTTTTATCAAGACCCTTTTTTTTAAAAAACAAAGAGAAAACACACACATCAAATGAAGTTCTTCGAAGAGCCCAAGCAGTTTGATCACTCATAACAACAATAAGAGAAAGACAACTCAGATTCCTAGGACACATCATGCGGAAATATGAACTAGAAAAACAGATACTCTCTGGAAAGATTGAGGGGAGTAAACCTAGAGGAAGACCTCAGCTTATGTACATCAAAAGCATTGCCAGGTGGCTACACATCGAGGAAATGGAAGTCATCCAAAAAACGAAAGATAGATCTATATGGAAAACCACAGTCACCAAAGTCCGCATCGGATATGGTACCTAGACAGACAGAGAGTGATAAGTGTGTGGGATGCACATCCAGGGCTGGTGGTAGAGGCAGATACATTAGGAACATAAAGAGACTCTTAGACAGGCACATAGATGAGAAAAAAACAGAAGGCTATATGGGAGGGAAGGGCGAGATGGATCTTAGGGTGTGTAAAAGGTCGGCACAACGTTGTGGGCTGAAGAGCCTGTACTGTAATGCTCTATGTTCACCTACACTGAAAAATAGAGTGGAGATAGGCAACTAGCCAGTTTTGCCCTCCTCTGGTCTTGGTGAAGGCTCTTGACCCAAAATGCCAACTGCTCATTTCCCTTCTGCAGGTTCTCGTGTCTCCATGTTAAACATGAAATCATCTCTCCCTAATCATGATTGGCTACATTGGGCGTGAAGTGCTGACCTCACTTCCCACTCCGGAGAACTGGAGATGAGGAGTAACCCTGGTGAGTTCTCCTTTTCCGGTGACCACTGACAAGCTTTTTCGCAGGATTCGTTGTTG